>NC_092467.1:30854334-31176449 GCF_047495875.1 Pithys albifrons albifrons | reverse complement strand
ACAAAGTGAAGAAATATCTAATAGACACTGGCACCACAAGTTACACTACTGAGAATTACTTCCTATTTTCCCAGCATGTTTGAAAATCATTCTTTCATTCTTCAGATTAAATTGTAGGATTCTTGTGAAAACAGGAGCTCTGTCCTGAGCTTTCCTTTTCCCAATGCACAATAGAACAAATCATGAATGAAATAATAAAAATGTCACAGATTTTAAGTGGCTGCTATGATGCAGATTTAAAAGGACAGTTGATTTTCTTAAATCACTGTTCCTGTGCAGAATCTGTGCAAGAATAGTATTGATATAAACAGAATAAAATAAAATAAAAGAACAACAAACACCCCAACTCATTATAACATACATTTCAGCCTTGATGTTACAGGGAAGAAAATGTGATGTTACTGATCTGTTCCAAACACTAAACTGTTGTATAAACAGCCTGTAACACTAAGCTCACAAATCTGTAATTTAAAGAAATAACATTCATGAATGTAGTTTATTGAAATATAACATACCATAACTTCGTATTCTGGTCCCAGCAGGTTTTCCCACTTGGATTTCAGCTCATGTGCTGGAGGGAGTGGGACTCTTCCTAAATATGAAAGTGAATATTAAATTTACAAGCATATTGTACATTCAGAAGTACATTTACTTCTAAATACTTCCATAAAAATTCAGTGTAAATAAAAGATTAGAGGGAATAATCCCCCAAAGGAAAGAGCATTAAGCTGAGTCTATCAAACAGTGTAAATCAAAAATGTCTTTCTTGGGAAAACAATGCAAAATGTCAGCTTCTGCTAATGTGTGATTTACTCAGCTGAGAAGCAGAAGAGGTGATGCTTGACGATGGGACGTGAGTTCTGTACCACACAGTCCCGTAAATAAATCACTCTTTCAGGCTGCAAAAACAAATTTCACAGGACTTCATCATTTGTTGCTCTAAAAACGCTTTGCCACTCCAGGGAAACATCATCTCCCACCCAAATGAACCCCCTTAAGGAGTAAAACACCTGACAAGATACTGCTGTTATCGAGGGGCTGTGTCAGCACAATGCAGGCACAGACTTTATTTATACATTTGGCAGGTATAAAGGCTTGTCTACTTTAATTAGGCCAGTAAGTAACATGAGCTTTAATATAAGCTCCAGTTCTAAACCAGTCTTCCGTGGGAACTTGGCTATCTTGACATTTATATCTTTTCAGCTTTCTTACTTATGCAACCAAGGCAGTATTACAGTCATGTAAGACAATTTGACAGAGCTAGACAGCAGAAAATGACTGGCTGCCCTGAGTTTGACCTCAGCCAGAAGCTCAGCTCACATATAAAGTTCCAGGCCCGAGCAATGTGTAACTGGGAAGAATCAAACTCCACGGCAAATTCCAGCCAGCAGCTCCAGCAGCAGCAACTGGGGGCTGAATTACCCAAACCTGGGATTTTTCCCCCCTGAATGACTGCAATAGTTTGTCAGATGTCTAGACAAGGCACAGACCTCTCAGCATTGCTGATGCGTCGCACTGAAATTTGGAATGTAAAGCACAAACTCACATTTTGCACACAAACCACCAAGTGAAACACCTCAAAGGGGGGAATTTTGAAGCCTACCTACCAGCAAAAGCCCACACAAATGGCATGTCAAGCTGCCTCTGCTTTCAACACCTTTGCACACTGCAAAGATAAAGCTTTGCAATACAATCCTCGTCATCACATCATTTGAAAAAACTTGAAGCTTTCCACTCATTAAAAACAAAGAAGTTAACTTGTACAACAACAGAACCCAAGAGGGCAGGGGCTTAAGCTCAGCCAGGGGAGGTTTAGGTTGGATATTAGGAGGAAGTTCTTTCCAGAAGGAGTGCTCAGGCATTGGAATGGCTGCCCAGAGAGGGGGTGGATTCTCCATCCCTGGAGTTGTTTAAGGTGAGACTGGATGTGGCACTGAGAATCCACCACGTCTTGATCCAGCCCTACTGTGAGAATCCACCACATCTTGATCCAACCTCACTGTGATCACCAGCCCAGGGCACAGAGTGCCCTGGGCTGGTGATCACAGTGGGGTTGGATCAAGGGTTGGACTTGATGATCTCAGAGGTCTCTCCCAACCCAACTGATTCTATGATTCTATGATTATGTCTCTTCTGCTCAATTTCAGTCATGCCAAACAAGCAAATTCTGTGTGATCTGCACTGAGAAACCACATTCCTCGTAGCCGAACAACTGAGATCTCACTTGAGAATATTCACAGCATCTTTAACCTACAGGCTCTAGGAGTTACAGATATTCCAGAATTCCAGCAATTCTGATAACAATTTTCTTCTACCAAAAAGACACCCCACCAAGATTAAAAACTTGAATTTGTAAATAGAGGCCACAGTTCTCTCTGAAATAAATTATATCCTTAAAAAAAGGGAAGAATTGTGCTGAAATCCTTTCCCTCTCTGAAATGTAATTAAAGTTTCTCATGTGAGCCTTGTTATCAAGCACAGGCTGATCACTATTGCTACTTCTCAGCTGTAGCAAAACCAGAACACCAGTGCATTCCTCTGCTCCTTCTATTTGCAGAAGGACACAGGGACAGAAATTTCTTAGTCTGTTTTTCTGCTACTACAAAGTCCCAGCAGTGTGAACACGCAGGACCCAAACACCTGCACTCCCCTGGGCAGCCAAATATAGATTTTAAGGTTCACCAGGAGTAATGAATCCCAGGGTCAAGCTCAAAGTTCACAGAGTAATCTGTGTTCAGCTGGCTGAATGCACATTTTTTTTGTCACTTCCAAAACACATTACCAAAATCTCTGAGTTGTTCAGAGCAGGTGCTGATGCAGGTCTCCATTTGAAGTGTTCCCCTTTCTTTCTTTCAAACACACTTTGAAGTCTTTGCTCGGAACTTCCTCGGAACTGTGGAAATGTTGGCTGAAGGGATTTGGATGGAATATATTCAATTCCAATCGTATCACTCAATTCACTCACAATGTTCCATTTTCCCCAAACAGCTTTTTCCACATGGCAGCTAATAGGAAGTTTCTTTCTAGTCTCTTATCCAGCTGAATTTCTCATGACCTGACATATGTACCATGTCTTTTATAATGTGCAAGGCCTCAGAAAAAAACCCCAAACAACACTTCCCAGGGACAGCTTTCATTGGCAACTCTCAGCATATTTAGTCTGTCCTTCTGCCTGCACTTCCATACAGTTTATGATTTCTAATTAGCAAGCATCAAGAATAAACCACAAATGCTTGGCAAAAATCGTATTTGCTGGTCAAAACTGGCATCTTTTCCTGCAATTTCCTCCTTGTTTCACAAACTTACTAACGTTCTATCTTTACCTGCCCTACTGCTGGATCTTTTTCTCCAGCCATCTTCAAGCTCTGGACTCACATCACGGTAAATTTGGGTTTTGAGTACTCCTACAAGGCAAGAGAAAGCACTTCTGCCCAGTCTGCAGCCTTGTTAATTAAGTTAATTGCTTCTACTCTGCTAACAGAGTTCCAGGCCTAGTGCATATTGCAGCCTAAACCAGGTAGCCTTTGTAACAGAACTGCTTAAACACAGCTTTACCTGGCCAGAATTACTATTTAATACCTCCCCAAGAAACACAATTTAATAAGAATTTCACACAGGCTTAAAGGGAAGTCATACACATTTTATAAAACATACCTTTCACATTAAACTTCTAAAACTATTTCCAGAGTTTAGTCAGAGCCTTAAATTAGCAGTATTGACTTTAGCACCGTTATAATGAAGTGCCCATCATCACATCCAAAATAAGCACCTATCTTTGGAACTGAAACTTGGCTATTAAATTCTATTCCGAGGTGAAATCTTATACATTGTATTTCTGCAAGAGTAAAATTTGCAACTTAAATGCTTCAACTTTTTTACAGAGACACACACGCTTTATAGTTGCATAAAGCTTTTGCAGAATGTTGTAACAGAGTTTTTCAGAGTGAAAACTACAGTTTAATCAAGCAATGGGACTTGTTTCCCATTGCATTAAACACTCCTGATTCATTACTCAGTTCCAAGGCCGTGCCTGTGGCATTTTCCTGCAGGCCAGGGAGGACCAGCACAGCTGATGGCATCAAGGGCTGTATCCAACTGTAACTCCAGAGTTTAAATTCTGGTATTTCAAGACACACTGTGCACACAAACACATCATCCTGTGTTCTCCAAGGTAAGGGGAGCTTGGATACACAGGAGAATAAGAAAATCTCATGGTACAGGTGCTACATGATGCTCTGGGGATTGAAATGCAGCTCTGCCACACTGTCCCTGCAGGGAACCACCCAGGGTCCAACACACCTTGAGACTAACAGAGTTTGTTACCTTCAAGTGAGGTAAAAGCAAATTCAGTTCCCAGCATAAGCTGATGCCAGCACTGACACACCTTATTTGCACAGCCCCGATATTAGGTAACAAATCCCTCAGAGAGCTCTCTTTGCACCAGGGCAGACACCTGCAGCCTGTGACACAAGATAACCCAACCACCAGTGGTCAGGAGCTGATTACAGAGATACTGTTCACTTCAGCAGAAACACAAAATACTTTATTCATAGGAAGTTCCACAGTAAGAAAGGACTGGGTAAGTGATACATGACATCATGTGTTGCTCTTTTGCAGACTCTGCCACAGCAAGTGTAAATCCTTCTGGCTTCTCTGCCCCTACATACATCCCACAGCTAAGTTCTTAAGTTATCAGTTCATTGTAACTGCAAATCAATATGTGCTTTCCTATCCATACAGCTAAAACAA
This sequence comes from Pithys albifrons albifrons, assembly GCF_047495875.1. NCBI lineage: Eukaryota > Metazoa > Chordata > Aves > Passeriformes > Thamnophilidae > Pithys > Pithys albifrons. The sequence continues at coordinate 31,171,700 of NC_092467.1, read as the reverse complement.
TGCTTTGATAACCTCAACTCTCAGCTACTCAACTGCCTCTGTTCTGGCTTCCTATTTCTGGGAACATGCAAAAGTCACAACAAAGTCTGGTTAGAAGGCTTGGACAGAAAAGTAAAACAGAATGGAATATAGGAACTGCTACATTTCTCTCGTTTCCAGGCTGTCTTTAATACTGACAGATCTTCAACAATCTTAGCAAAATTGTTATTCATTGACAGCCGTAATTTAGAATCCTCTATTACATCTACATATCTTAGAAATGACAAGGCATAAGGATAATTTATGCTGACTTCAACACAAGCTGTATAAATTCACCCTGAAGTTCCTGTAGAAGAGCCCAGAAATTGAAGTGTGCCTTCTGGAAAGACCTCCAACCTTGGTTCCCAAGTCAGCTAAACCCCAAAGCAATCTATGTCTTTATGACCTGCCTCTGTGTCCAACAGCCTTTGCTGTTAAAAACAGGCTTAATTTGAACTCCAGCTATCAGGTCTTTATGCCTAAGACACGAGTTGTGATGAAGTCACTGCACTGCCAAAAGAGGAAACTGCAACAAACGGACACCTGGGATGTTGTACAGGAAACCAAAAGAATATTATGAAAATACTCTGCCTGTCTAAGGCCTGTGAGGGCAAGATCACAGAATCATTAGGCTTGGAAAAGACCTCTAAGATTATCGAGTCCAACTATTATGGCTGAGGCAACACTGGATCAGGAAATAAATATGAACTACCAGGAGTTCCCTCTCGTGATGCTGTTCACCCAGCAATGTGGTTGAGGGCCCAGGCAGCACAGGAAGATGAACGAATCTTCTCCGACAGAAAATAGGTGGCAGGACACCTCAAGTTATCAGAGTAGGACCAGAACTAGACAGAGAAATCACTGAGCTGGCAGGTTTCAGCTCTATAGAGTTCATAAGATGCATTCCAGAACACTGAAAGTGCTGCACCTCCACTGTCTACAATCTTGAAAAACCCTCCCAAAACAAAGGGGATCACTTTTGACTGGAAGAAAGCAAATTTCATACAAGTAGAATGACTCAGAGACATAAAAGCCTTGAGATCAGGAGACACTTCCTCTTGGAATCCATCTCCAAAGACATACATGAAAAGAAGACAAGGAACACTTAATACAGCTTTGCCAACTAAGTGACCAACCTGACTACAAGACAGAGATGTGGATGAAGGTGTGACACACCTCAACTGTACTGAAGCTTTTGACACCATTTACATCAGTTTCCATAAGGAAACTGGGAAAACACAGCCTAAATGAGCTGAAACCCAGATGGAGCACAGGGATCAAAGACAGCACTAATGAATGGCTTGACAGCCAGTTATGAGAGGAGGAGAACAGCTGCAGGGGCTGACGTGATCCACTGTCTTCATCAGTGGCCCCAGTGATGACACAGAATGCACAGGATGGGGTGGAAGTGTTGATAGACCCAACAGGTAGAGCTTTACTTCAGATGGAACTGAATAAAAAGCACTACAGGGCAAAAGCTAAAGATGGAGTAAGCCATGACAGCCCACCAAGTATTGAAAATGGATTAAAGACAGTCCTAAGGCTCCAAAGAGACTCTGCAAGATATCCTATCTACCTGCTTTATGGAGCCTCTGCTGCTTTTCACTTTGAAGATTGTCCTCCTGTTCTTGTTTTCCCTCATTCTTGGTGTCCACACTAATTTCAGTCCCTACAGCTCCAGGGGACACAAACATTGGAACAGTTGGTTGCACTGTGAGAACAGATGAAAAAAACCAAATCACATGCTGCAAAATATAGGAAGTAGTAACATCACCTCATTAACTCTTTCTTTTATTGTGGTTTGTTTTGGGGGGGTGGCTACACAGGAGTTTGGCACTTGAGTTTCCTGAATCTCTCATTTTTGTGTCTTTCCATTCCCTCTCAGGGAGCTCATTTTCTACAGTGTGCTTTTAAAAAATGTAGGATCATGTGGCATCCAGTTTTACACTGTTAAATCAGGTAACAGTAAATTGAGTGAAAAATAAAACCAGTTGCTAGGAAAAAGCAAAAAAAAAAAAAGATTACCTCTATCTGAAGGTCTTTCTGAAGAAACAGCAGAGGAAGGTTTCCTCCTGAGTAACGTGAGACGGACCGTCTGCCCCGTGTTCCGCAACACCTCCACCACTTCCTGGTTGGTATAATCCTGTATATTGACTCCATCAACCTAAACCAAGAAAATTGTATCAAATAATAGTAATTGTGTTCCCTTCTTAGGCTGTGTTGTGTAGTGCTACACACTGTGAGCAAGAGCCATACTATTCTATGCAGGAGTTACAGGGCTGTTCTCCCAGGACAGCAGTGTTTGCAAAACAGTGCCATTAAATCAGTCACATTTCACTAATGAGATAATATTTTCAAAGTGCACTGTAAAGGGAAGCACAACAGTAATTTCTTCTGTCTTCATGGGGCAACCACAAAACAGAATTTACTAATCTCATACAAATATGCATAGATTTTTCCTTAATTTTTTTTTTTTTACAAAAACAAGCTTGACAAGAATTGTGGGTGAAGCTCCCCAGCAGAGCAGTCAGCCTAGAACTCTCTTCAGTTCATTACCACTGTTAGTTTGCTCACAGATTTATAGCATTCCCCACACAAACCTGAATACACATCTCTTCATTCAATCCACCCTGAACAGATCAATTCTTACATTTGCAGATATTTTAATTTGTACCCAAAATACTCTGTTCACCTCACTGTCAGATCACGCACCAATAGGGGCTTTTCCTGCAGATAAAAGGCTGTATCAATTTTTGCTCTCACAAAGAAGAAGCTGACTTTGGAAGGCCTGGCATAGCACACATTTTAAAAGTAATTTAAACTCACATCTCCATAAATATTATCTCTTAAAACAAAAAGACTGTGCAATCCATTCCTGCTCACACTGTGAATGCAAAATTGGCTATTATTCAATTCACTGTTATTCAATATTTTTTTTCCTTTTTTCTACACATAAAGCTTGGGGTTTTAAACCTAAATTGTGACCATTAACATTTTGATTGTATCCACACTCCACAGCCATTATGGACCACAAACAATGTGCCACATCTTGCAGAATCTTAACCATCCTCCAATCACATTCAATTCAATTGGAAGTTAATGCTGCTCATCTTCACTGCAGGCCAAAAGCCAAGATTCTCCACTCTGAAACACTTTAATCCAAATGCTTGCCTCTTTCATAGTTAACTACTATTTACTACTTCTTTGAATATAAAATAATACTTTAACCACAGCAAGCCAAAGCTCCTTTCTGTCACAAATCCACCTAAACAAATACAAACCACCAAATTATTTCTACTGCAAAGCAAAGGAGGTTTAATTAATTTTGGGAAGTCTCTACTACATTGTTCTATTAGCACTGAGATGTGTAATGAAGTACTAGTTCTACAGCAGTATTTAAGTAGAGTGTTTTACTTACAGCAACAATTTTGTCATGGACATGAATTTGGCCATTGTGGTCAGCAGCACTACCAGGGATTATATTTTTCACAAAAATCCCTGAAGGTTCTGTTGGGGAGGACAGAAACAAGTCACTGCATTAACCTAATTTGCTTCTTTTCTGATTAAGATTTTTAATTCCAGCCTTTTTCACACACTTCCTTCTATCCATAAAGTGATGATTCTGTAAACCACCAGTATTTGCATGTCACCACTCACACAACTTGACACAGAATAACTGAGGATTTCTGGTGGGAAAACCAGCACTGACACAACCACCTGTACATTGACCTCAAATTTTTTCCCTTAAAACTGCTCACAAAAGGCCACCTCCTCCATGGATTCACCCTTGTGCTTACCCAGGCCTTAAACCACAATCACTTAAATCCATGTTGCATTTGATTTCAATAGGACTAACTAGGCTAAAAGTAAAGTACGTGCTTAAGGACTTTGATCAGGACTTCAATCATCTTAGAGCTAAAGAATTTAGTACTTTAAATCTTAATGAAAAAGGACTTTTCTATTTGAAAAAAAAAAAAAAGAGAAACATGGAAGCAGAAATGCAGTCCTTTGTCACGTTTGATTATTAATTCTAATTAGAGTAAGGAAATAAAAACTAAACAAAAAGAGTCAATAAACCCCCTGAAATACTAACACTTCTGCTAACTCAGGCTGAACAGGAAATGCTGATCTTTAATTCCAGTGAATCTTGACACTTCATCCCTCCTTTTCAGGACACTCACCTTCCTCACACATGTGCCCAGCATGGTTTGTGTGTGCTCAGAAAAACCTGTCCACGGGTGCTCCAAACTCCCCCTTGCCCATTGCCCCTCCCCACCTGTGACTCCTGCCTGGCAACACAAGAGGAATTCCCAGGAACACAGAGGGTTGGAGAGCAACTCTGGCTGCACCACATTCCCAAAATACCTCCTTGACTCCCACAAGGAAGGAGAGGGATAAAAGGCACTACCTCTGTGTAAACCAGGTATTCAGTTGGGTCAGTTTTAAAGAGATTATTATTTCTGCAACCAATATCTGAAAGACAAGTTAACAGCTCGAATTTAAAGAGGATTTAGGGGAAAAAACCAACTGATTGCATGTCCCCATGTCCTAGCACAGGTAGGAGCTGTCCGTTTTCCCCATAGTTAAGAAAGGGTATTTGAGAAGTCCCTGCCCTAGGCTTTACTAAATCCTGTAACTCACCCACATCACATGTGCCAGCATATCCAACAATTGTTATTCCCAGGCTTTGCCCATTCTTTTTCACAAGTTCAACGTCATAGGTATCAAAAAGGTTGGTATTATCCTATAAATAAAGCACAAAACAACAAAAAAAGAAATCTCATTATTTCCCAGTACCATTACAATATTGCAGGTTAATTAAGATCTTTAGAAGAAAGCAGTGATTTTGATTTTCCTGTTTTGGGAGGGACTCTATTTGCAGGAGAGACATAACCAAGATTTGCTGAAATTAAAGCATCACCAAAGTCTGTGTTTGCTTGTTAAGTGCTTTCCATATACTTTCTCCACATACCTGTTAGAGGTATAACATAAATATTGAAAAGTTTTAATTAGACTACTCAGGGGCCATTTCCATTTGAACTCCACTTGATAACAACAAACTTCCCAGGCAACCCCTCAAGACAACAAAAACTGTGAGTGCCCTCAGAATTTCTTCTCTCCCTTTGGTATATTGGTCCTGATGTTTGCTGTGACCCTGCTCAGATCTGACCACCAGGAAGCTGCAAGGAGGACTGGAAGTCTCCAGGTTGTCCCATAGGAAGCAAAAGCCTCAATAGTTTGCATTCAGATAAAATAATTTTAAGATCTAACAGAGGAAGGGAAATGCGATGAAATTAATATTTGTAAAGTCTCCTTTGTAAATGCAATGAATTTCATTTGTAAAGTCTCTGCAAAGCTGCCTCAGGATGTCTGTGCAAGTCCCCTCTGACCAGGAAAAATCCAAACTGCAAGGCAAGAGTTCAAACAGGGAACAGTAAAGACACTGGTGAGACCAAAGAGAAAAACAATCAAGCACATAAATCTGGGATTGCAAGGGATAAATTAAAATACATAGAGTTGTTTGTTTTCAGTAATCAGATACAGCCCAATGAGATCAAAAAGATGATGATGAGAGTAAGGTCTGTTAAAGTGATGAAATCAAGAGGGGATACTGCCACTGCCAACAGCAAAAAACAGACTGGGAAATTGGAAAACATTTCTTGAGGGAGTGAAAAAGAGAAGTTTAATCAAATGTTTGCCAAGCATTAGCTTTGGAAGGACCCATATTAAAAGCAGGGCAGAGTTACAGCCATACCTATTCCACTTTTCAATGAAAGAGCAATCGATGGGGAGTATCTCGTTATCACACACACCTCCCTCCACCAGCACAGTCATTAAGCTCATTAAATGCCTCCCAACTCCCTTGCTCCATGAGAGGCTGATGGAGGTGAAGATAAGTTTTGATACTGTCACTAATCTATAGTAAACCAGCCTATAGCAACACTTGAAACGGAGCCTTGAGAGTCCTGCTGTTCTGACAGTGAAAAGCTCCTCAGTCAGGGCTCTAATGCAGAACATTAACAAGTGGAGTCTGGAAAAACCAAAGTGCAAAGTCCTAAATACAGTCAGCACAGGTGGGCTGTTACCATTGCTGTCAGGATCTTTGACAGTACAGACAATACACCTGTTTTCCTGTGCCCATGCACAGGCAGAGTTAGTTTCCGTTATTCTCTACTACAGGCAAATTTAAAAAAATAAATATTAATATAGAAATGAAAATAACCAACCATCTATTAAAAATGCCTTTCAGTTAGTTTGCAAAAAAGGAAAATATTTTTTATTCCAAAGCTCACAGTGGAAGTACTCAGAAATCAGAGAGAAATTAGATTACAGTGAAAAGTTCCATTGTAAATCAGACAAAAAGGGAAAGGTGAATCACTGAAATCATCATTAAATTAATGAAAACATTCAGATTAGCCACTAATCTTGCCTTCAGCAAATCTCCTCTAGCACCAGAAAAAGGAGTTTCTTCAAATATACATATGAAGGCACTATTTAGTTCAGAAAACAGTGCAAGACACTCATCAAGAAGCAGATAAAACTGCAAAACCACTTTTTCCCCTCTAAACTACATAGGAGGCATAAGGAGGACACTGAAGAGAACATCCAGAAAGAATAACATTGCAGAAAGGCTGCAGGATCCACAGTGACAAACAGGAAGAGAGAAAAATAGTACTTTGTAAAGGAAACAAAACTAGGACTATGTTATTTTTTCCCTAATATGGGCCTTGGAAAATATGATCCAGTCAGCAAAGAAGTGACTTGTAACGATGCTGGTTCTCTTGGAAAGCCTTTTGCCAGAGCACCTTTGAGACTGTAACCTCATGCACATCAATCACCACTTCCCATCTCTCTGCCACTCACTTTTCCTACTGCACTGACCCCTCTTGGGAGAAGAGGAGCTTGAGAAGGACCCAAAATACTCAACTGACAGTTTAGTTTGCCAGAGATGCAGGACACAAAGCTCTTGGCTGCCCAGCAAGCAAGGAGGTGAATTTGTAATAATATGACTTCTACTCTGACCTTTCAAATTGGTGCTCGAAAAATAAATAGTTCTCTATTTAATTCAAGAAATTAAACAAGAAAGAAAAGGCTACTCAGATTCTACACCTAAATCTAAGCAGCACAGTAGCAGCAGATGGTACACAAGCACAGCTTTGTTTATGTTTCGAGACCTACTGTACACTTAGTGTAGCATTTGTTGATTTTAATTACTCAAAACTGAAAAGAATGACTTCAAAAACAAGAGACTTTGATATGACCATGATAAGATTTGCTAAAACAAGTTTCAAAATTTTTAGATATATTTCCTATCACAGACAGTAGCGTAGACTATGAAAACATTACACTTATGCCTCATAAAAAGATGATTGTGCTGAATAATTCTGTGTGGCCACAGCTCTCTGGATTTCAGAGTAGGGAAATTCAGAGTCCAGTTTTAAATCCACTTACCAATGATTGATTAGCAAAAATTTAATGAGCTAAGAAGAACTCAAAGTACCACTTATCGATAATGTTTATGGTCTTGGTAATTAAATTACCCACTATGAAATAAATTCTGTAAAGCTGGTCATTCCAATCCCAAGATTATAGGTATTAATAACATACAGGAAAAAGGGAAAAATTATAGAAGGCAGGGCTATAATAATGACCACTTAAATACAAGCACATGATATCTGGAAACTCAAGAGAGAAGAAGCACTTTAGGTCTCAAGAACACTCTGTTCTCTCCTTCCTTTCTGATCACAAGCCACAAAAATACACTTAAAAATGTCATGAGGAAGCACCAGGTACTTACAATTCCATTTTGAAGGGAAGGTAATGTGCTGACTGGCCAGCTCAGAGGGGCTGGTGGAGCCTCCATGACTTCACACGTGGGGTTTCTTGCAACGATCATCCTAACAGAATTCCCACAGTTTCTCAGCACTTGGGCAACTTGTTCACTGGTCATTCCTTGCACGTTGGTCCCTCCAATCTGTAGGATGTGATCTCCAGTCCGGAGCCTCCCATCCTTCACACACAAACGAAAGTAGGAAAAATGTTTCCAGTCTACAAGTAAAATATCTGTTCCATTACAAAACTGAAACTGTGTTACCAGCATCTTCATGGCCATGAGAACCAAAAGGAGAAAACGCCACCAAACTGACCACCATGGCAACACAGTAAATAATTCAAGGACTTATTTGCACAATTATGCACTTTTTTCCCCACTGTTTTGCTCATTTAGGAGAAAACAGAGAGCAACAATGTTTTATAACCTCAGATTGTCATGTACTGCTGTTTCATAGAATACTCCTCAGGACTGGGGTTAGAAAAAAAGTACAGCATTTTGATTTAGGACTTCCAGAGTTTTCTGTATTAACCTGGCAATTCTTTTCTCATATGACCAGCTCCAACTCAAGTGAGTAAATCCACTGAAGGTAACAAGACTCCACACAAACCATTTTTTACCTGATAATTATGCTTCATGATTTACATCATAATTTCTATTATAAGCAAACATTTCCAGGACCAAACCCCAGCTGGTATCGATCAGCACAGCCCCACCACCTTTGGGGCACTGATTTATACAGCAATCACAGAGTTATTCCCAGAACCAACTCAAACTCATTTACAAACTCATCCAATTTTAACATGTATATACATCATTATTTCACGTGTTCTTAATGATGTCCTCATTCAGCTGAGAATGATGTGGTGGGTTCTTAACTTACAGGCTTCATTGGTAGCCAAAAGACTTTATTCCTTACAGCAAAACAGGTGTTGGGCAATAATTAAGGACTACTCATTTATACATGACAGGTTTGGGGGAGACAGTCAAGCAAAAGCCACTGTTTTTTTTTCAGAAAACCTCTTCAAATTTCTAGTTTTGATTTCCATCCTATACTAGAGGAAGTACCTTAGACTTTCTTTTGTTTATATGCGTTCCAGTCCTCATATACTGTAACTCGCCATGACCAATTCACTTTAAAAATCCCAATCTGTTTTGTTATTGCAAGTGTTCTACTCAAATGCAACACTCAGCACAGAGTGTTTAAAGATGAGCAATCAAAGGGTGCAAACTGTACCTGTGCAACTCTAAAAGGCATCAGGAGCTTCAAAAGGCTTTTCATCAGACCCACATGTCTCCTGCAACTTGGCAGACTGCAAGACAGGGATCAAAACCCCTTGGAAATGCAACCCACTAAAACCAGGGCATTTTCCATCTCTAAACTGAATCTTGCAATGCAATGACATCAATGGGGAAGATCCTCTTGCCTGACAATTCATTTGACAGTTTGTCCCCATAAACGTTGCCAAATTCTACCGAACATTTATCCTCACCCAGGAAATACACAAAGTATTTCAGAACCAGCAACTTTTCAGGATTTCTGCATGTTCAACAACGTTACAAAAGCTCAAGCATTCCTAAGAAACAACATAATTTATATCAGGTGCTGACTTTCTCCTCAATCATACCTTCAACATATTTATTTATGAAGTCCATGCTGGCATTCAGACTTTGATGCTATCAGCTTCCTTTTGTTTAAGTGTATTAGTTTATTTTCAGACTGTCAAAGCCAGTTAATTATACTTTACAATCATAGAAGAAGTGACATAATATAACAAATTACCCGATCTGCTAATCCCCCAGGAACAATTGTTCTTACAACTACTCCACTCGACTTTCCTCCTACAATTCCAAAGCCTAAGCCCGAACCATCGTTAATCAGCTCAACGTCTTCAATGTGGCCCCAGTGAATCTGCAATTAATAAAAACAGGAGATTTTCATTTGAGTCATCATTAATGGTTCTCACTTTCACATGAATGACGAGAATTAATCAGAGCAGCTTTCTGTCTCTACCCCACATTTTGGAGATCTGGGGGATTTTGGTCACTCAGCTCCATTTCCTCATAAATACGCAGTGGGATTTCTCATCTGTTTTTAAACACACATTTTGTCCTTCTCTTTCAGGATAACAGGATACAAGGAAAAAGCTTGACTAAGAAAAAGCAATTTTGAGATCTGCCTGCCAAAATGAAAACTATCCTTTCAGTCTTTCATAAATCAAGAACACTGCAAACAAGAGGGGAAAACAGGGGCAAGGAGCTTGCACTGGCCTAGTTTTTACTGAGCATTGCCCAAATTCTTATTTCTGTTATTTCACTTACTCCAAACACCACCAGGACTGAATTAATAGCACAGCACAATATTCTGCCATACTGAATTGGAAGCAAATTTTCCAAGCTACACTGCACCATGACCTTATGTTCTACAAGACAATCTGAAAATAACAAAGCTGTTAAGCAACCCAAACCCAGCCAATGTTTCTGTCAGATTAATATCTCATAGAACCCAAAATGGAGCAGAGTAGGCAGATTTAAGTCTTCTGTGAATAAAGGATTTATTAGCATACTGAAAATCTTTGCCAAAGCTAGTTAAATATCATAAAAGAAGTTTAAGGACCCCCTGTAGAGATATATATTTGTATTTTATTTTGTTAGTCTGTTCAGTGCAGATCTTTCAATGAAAAAGCAGTTAAAGTTTAATTCGTTAAAATTTCCAGTGCAATAAACAGTATTGATTATCCACTAAACCCTTCAGATTTCACTATCTGTGTAATAATCATGAGGGAAATAATTACCGAAAATAAGGAAAAGCGCTGCTTTCACCCAGGTTTCTATCACAACCTACCAGCATAATAAATTAAGATTCCAATATTGCAATCTCTGAATTTAGACATGCAGTTTGCCCAAATTCAGTGGAATTTGGTCCACCTGGACCATATGGGTGGAACACAGATGGAAGTTCAGCCCTAGTTTATTATATGTCCAAGTGACAAAATCTCCTTTGTCAGGAGAACAAAATGGGTTCACAATCAATGAAATCTGCAGATAAAATAAAACACTGATAAATAAACAGCAACTGAGAGGTTCCTTAACAGGTAAGTTTTGTTTGTTTTAAAAAACAAAGACAAGCCTTTTTGGTTTGAGCAGTGCAAGTTAAAATTGGTTGGGGTATTTCAAGCAGTGCTCATGACAGTTTATGTTTACTCTAAGATGTAATCAGAGCATCTTCAATTGCTGAGCACAAATAGGTTCAGCTGGGTGTACCCATAAAATGCTTTACCCAACTACGCTGAACAGACCCTGCTGCTAAGAGTATGTTGATCTACTAAAGCTTCTGCTATCCCATAAAAACCCAGGATCTATTTTATAACAACTCCACACAGCTTTGCAATGGGAGCCTCGTGCTTATTGCACGGAGTCTACATGAAATGTCATCACACAGAAAACCTGATTAAAGAAAAAAACCCCTGCATGTAAAACTTGCTGACACAAACACTCAGAGCCACGAACAAACCACCCAGCACAGTTCACAATCCCAGTATTACAGCAACTCACAGGCTCAGGTGGTTTTGCATCACTCAGTGAGCCAGCTGAAGCTCTGCTGTTCCCTTGAAGGGGCTCCCTGGCCACCACCAGATGCAGGGACCCTGTGGATTGCTGGAGCAGGGCAATGGCGTGCTGATGGGAAATGTTCTCATCCAATGGGGTGCAATTAATGGCCAGTATGTGGTCATTTTCCTTCAGCCTTTGATCCCTTAACAAAACATTGAAAGCAATTTTTTAATGCACCAGAGTGGCTTCACATTGGGCTCGTGTCATTTAAATATGAACATGCAAAATACACAGTTGTGTGAGGTTAAATGTTTATATATTTTATAAAGCTGCTCATTAGGCTGCCTTCACCAAACTCCAAGCTACATGCAATCCATGCTGTACTGCACTGCCCAGACAGTTTGTTACAGCTTTATCATGGTACAAAAATCTGCTCAATTTTTTATTTTGCTTCTATTCATAATTTAATTGAAATTCTCTTGTCCTTTCTTGCCGATACTGAACTACAAAGCAGAAAAAAATTATTTTGTAGTTACACAATAAACCAGGAAGTATTCTTTGTTGTGTTTAGCATTACATGATACTATCTGTAAGCACCCACAACTCAGGCTTTGATATTGTTTTGTATCATTATTTAATCTAAAGACCAACGAGCTGCATACTTATATTTTACTTAAAATTTACACTGTCAAGCTTCACACATGAAACTTTCTCTGAGCAATACACAGTTCAGTTGGTACCTTGAGATAATATAAATTTCACAGTTAATTCACCCCAGTGATGAATTTAGACTTGTGACAAGAGAGAAACCATCACTCATCTCCTTTATTAAATATTCATTCCGAGCACGAGACCAAACTGTTACATAGACAGACACTGCCTTCAAAGCTCTGTAGGAATCCGAAAAAAAGTCTCCAGGAGATCTTGTCTCAGAAACAAAATGGGAAGCATGCTGGGGAAATTTATAAACTCCCAAACAATGTAACTGCACATCTTAACTAAGGCATTTTAAACTTCCTTTTTATCATGCCACGTTTAAAATGTTTCCCAGAAATGACTTTCTTCGAGCACTAACCATATTTTAGATTCTCTCATCAAAGAAAGTGAGCAGCAGGTCATCAAATCCTAAAGTGAGATATTCACCCTCCTTTTGACATCCGGATCAGTCCATCTGTCTCCACTTTGAAAGAGCCTTAATATGCTTTTCTTTAAGTGTTCTCTGGTGTGTTCTCTGTGGGCCCATCGCCATTATCATTCCAACCTCTCCCCACTCTTTTTGTCATCCTGTGTTGGCACTTCCTGACATGTGTTATTTAAAAAGTGACACCAATGACTTGAAATCTAGACACATTTTCTTGAAACATAATTCCGAGCACTGCATTTGTCTCATGCCAACTCTTGTGGTTTTACAATCACATTTTATTTTTAAAGGATTGCTCTGCCTTTTGTTGTTGGGTGAAAACCCACAGACAATACAGGAAGAAACTGCCTGAAGCCCTGATTCTATGATGACATCTGTGCAGGGATCTGTCGGGAGGAGTGGATCTAAATTTACACAGGAAACAAACAGTAAAACCAACTATAAATAAGGCATTGTCAGAGGCACATAAATAAAGGAACAAGGGGGAGGAAAAAACTCTTTCAGGGTACACAATGCATAAAAATTAAAATGGAATCTAATTTTTATTTTCCTTGTATTCTTTTCTGAGTTTTCTTTTGTTTTTTTAATCAGAACTCAAGATTCTCTGAAGTGAGTCATGACTTCTGGAAATTCCATTTATGAATGGCTCAGATATTTAAAACTCATCTGAAATCCGATCCTCAAAACATGACTCTCCCTTTAGCTGAAAAGCCAGAATTCAAGATACCACCAGCAAAATATCCCACCAGATAAACCAAACAAACATGTTATTCCAGTGGAGTTTTCAACGTGAATGTCATGACTTTTCCCTTCATGGAAAATACAATTTCCCAACCCAATTATAAAGATCTCACCTGTCAGCTATGCCTCCTGGCTGGACTTCCTTGACAAAGATACCAACTTCTCCCAAGCTGGGATTTCTGAGGGCAACCACACTAAATCCAAGACCTCCAACAGAAGGTTTATCAATTTTTATGGATTCTATTTGTCTTCCCTAATAAAACAGAAAATAAATTTATTTACTAATTTTTAATGCAACAGGATGAGCTAGTTTAAAATTTATGAACACAGAGAATGATTTTCCTCCTAAGACTAAACAAAGGCAAAATACTGAATATGTTATTTCTATAAAAGCTCCTCCATTTATTATTTTTAATATAGCAATGTATTGGATATGCAAGCACTCTGAGGTTCAGAAACCTCAGGGAATTTAAGAGCTGCTTTCACACTTCATTCATGTTATGAGATGAATTCCAAACTGGATGAAAACTATGAAAGAAGTGCTGTCTAGAGCAATATATTTGGGATTTCTGGAAATGCTGCACAGCTAAACGAAATTACTTGTCTTTTGGCTCCCCTTGCTTTTAATGCTGATTTTGAGGTGTGTGTTCAAAAGATTGCAGCTTTTAAATGAAGAAATTAATTTCCTTCCCCTCCCTGCAACTTCACAATTAACGCTGAAAAGAAGTTTGCTTTTGCAACTGCCTGTTTTTCAGTTCTAATACAAAATTTCTGGGGTTGTTTACTGGGAAATATTACTCAGAGAATGCACTGCTATCACAGCTGTTTTATCCAAAATAATGTTCAGTCTTTACTGCTACATCTTTTATCTGATGAGTTAATGACATGCTAATGAGAAGAGTTATGCTCAAAATATTACAGCTACATTAAGGTAGTCAATTAGCAACAGTTACTTAATATAGAAAGGCATGACTAACCAATTAAATTAATGGTTCAAAGTAACACAGAACAATACATTTGTGGTATAACTGCCAATCCCACGTGGGTGGATGTTTGCACCTGTACCAATTCTGAAGGAATTTAGCGTATGTTACATCCCAGGTTCTTAAAATCCACAAGGCAAAGTTAAGTCACACTAAATGAAGAGTTAAAATATTACATGCTAGTTCTTTTAATCCTTTACACTGTTCATATATTAACAAAGTTGGTACATTTCCAATTTAAAATGTACTTGGTAAAACAAGTGTCTCCATCAAAACAAGTTTCTGCTGAAAAATGTCCATTTTCAATTAAGTGTCATCAAATACCGAAAATGTTTTCTGGCAACTGAAATTTCTTTATTGTGTTGGTGTGTTTGGCAGAAAGCAAGACCAAAAAAATTGGCAAAGAAAGACAAAAACAAAGCCACTTTCTATTGCTGACTTTATCTTCCACAGGGAGAAGTTTTCCCAAGCACAATTCTACTCTCTACTGGTTAGGAGGCACCACACTCCCCCTAGACTGACCACAAAAAAGCTTTGTGAAAATACAGTCCCAAGGGAAAATAAGTTTGGAGAGCCTTACCTTTGCCATTTGTTGGATGATCATGTTAAATTCATTCACTCCCAGGTCTGGAGTGAAGGGAGATGCTTTGGGTCCAGGTGGACTGCGAGGGGTCCCAGCAGTGACTGATTTGTCAGCAAACACGAGCAGCCCCCTCTTGGTAAAATCAAAATCTACTGAGCGGTCAGGAGGGATGTAATTGAGCTGTTAAAAATGAACAAAGGTGTGAGAAAACTATAAAAAACAAAAATGGGATTTCCACATATACCATTTTGTGTGCAGACTGCCAAAGAAACAAGCACACACATGTTCATATGTGAATATTCACACAAATATATCCATCTGTATAAAGCAGGCAATGGTAATATATAAGCTATAACGAAGCTGCCACACCAAGTTTAAACTGGTTTTCAGAAGTTCCCTGAATGTTTCAGCTGTGTTTCTACTCCACTCTTTTCTCTCTGTTTCTATCATGCTTCTTCCCTGCCCCGTGCCCATTATCCTCTTTTCACTCTGGTATTCCAGAAACAACACATGCAAGAGCAGCAAACATTAAAGAGACTCTCAAGCACTGTTACAACTGTCAGGCAAATCTGTAGAAAATTTTGGCACAAAAATCCAAGTATTCCAAGAGCCACTCAGGAGCCCAGGGCCTGGTCTGTATTACCCCTTGCCCAGAGAGAGCCTTGGGTACAAACTAACTACCACTGAACGTGCTGTCACTGCTGGAAATTGCAGTTCTAGTCCTGACTGACAACAGAGAAATGCAGAAATATTCTGGTACAGAGAGGTTGCTGCTGCTCAGTCCCTGGGTTTGAGTTTGCTGCTGATTTTAAGGTAACTGCAGCATGAGACCTGTTCACACAGATGTGTGATACCCACAAAATCTAAGTGGCAGCAGGAATTATAACCAAACCACACAAGTTTTAACCACTGCTGAGGCCAAGGAATTTTAAAACCAGCTCAGGGAGGCCTACATCAGAGCTTGGCAAATCTTCAGAAGGGGTTTTCTAGACTTTCTTTGCCAAAGCAGGTTAACCATTCTTGTAAAAATCAGCAGAAACTAAGTGATGATGTCTTTTAAGGAGAAAAGATGCTGCCAGTGAGCTGATAAACAGTATTCAGCTTCTGTGAAAAACAAAGGATCCCAATTCCAACATTGTGCAGAACTCAGAGCCCTGGAGCTGATGTTTTTTGCAGATATTTTTTGCAGATGTTTTCTGACCAATGTGGTTCCCAGCGCCTGCCTCTCCTGCAGCCCTTTCAAAGCACGTTGCCCATGACCTGTTAGCTGTAAAAACCCTTCTGGTTTCAGCAGTGACTGCAGACACCAACTTCACAAAGGGAAAAAAGCCCAACATCCACTCACACCAACATTCACTCACACCAGTTACAGCTTATTAATGAGAGCGCCGTCGTTAACACACGCCCACACACCCTGATTTGAGCTCTGCACTGCCCGTAGTTCTCAGTGCACCAACAACTCTGATTTTACACTCACTTGTTCCTTCAGTTGCTTGATGGATTGCTGGAGCGTCAGGATCTGGTTGAACAAGGGGCTCCTGAGGGTGTTCCGCAGCACAGCCAGGTTTTCCTGGTGCTGGGAGTCCCTTTTCTCGTGCAGCTTTGCCTGCAGGCGATCCAGGATCTGCAGCACCTGCTGTTTATCTGCACCACAAAGGAGCCCAGTTAGGGATGGAGCTTCCCTGCCCACTGCCCCACAAAAGCAATCCCTTCCACACCACGTACCTGCTGCAGGATTTTCTGGCATGTTGAGGGTATTTTTGGAATTACTCAGGATAACCTAGATGAGGCTTTAAAAAAAATCAAATTAATAAATGATATATCCAAACAGAACAGTAACACATGATAAATGCAATAATAAGATGCTAACAACAAATTTAATAAAAAAATGCTACTACCCCCTATTGCTTACCCCAAAACATTCCATAAAGCTCTTAACATACCTAATTGCACTGTGGCCTCAGCACATCCAAAAATTTTTCCTTGTTCTCTGTGCTTTTCCTTTCACACACAGGAAGAAACACAAACAACTTTCAAATATGAGTAAAAATGCAGGTTTATAAAAACAAACTGAAAAGGGAAGAAAAGAAAACCAAGACATAGCTATGCTTAATGACATTATTTTGACTATTAACACAGATAAAAATCTATTATTTGGAAGATGCTTCCCACCTGATTAATTATTTGTAGACAGTGTACTCTTATGCCAACAGCTCAGCCCTGCTGTGTGGCAATAGAGGTGAAATGTCGTGTTTCCTTATGAAACAGTGAGGTTTCCTCCACTCATGGGACAGCACAGAATTAAGGTCCAAAATGGGACAAGTCAATCCCTATTTCAACCTCAGGTCAGTTCTAATCACAGCCTCAGTGGTGAACAGGTGAGAGCAGCCTGTTCTCCTGCAGGAGTTTGCCTTTCTCTTTTCTATGTACAAGCTTTTAAATAGCAAAATATCCTTTATCAAGCTTTTAAGAAGCAGAATATCCTTTATAAAGCTTCTCCACAGTGCCAAATGGAACAGGTCTCCAGCTGGGGCTGAGGCCTAGATGGCAGTATAAAAACAACAGACTTGCAATTAGCAGTGATGATAAATTTGTACCCTTGCTTGCATGTTATTAAGTTGATGTGGAGCTTGTCATTCTGAATTCAAGCAAGGCAGCTCTACCAAAACATACACGAAGAACAAGATTTCTTCCCTTAGTACAAGCTCCTCTGAAAGAAGTCAGCCATTTAACAGCACAATTTACATATTTTTAATTCTATCCAGTCTGTAACTGTGCAATTTCAGAATAACATATTTGGAATTATTTTGGAACAAAGATAACCCTAGCTATATCCAAGGGTTGGACTTGATGATCTCGGAGGTCTTTTCCAACCCAATCAATTCTATGATTCTATATATATCTATATATCTATAGATATATAAAAGGTATTTATTTAGTTTTTTAATCTTGAGTAGAAATAAGGAGTAGAAAGGGTCATATGGTGAATGTGACACCAGGGTAAGCACATCCAGGGCCTCTCTCCCAGCAGGACCTCTGATCCTTTCAGCTCTGCCTCTGACACTGTCTGTGCTCTCACTGAAAACATCTGGAGTTCTGGGAGGACAATGATACATTTAATGAAATCTCAATTATGCAGGTGAGTAACTTCTCTTCTCCTGCAGAGTTACATTAAGCTGATTTAACTAATGAAAAAAAATAAGTGGATGGAGGTGTGTCACAAACCACAATTTTAGATTTATGCACCCTTTGCTGTGCAGATCTGAGCAGTTTTGGCTCCTGGAGGAATTCCTGCAGAACTTGGTGGGTTTGTGTGGTTTCCACACAGGGTCAGGCAAAATGAGTCATTTTGCAAGGCTATTAACAGATTTAGGAGGCCATTTTAAATCAAACTCGTACCAAAAGTTGAGGCAGCAAAGCCATGCAACCCCTGAAAGATTTTCAGGAATGCATCTGAACTTTTGAAAGTGCTGCAGCTTTATTTTCTTTTCCATTCGAAATAAAACACTTCTAAGAGCACAGCAGCCTTTGATTCTGTGCTGAGATCTGGTTCTGAAGAACAGATGAAAACACCATTTCCTTACACACTCCTGAGTCTTCATCTAAACCAAAAAGACAAAACTTTAACCTCCTCGACTAAAAATACTGCATGAACATTAACAACACAGGACAAAGAATATGGAAATTTGTTCTTTCTTCCCAGTTTAAGTTCCCTCCATTTGCTTCTCTCCTCTGTTTTTCTACTTCACATCAGCAGATAAAAGAAGAATAAAAACTCTGAAGCAAGAGAACCAAAATCAGAAACGGATGAAAAATAACTCCTATGAGGAAAAGTGGCCTGAAATACCTTTAAACCAGCAGTGGGGTGAAGAAAAGATTAAATCCAGGAAAGAAATCCAGCATGGAAGGAAATAACAACGACTTGACAGCACCGTGCCCATCCAAGAGCCAAAGCCAAGAGGCTGGTCCAGCTCCCCAGCCTTCTTTCATGCATTTATTCTTCCCTTCCCATCTCTATTCATCTGATCCCATAGTGAGCTGGAACAGGGAGCTAAACATGCAGAAAAAATCCTTCACGTTTTGGTAGGGTGAGTTTTCTGCCCAGTTAGCTCTGAGCTGCCAGCACTGGCAGAGGGGGACGAGAAGGGACAGGGACATGCTCACACCTTGTAGTGGGAGCAAAAACTGTACCCTGAGAAATACCCACTCCAAAACAGCCTCAAAGGGCCACCCTGACCATCCCCAAGATTAATCTTTTTCCCATCACAGAGGGTGTAACAATAGCAGATATGATGGTGGGGACAGACTCGAGAAAATTGGAGATTTAAATTTAAGGAGCAGAATTTAAGTTCCATCGAGGCTGAAGTTCCCTGGAGAAGGAGGTGCAAAAGGGGGGAGGGAGGAAAATCCAAACGATTAAAGAAGTTTCAGCTTCTTGTTTGAGCTGCTCCAAAGTATCACTAAGTGCCCCTGCAAACCACTTGTGCTGGTGGATGCCCAAGTGGATCTGGTGTAACAGTTAAAGTTTACACAGCACTGTGGGATTCCTCGTGATCAAACCTGCCTCCAGCCACCTTGCAATGCTTTTTTGTGATTTTGGGTTTGGTTTTTTTTTTATTCAATGTTAAAACCATCCTCAGTACTTCTTTGTTCTCCTTTCTTCAATAAAAAGAGAGTGGAGGAAAAAACATTAAACAGTTCCTTCTGGTGTGGCAGAATCCCTGAAAACATCAAATTTAGTTTTCAGGTAATGGGTAGTTGAGGGCAGGTCTCTAAGACTGGCTTTAGGGCACCAGAGAAAATCACAGCTCCATGTGTTATTGGTCTCTTTTTGCTCAAATGTTATTATAAAATGTTTTCCAAACCCACCCTAGGTCAGAGCGTGGTGTCAACAGACAGTTGCTAAATTAGAATGTCCATTCTTAGGTGTTAATTTTGAAGAATGATCCAAACCACTTTGGTTTGTCTTGTTAAATCAGTTCATCCCCTCCACATTCAACTTCCTTTAACTCCAGTCTCTGAGTTCTACAGACATTTATCTTATTGGTAGACAAAAGTGCAAACCTCAGTTCAACATTTATGTCCCAACTCTCAATTTAACCACAAAATCGTTGAGAAAATGATGAATTTCAGAGTTGAGTCTCTCCTACTCCCAGGACAGGCCCCACACTCCAGCACAGTGTGATTTGGGGTTTCACTGTCTTCACTTCTGGGAGCTGAATTCAATCCATCTGAGGGAGCGGGAAAGCTTCCTAAGGTTTTGTATGAAATCCCAAGACTTGGATCTTCTTCAAAAGCAGACTGAGGAAAAAGGAATTCCCCCATGCTGATGCCAGCAGAGGTCATCAGAAGAGCTGAAAGGTTTAAGTCTTCCATTGCCATCTGCCCCCTGCCAGACACTCCACTTGTCTGGAGATAAGGAGGACTCAACCCTGGAGCATCCCAGAGCCAGAGGGGAACACGACATCCCATGAGAAACATCTGCCCTCCACAAAGGGCTGCTGAGCGATGGGAATAAGGAGTTTCCTCCTGGGGTCTCAAGGAGGACATGGGTTGGCCAGGAGAGATTCTTCTGCCCATTTTTCCCCACCTACAACCATTTCTGCCCCACATCCTTCAATTCAGCCTCCAACAACTGGCATCCTTCCAGGAAAAGTCCTGCCTTGTGGGATGTTTTCCTCCCCACTCAGTCCGGCTGAAACCTTTTGGCACATTAGAATCCAAAAGTGTTACCCAACAGCTGCAATTTTCCAAAGGCTTCTAACACAGCCAACCAGAGCAGCTTGCCACAGGAACAGCTAAAGGTTCATCCCAATCCAAAGTCACCTTTCTGCACTAATGCAGTTGGAATTTTTCCTGGCCCTGTTATCAGGAGTGACTAATATGCTGCATATCATATTCCTCATCAGAGAGACCTCTGACTTGGAAAATGTCAGTCTCAGAGTTGATAAAAGCAAAAGCAAGGGAAAATAGGATTTGTTGGTGTGATCCTAATCCTAAATTGTCCTAACACAGCATCACCTGTAACTTCAGATATTCAAAATTATAGTTTACACACCATCAAGCGACTACACACTGTGAAAAAAACACTGTTCTAACACATACTTTGCTGTCCTACACGTTATGCTTCGTTTTCCTTGTAATGTACAGAAAAATTCAGTCCAACCAAGCATGGCATGTGCACACCATCCTGATGAAAATACCAAAAACCTGCTGCTCTGTGCAATGCTGCAAAATCTACAGCAATGTGGAGCAGCACCCACTGCCCCAGGCACTTGCAAGAAACAAATGAACACTTCTGTAAGTACCTGAACACAGACACACCACGTGTCTCCAGGGGACAGTGGGTCAAAACTAAATATTGCTAAAAATAAAAAAAACACTCTGTGGGCAACCTGAGTCAGCCCTGGTTTTACAGATGATCAGGGAGCAGAAGATGAGGAAAGCAAAGGAAGCCCAAACACTCTGCACCTGTGATTACCAGTCCCCATGCAGATCAAGGGCAGCCTTACTCACTCTCCAGGCATGCTTTTAACAAGCAGAACCTGAATTCCTGTGGACTTCAGCCCCTGGGGAAGTGCTGGTGTGTGTTCTCTGCTGTCTCACAGCAGGGTGAGCTCATGCCAGAGCTGCTCTCCATGAAGCAATAACACAGTCTCAGAAACCTGTTCTCACAAAGCTCATGGAATACTTGTTTTTAGAGCTCAATATTGTGATATTTGCCAATAAATCTTAAAGTTACTATGACGACTGTGTACATGATTAACAAATCACATGGGCAAACAGAGCATGGTTAGACCTGGAACCTTGGTCAACTTCTAAGATTCAAAAATTTACAAGAAACACCTGTTAATCACTGCTAAACAGTAAACACCTGCTTTAAGAACCTGCGGATTGACAGGCACTGATGGGAAGTGCTGAAACAAGTGTGTTACTTCCCTCCTCTCCTCATCATGACCCAGCTTCTCCAAGCAATGGAAACTGTTTGCACAACACCAGGATATCTCCAACGCCTTCAGAATCCATAGGGAGCCACACAGCTCTATCACATCCCTAACACAGCCTTGGTGTCAGGATGATGCCAAAGTCTCCAAGCCATGGAGTCTCTGGGTAAGTGCAGGTTGGTATCCTGCCCATGGCTGTCCTGGTCAAGGTGATGTGCACAGCAAGATACAGGTCGGGCACTGGAGAAACAGGAGATGGCTGAAAACACGCACAAAATCACAGAATGTTCCAGGCTGGAAGGGAGCACGGTGGGGCATCTGGTCCCCCTCCCTGCTCAAGCCGGGCCATCCCAGAGCACAAGACACAAGATTGCAACCAGACAGTTCTGGAGTATCTCCAGTGAGGAGACTCCAAACCCTCTCTGGACAATCCATTCAGTGCTTGGTCACTGCCCAGGAAAGAAGTTCTTCCTCGTGTCCAGGTGGAACTTCCTGTGCATCAGTTTCTGCCCCTTCCTCTTGTCCTGTTGCTCGGCTCCCCCGAGCAGAGCCTGGCTCCACCCTCTTGGCAGGTTGGAATATTTATGGCAGATAACTATAAATATTTACTACAATTATTTCCCACCCCATTTCGCTATTTATACACACATTTCACCCGAGGACAAACACCACCGCGTCCGGAGAGGGAGTAAGTCCTCCAGCAGAGCCCACTCTCCGTGTCCCATCCCATCGCAGCCCAGCGCGGTGGGGCGCGGTACCCGCGGTACCTGCGGGCGGGGGGCGATGTCCGGGAGCGGCGGATTCCGGGATGTCCGGGAGCGGCGGGATGGCCGCCGGCGCTCACCTGGGCGGAAGCGGGAAGCGAGGGGCGATCCCGGCTCACCTGCGGCGCAGGAAGCCGGGGCGGCGCGGCGGGAGAGCCACCTCCCTCCCGAGGGACGGCCGGGAGTCGGCCCCTCCCGGTCCCGCCGCACGGACAGACGGACAGCGCGCCGAGCCCACAGCGAGCCGCGCGGCTGAAACTTCAGAGCCCCAATTAACTTTTTAATCAGTTTTCCAGGTGATCCTGATCTGCCAGTGGGTTTGTAAATCACAGCGCTGTCATGCAGTTCTAACCTGTCACATAGTTCTAGGCTATCACGTGGCCACCGACCTCCCCAGCCAAGGCAAAACGCGCGTGGAAATACTGCAGAAAAGCTTGTTTTTCACTCTTTTGCGGGAAATCGGTGTCCAAACTTGATTTCCGAGCTGTTTCAAATTCCCCACGGAGGTGAAATGAGCTGTGCCCAGCATCAGCAGTGCAGCCCCTGCCACTTCACATAAAGGAATGGCCAAAAACACAGGCAAATGTGGCCTTGGATGGAGTTAAGGGATTGCACCGCGCCAGTGCCACTCCAAACAGCGCCCCAAAACTCACCAGGCCACTGTGGCTCCCAAGAAACACAGTGCAGTGCCCTCAATGGCAATACACCACAAGTTTTTTCCTCCAGCTAGTCACAAAATACAAGCAGGCACCATTTCAGTTGAAGGTATTGCGGGATCTGTCGGTGGTTTCTACCTCTGAAACTTGTATGTCAGCCTGCTTTCTGATTTTTCAAAAATTATATATGTATACAAACATAAAATAGTCAAAGTTGCCAAATACAATTTTGATTCCGCTACACAGTTTCAGGAGCTCCTCTGCTGTCCTCAATGCACAGGGTAAGGGCTACAGGAGATCTGGAAATCAATTTCTCGTAATTTCTGATTGATTTCCCCTCATTCTAGTGTTCTGTTTCACCGAACAGCAGCAGTTGCAGTAGAGCACAGGACACGCTAAGGACACACCACTTCATCCCCCTTTGTAAAAAACTCTGGCTCCGAAAGCCCAACTTCCCAGTCGTGACTCTCAGCTTTAATTAATGTGGCGCTCGTGAGAAGTGACAATTTTCTTGACAGTGATGAACAGCGAGTGGTGTATTTATCCACCCGAGAGACGCGCTGCAGACACAAGAGCCGGGCTCTTTTCCCATCAGTGCCCCTCCGTCTCCATCTCCCAGGGCCGAGTTCATCTCGGAGCACGCTCTGGCCCCGGCCTTTTGCTTCCAGTTGCTGAAAGGAGTATCAATTTTCATTTGCATCCTTTGCCTGCTGAACTCCAGGCTGCCAATTCAGTTTACACGAATCTCCCAAAAAGCTGTTAGATGGCAATATTTCACAGCGCTGGCTGGGCTCTTTGTCAGCCATCCACACATTTTAAATCTGCATTTTTAGGGATTCTTTGACTATCTGGGACCGGGACAAACCTTTGAGGGGTATTGACAGACTCCAGACAAGTCACCATTCACCAAAGTAATACCCAGTAAACCCAAAAGGCCTCCAGAAGGGCTGAGTAATGATGATGTTCTAATCAGTACTATCTCAGAGTTGCTTTTCCAGCTTTTTAGTCCAGTTTTGCAGTTTTTAGGACCCTACCTGTTTTTCAGGGAATGTTTCTTGAGCTGATGTAAACTTAGGACAGTGGTGCTGCCTCTCCTGGGTGTGTTTATCCCAAATGGTCTCTCCATCTCCTGTGAACAGCCTGGGATCCCCAGTAGCTCCTAAATGAAAACTGGCACCTTCAAACACCAGAAAAACCTGAGGCAGCCACACTAGAAAAGCATTAAATAACTGTAAAGGAAGTGAGAAAACAAAAAGGTTTGTAATCACCACAAAATGCCTTATAAAGAACACATGCTGATCAAGATAAAAGCTTGCCTTCTCCAGGCATGAGTTACTCATTTCAAAATTGAAAAGCGTTTTTTACAACGCAGCCACAGGTTTATATGAAAATAGAGTAACAATTTCTAACTATTTCCTTAACCGGAGTGCTGTGGGTGTGGCAGACAGAGTGTCAGCACTTCGGGCCCAGCCCAGGATAACCTGCTTTGGCAGGTGCTGACAGGGCACCCCCTTAACCTTTCCTGGGCTTTTAAAACTTATTTTCAAACTACCCAGAAAACTCCAGATACCACCAGGGACACCCACGAGTACCAACACCCACAGGTGCTACTTCAGCGGCTGGGCCCACATCACAGCCGGAGTGTGGCAGGGCGGGGAGGGTTTCCCTCACTGTGCCTCCCTCACCCTGCCCCGCCACACCCGCTCGGTTCAGGGCGCGTCGTGCCCGCGGTGCCATCACCCAAAGCAGCCCCAGCCCCGCTCCGAGAAGCTCCTCACGGTTTCTCACAGCTCTGCCCGGTTTCCCCCGCCATGCCCGCACCGCCCCGGGGCCGGGCCGCCTGCCGGCCACCATTTTAACTGAGGGCAGGCGCCGCCATCCTTACTGAGGGCACGACCCTCCAGTCCCGCCTTCGAACCCTGCGAGCGCCATCTTGGGTAAGGGCGAGCTCTGCCCTCAGCGCTGCCTCAGCAGCCATATTTAATGAGGTCACTCCTCCTCCCCTTCCCTAAAATCCCCCCCCAAAACTAAAACCCTAATCGCCCCTTCAGCACCCCACAAAAGCCGCGGGGTTCCCCCGGTTTGTCCTTCAGCCAGGGTTGCTCTTCTCGCGGCGCTGCCGCTGCGCTCCTCCCCGGGCGGGTCAGCTGACGGCGGCGGTGGCGGCATGGCCGCCCGGAGCGGCGCGGCTGTGGCGCGGCGGCGGCTGCTGTTTCTCCTCTGGTTCGCAGCCCTGGAGGCAGCGGCGGGTTCGGAGCCGCCGCTTAAGTGCGAGGAGCTGCGTATGGGGCAATATCCTGAGCGGCGCCGGGGCCGGGGGTGGGGGCCGGGGCGGTGGGCCCGGGGCGAGGTGAGGGGCAGCGCTTGTGCCCAGCCGTGAGGGGAAGGGGTGGTGAGGGCCGAGAGGTGCCTGGAGAGCTCAGGGAGCGACGCCCGAGGGGTCTGGGCTGGCAGGAGCGGGACGAGGCACCTCAGCCTGCAGGGCGAGAGGACATGGCCTCGAGCTGCGCCAGGACAGGGTCAGTTTGGACATCAGGAGGAATTTCTTTGCGGAAAGGGTGGTTAGACCTCGGAAGGGGCTGCCCAGGGAGGTGGTGTGGTCACTGCCCCTCGAAGGAAAGGGTGGATGTGGCACTCAGTGCTCTGGTCTAGCTGGCAAGGTGGTGTTCAGTGGCGATGATCTCAGAGGTCCTTTCCCACCTAATTGACTCTTGTGTTCCTGTGAGTCTGTCATTTTAGGGTGTGATTTCTGTGTGTGCCTTGGTGCAGGTTTGGGGTGTCTTTCCCATTTTCAAACAGAAAATTCCCTGGGATGAAAGACCTGTCTCCCCCACTGCTCCACCTTATTTTCTGCAGGGCTCTAGAGTGAGACATGGAGGCTTTGCCCTTTTATTAGGAAAAGGTGTTTCCCCCAGTGGGTGGTGGGCACTGAACAGGCTCCCCAGGGCAGCACAAAGGCTGACAGAGCTCCAGGAGTGTTTGTACAACGCCCCCAGGGACAGGATGGGATTGTTGGCATTGTTCCGTGCAGGGCAGGAGTTGGATTTGATGATCCCTGTGGGTCATTCCAGCTCAGGATATTCTGTGTTTTTATGCCCTGCAGGGCACAGGTGTTGGGCTCTACCTGTCAGGCTCCTGCTCTCCAAGGTGCCTCAAGCCCTGTTGGTTGGTGGCACTTGACAGTTATTGATGATCCAAAGTGTCAGGAAAGCAAACCTTGGAAACGCCAACTTCAACTCTTGCTTTACTTGGCCGTGGGAGCTGAGACCTCTGGAAGTCACTTCCCACTCAGTTTGTCTCTGCACCAAATTCCTGGTGTTTCAGAGGTTCATTTTTATGCGTTCTTGGAATTTTGCACGTTCCTGGAGATTTAATCTTCTCAACCAAACGCCGCAATTTCAAGGTATTTAAATCAGGGAAGAAGACTGGATGAGGCGTGTGCTACCTTGTTGCCTTCAAATACAGAGGCTGTGGCTGATAAATATTGTAGTTCCTTTAGGTAGTGCTGACTGCAGCACTAATTAAACGTGGGGCTTATGCGATATATTGGTGTATTAAATTGGATTAGCAGATTTGCTGCATGGTAGTGTGCTGTTCCTGTTTTGGGGGATGGGGAGGAACAAACATCAAGGTGCATCTGAAATCCTGGGGGTTTAAAGAGGGTGGAATAAATTACTGTTAAACCTGTTGTAGTGTTTGATATGAAAAATGTTTTCCTCAATTACCTGAACATATATGTGTGATGAGCCTAAAATAGACAATAGCACACAGGAACCAATGAATTGCACAAATCACACAGCATATGGTAAGGATTTCTAACTTATGTATTGATTAACTATGTTTTTTTCAAGGAAGTGTTCAATTTATGCATTTGTGTATCTGCTTGATGAGTCTTATAAAAGATGGGATTAGTAATACTATTAGACTGAAAACCCAAAACACTTGTGTGGATTGGTTGCTTTACTAAAAAAGGAATAAATACATTGTCTCTGATTGGTACATTTGTAAGTGAGGTTTCTGGTAAATCTCTTCAATGTATATTACATCCTTCAGGCTCTGTCCTGCACTACTGTGATTAAAACAAACCATTCCTGTCATACTGATTTTACATATAATTATTAGAAGAATTGACATGTGACAGAACAGCCTTCAAAATCTTCCAATTTTTGAGGTTTTTTTTTCCTTAAGGCAACGTGGTGCCTTCTGTTTTCACCAGGTTTTGCTGCATGAGGTTTTGAAAGCACATTTATGTGATGATAGTTCTGATGCACTTTGAAGTTCAACAGAAAAAGATCTTAAATTGATCACTTGGTTTTCTGCCTGTGTGTAACTTTTCTGATGTTCTCAGGCATTGAAATAAATGGTCTGTGTTTGACAGCAGTTCTGCTTTATGTACACTCACATTTAAAATCATGGAATCACAGCCTGGTTTGGACTGGGAGGCACCTCAAAGCTCAGCCAGTTCCACCCCCTGCCATGGGCAGGGATATGTTTTACTATCCCAGGTTGCTCCAAGCCCTATCCAGCCTGGCCTTGGACACTTCCAGGGATGGGGCAGCCACAAAAGACACGTGGGTGCTTCTTGTCTTTCATACTTTGCTTTCTCTAAATGTTGAGTGATTTTCTTCACTGGAATGCTCTGTGATAGTGATGGTGTTCCACATCATCCCAGATTAAAATACTGTCCAAAATTAATGAATCATAGAATGGATTGGGTTGGAATAGCCCTCTGAGATCAAGTCCAACCCTTGGTCCAACTCCAGTCCCTTTACCAGATCATGGCACTCAGTGCCACGGCCAAGCTCAGCTGAAAAACCTCCAGGGATGGGGAATCCACCCCCTCTCTGGGCAGCCCATTCTAATCCCTGAGCACTCTCTCTGCAAAGAATTTTTTTCTGATTTCCAACTTAAATTTCCTCTGGCAGAGCTTGAGCCCGTGCCCCCTTGTCCTATTGCTGAGTGCCTGGTTTTATTCAGTGTTTACATAATATTTTACATTATGTTTCTGACTATAAATGGCCATTTAGTGGGCAAAAAGAATATTACATGATTTGAGGTTGATCACAACTCAGATTATCAGTTGTTTAACTAATTACCATGGGATTGTATTTAATACACTACACTTTGGAACAGGAGATAATCTTCAGAATAGAGCAAGTTGCTAAATTAATTAATGTTGTTTTCTTTGTGCAGCATTTTTACACACGGAGCAGTTTTTAGATTGTCCCCACAGTATTTGAGTTGCTTTTAAAATCAGTATAACTTAAGTAATAAAAATTTGGTTTCTGGACCATGCTTGGAGCACCACAGTTCCTGAACTCCTTTCTGGGATCCACCCCCCAGACAAATGGCTTTAATTCAAAGCATCAAAGTGGTGTCTTTGAGTAGCAGGTTTGGAGTTTCTGGAGTGAGATTGAGAAGAAAATTGTGTCTTTGTCTATATCAATATATGTGCTGAATTTCTTTTAAGTAACAGAAGGCACTGCTTTCTTTGCTTAATTTTTTTACAGGAGGGAATGTATTTTTTTTTGTATTTTCCTTAGATTAGGCAGATTGATCAGTAGCATAAATGTAAGGCTTTATAGCACTTAAGTCCAAGCATAAATGAAATATTTTTTTGTCTGTATGCAGTATGGAAAGCTATTAAAAAATCCAACTCTTGCCTGTGGGTATTATGGGAAAATCTGGAAGGAAATATTGAACCTGTCTTGGAATTAACCAACAGGACTCACAAGCCCTGAAAACTGATAGAAAGTGCATAAAGATCTGTGTTTTTTCCTTTTAAAACAACAGACTTCACCATTACTGAGTGACTGCCACTCTGGTAATACATTGCAAACTTTTAGCAGGTGTCACTTTCTGCTCCAATTTCCACTTTGATTCTCCTAAGAGTCCAGAATAATGGAATAATTTGGGTAGAAAGAGACTTCAGGAAGTTGTATAGCCCAGCCTCCAGCTCAAAGCAGTGTTGGCATTGAATTCCCACCAGGTTGCTCGGGGCTTTGTGCAGTCAGACCTTGAAGACCTCCAGGGATGGTGATGACATGACTTTTCTGAGCACCTTGTTCCAATATTTGACTGTTCTCAAGAGGACAATGTTTTCTGTATGTCAGGTTATGATTTCTCATTGACTCATATTGAAGCCAGAATGGGAATTGGAACAGAATTAGGGCAGCAATTAGGTTTGTATATTTTGCTTAATATTTAGCAAGGAAAAATACAAGTTGGTCATAGGACTGGCTTAAAAAAATATTTTTAAACAAGTAATATGTGTGTGAACTGTGCTTTGTATCAAGACTGTTGTACAGTAGAACTTAATTTGTTTCACTTGTGTCTTGCCAGAAAAATGCTATGATTGTCAGTTACTACTCAATTTCAAATAATTTTTTGTCCTCAGTTCAGTGTCTGCCAGCACCAAATATTACTTGCAAAGATCACCTTGGCATAGAAAAAGTCTTTACAGGACATGAAGTTGGATTTTACAAGCCTGTTGAGTGTCGCAATGTGTAAGTACTCACTGGGGTTTGGGATCTCTGTTTTCTCACTGATGTTTTTCTACAATCCTGTGATGTGTTGACAGAAGGAAAAAGAGAAGTGAAATAGAACCATACAGATGTTGCCCGGTAGCTCATCCTCTAATAAACACTGTGAGGGTGCAGCACAAAGTCCTGGAATGGTTTGGGTTGGAAGGGACCTTAAAGGTCGTCTCTTTCCAACCTCATGGGCAGGGACACCTCCCACTAGACCCAATTACTCAAAACATGCATGTTCATAAGTGAATCTGTCTGCCTGCACATTTTTTTGTTGTTTAGTTACATTGGTGTCTGTGCTTTACCTTAGTATTTTAGCTTTGCTTTCCTTAGTACTCCAGCCTGGCAAAATTTTTCCCCAAATGCCAAGGCCACGTTTCACATGTCCTTAAATCAGCACAGCTGCTGAAGGAGCTGTTGGGAACATCCCTCCATCCCATCCCCTTCCCTGACAGACCCCACAGCATCAGGGAACTGCTCTGGGTTGTGCTAACTTGGATGAGTTCCCCAGTTTGAGTCTCAGTTCAGAGGCTTCCAGTGCTTGTGCCAGCACAAGGGTGAGGGGGACTCAAGGGTAACAGAGGAGAAGGCAGGGCTGGACTGGGCTCCACAACAGTTTGCGGAGTGCCTGGAGCTGCAGCTGAAGTTACAGTGTGCAGGAATGTTAGAGGAGCTTCAGTCTCTCCAGTTCTTCCAAAAATCTCTTTAGGAGGAAGTGTTCTCTGTTTTTAAACAACTTTTGTATGTAATAAAACCCTCTGTGTCTTCTAAGAGCCTGTTTGTGGTACGTGAATGATGGACGTGGTTTTTCTAAAAGCACATTGTGAGTGATGGAGAGCTCTGGATACCAATAAATGTTCCAAGTGGCCAATGCTGATGATCAGCCAGCACCTGTCAGGACCATTTGTTTCTTCTTCACACTGGAATCTTTTATCCTCCTGGAATCCTTGGAAATTAAAACTCCAGTAATACTCACTGAGTATTCCTTACCACTCTGGTGTGGTAGTTACTGCTCAATAATTTGTTTAGCTTAGAAGTACAGCTCTGCCTCTTAGTTTCATAAATATTTTCTCTGTGTTTAGACTTCTCAGCAGTCAAAGCTCAGCAAACTGTAGAAAACATATTATTACCTCTAATCAAATTTAAATGCTTCAAACTAGACCTCAGTCACATTTTTATCCAGAAACAATTTTCTTTCACTCCCATCTGTGATGGGGACTGAGAAGAGGATGAGCTATACTAGTTTAATAAAATTGCTTCCTCTTTGGTTTAGATGGTAGTTCTGATGTTTGGAGTGTTTTTATATACACAAATATTTGGTTTAATATATTTTCTAGAAATGTTTAATTTAGCAATTAAAACCCAAACCTGCAGGCAGAAGGATGTCATTTTTCTTACGATGTCTCTAACTTGGTCACCATGATTATTTATGGTGAATAATCAGTGGCTACACTGCCGAAAGAACTTGCTGGGGCTTTTCCAGTCCTGGGTTGCTCATATGGCAGAAAGGGAAGAACATTCTTTTGGGCTGAACCTCCAGTAAAATACAGCTGTGAAAAGAAAGAGTTACACAAGCTTGTCCTTGCTGAAGTCCCCAAACTAGTTAAAAATGGCAGCAAGATTAATATCACCATCCTTCATCTGTACACTTGTTTAAAAAGTGGTTCAATTACTGATAGACCTTTTCTAAGGCACTTTGAATGTTACCTAAGTGTTTGAAACATTATTTTAAGCAGGAATCTCCAGCTTAATATTACAATAATAGCCCTGCCCTTTCTCCTGCCTTTTGGAGATTTTCCAGCATCTTATCTGAGTTTTGATGGAAACTGTAACTGTCTTCTGGCAGAAATAACTGCACATCATTTAACCAGAAAATTAGTTTGAGAAGGCAGGATTGTCCTAGCACGGGGACAGCAGGTAAATCTATCCCCAGCTTTTGAAAAGGACAAATCAGCAAGATGTTCTTAGCCAAAACTGTAATTTAGATAACAGTTCTGGGATCCAGTTATTTTAGAGCAAGACCAGGAGGTGTGGTGTGTTTGTTTGTAAGTGGATGTGTAAAGTTCAGTTGCTCCTAGTAATAATTCAAGGAAAAGCATGTGAGAACTGGAAAGGAAGCTTCAGCAAAGAAGTACTGGGAGTCAAGATTGCTTAGGTTTGGCTTTAATTTGATGTTCTGGAGGTAAATCTTATTTTTTGGCCAAATTCTACAATCCCCCAGATCGGCCCTCTATAATGGATTTTGCTTAATATGCACAGACCCTGATTCTGAGCACTTCAAATGTCCATTGTCCAAGCATTGCCATTCCATGAAATGGTGATCTTTGAAATACGTAAGGCTCAGTGTGGAGAGGTCTTTGAGCGGAGCTGAGAGATCCCAAAGAGTGACCCACAGCAGTACCTGATATTATCAAGTGCTGAGGAAGAGGTGGAAGGAAAAGTTTCTAATATGGTTTCTGGAAGAAAGTTATACAGAAAAAATGAAGGTTGGATGATGCTGAGAAGCAAAAAAAAAATCAGAAGAGGAACTGAAGAGAAAACCCGTCTTTTACCCAATTGTAGAAAATCCTTCAGATGCCTGAGATGTGTCATTTTCCTACTCACTGGTTTAGTTTTCAGTGCATGTTTTTGTCTGAAAGAGGAAGACAAAGGAACCACAAAGTGGATGCAGCCTTGTCACAGTGTTCTCATGCTTCCCCTTCAGACTGGATTTCTCCTCCCTGTCAGTTTGATGTTGGTGAGGGCACAGACTGCTCCGCTTTTAAAAACATCTCAGTGCATAGGCAAGTGCTCAGTTCATTACTAGTTTGGATCAGGAGCATCTCAAATTAAACCATATTCCCATTTTTTATATAATAGTTCTTTTTTATGCTTTAGTGTCCTTCAGCTGTTGACACTTTGTAGCTGATAAACAATTTCCAACAGTTTATTTCAACGTTTAAATAAACCCATTAGTGTTCTTTACAGTGGAAACAAGGCAGTTCTAAGGCTGCTAATTTATGTTACTTTTGGTTCTGGGAATGCCCACGGTGTTCTGTGTTGCTAATAAACACCAAATAACAAATACTGAGGTAAGAGTCATGATTTAATCACTTAATGTTGCCATTATGTCTTAAAGTCAGTAAATCTAAATAATAAGCAAAAAGGTAGACCTTTACTTGGCATTGAAAATGCTTAATAAAGGTGCTTGGACTTTTGTCAGCTGCTGTCTTTTTGAAACTCTGTTTTATTCAACTGTCAACCAAGAGTTTAATTTGGGCCTATTAAATAATTGCTGGCACGTAGTAGTGCACATATCAAAACAGTGTATTATTGAATATTTTTAAGTTCTAATTACATTTGGGTTTGCTTTTCAGAAGCTCTCTGTTCACTGAGGCAGCAAGTTGTGGTACTGAGAGCAATACCTTTTTAGCTCCCTTATTAATGTAAAGTTCCCATCAGCAGGGACTGCAGTTACAGGTGGTTTGGTGGCTGCATCACTCCAGCTGTTGGCAAGAGTGGTGCCAATTAGGGCACATCTCAAAAACTCTGTTGTATCTGTTTGTTTTGTGTGACTAACCGTGGGAAGCTGAACTTCAGAGTCCCCCTCCACCCCTGTGCATCTTTGTACAGTCAACAGTTCTTCTCATTGGGAGTTTGTGCCATTTGGAGTGTAGTGAGGGGATACATGACTTGCTCTTTTTGCTGAATCCTTCCTGCAGCCTCTTCAGCCAGTGGCCATGGGTCATTTCTCCCTCAGATCTCGTTGCAATTACTGTCTCTGCAGACACCTCACCTGTCTGTCCCTCTCCATTTGGCTGCGTGTGAGACTGATGCCTGCAGACAGTATTCCCACACCTCTGGCTTCCTGGGGCTGTCTCAGTAGGGCTGCACTGGTAGGAAGTGCTCTGTGAAACTGGGGATGCATCAGCAACTGAATTATGTCTTGACAAGAAATCATCATTTACTTTCAGAATAATCTGTATTCTGCAAGAGTGCACTCGAGTTGCAGCAGCTGAGGTTGCTTTATGGGGGATGCCTTCTCAGTTTGAAAGCTTAGCATTATCAATTCTGTGGCCATTAATTGAAGATAAATAACAAGTCTGTTGGGTTTTTTTAAAAATGAAGCAGCAGGAAAATGAGTCACTACTTTAATAGTCAAAAGTATGAGTGGATATATTTTGCAGTCATTATCTGCATTGCTTGTTTCTTTTGGCAGAAATGGATACTCCTACAAAGTGGCAGTGGCTCTGTCCTTATTTCTTGGATGGTTGGGTGCAGATAGATTTTATCTAGGCTATCCTGCATTAGGTAAGTTCATTCCTTATTTTTTCTTTGAGGTAAAGCTTGTTGTTATGACTGAATTGTATGTGTATACTCATATTTTTAGGTAATGAAGACTGGCAGTCATAATTTTAATATTTACAACTAGAATCCTTACTTTATTGTCAAGTAAGGTAAAGTGCTGCATTATCCTCAGCCTGCTCTTCTGTTGGAGTGGTGACAAATGGATATAGAGTTGTCCAACAGATAAAATCCAAATAAGCAAACACAGTTATTGCTGTTCATGGTTTTGCTTTGCACTGATGTTCCCCACAGCACTCTTTGGGAGGCACTGCAACAGAAGTGGGTTTGACTCACATGCCAGCTCCTTAAATGAGGCTTGATTTTACCTGGGAAATAGTGGACAAATTTACAGTAAACCTGGTGTTTTGGGAGATGGCATTTATTCTGGGAAATGCATGGCTTCAAGATAAATCACACTGTTAACAGCAGCTCTCCAGAAGCTGGGACTTCTAATAGGATCTCTCTCTGGTTAGTATTTTTAGGACCTGATTCCCAGGATGATGTTGCCACTGACTTTTAAATGGTTAATATTTAAAAAGACTGTATGTTAGAACTACTTTCACTGGCTTTTTTTCTGAGCTGGACAGAGGGAGTAAATTAAGTGTAGGTAGCATGGAGAAATGACTTGGAAAAAGCTCTATGTGTTCCTGTCACTTCAGTTAGGAATTTTGAGTTCCTGCCCATTAAATGCAAACACTTGCTTTTTTAATGACATTATCTGTCCTTCTCAGTAATCTTGTGTTAACATTTATGTCTTTTATCCCTGAGATTCTGTGATTAGCACTTTCTCCACCTATTTCACAAAAAGATACATTTTTGGAAGCTGTCAATAAGCTGCATCTTTTTATTATGCAACTGGATTTGCAATAGAAATTTGCAATAATTATTCTGTAATATATTGTAGTAATAAAGGTTTATAAGTCCTTAATTCTCACATGGACATTCTTTATGGCTCATACTTTAACCCTCCTGGAACATACTGTAGCCAGTAGCCAAAGGTAAAACCTAAAATGAAACCCTTTCAAAGCCAAGTTTTCACTCTTTCGAAAGGTAAAGAAGACAAAAGCAAATAGGTAAGAGTAGAAAAGAATAAAAGAATAAAAATGAACACATTGGATTCCTTGACAGTGGCTGATGGGGGACTTTTTAGGTTATCCAGGCCTTGGCAAAAAGTGGTTAAGAAAGGTTAATGGCATTCAAATATTTTTTGCAGGTGTAGTGAAGAGTGTAAATGCTGGTTTGATTTATTTTTTTCCATTTCTTTTGCATGAAGAGCACACAAATACAAACAAACTATTGAGTATGAAGAAATCAGGAAGGCACCCTCTTCCTCTCCCACACTGTGAACTAAACCAGCAGTTATTACTGCAGAAGAGCACTGTTTTTTCCCTCAATGCTTCAGAGTGGTTTATTTTCTCAGTGTGATCTGCTGGTGGGGAGGGAAGTGAGGAGGAATTAAAAAAAAAGAACTTTACCCCGCACTCCAGAAGTAAATGCCAGGTTCAGAAACACTTCTCCATCCAGCTCAAGTGAACTGGAGCTGCTGCTGGAACCAGCAATGGTCAGAGGCCTGCTGAGTTCCTAAAATACCAGCTGGTAAGTTCAGTGGGCAGACAGACCTTCACTGGACCAGGTTACCCAGAGCTCCATCCAGCCTGTCCTCCAACATTTCCAGGGATGGGGCAGCCACAGCTTCTCTGGGCACCTGTGCCAGGGCCTGCCCACCCTCACAGTCAGAAATACACATGGGCTTCCCTTCCAGTCACCTGGAAGACCATCCAGATACTTCTCTTTCATCTTCTTGGTCGTGACGAGTTTTTCCCTGTTCTCTGCTGTGTTGCAGAGATTATAAACTCTCTCCCTGGAGTTTAGTTCCATCTTGTCAGCTGTGGAGCTGTATCCAGGCAGTGGGATGTTCTTCCTGCAGTGTGGATTCAACTATTCCCCTCTTCTTCTCCATTACACCCTCATAAACAGGGCTGGGGGAGAGGGGGTGGTTTGTGGCACGTGTTACTGCTTTGGAGAGAGGGAGTAATGCAGATGTTTTACTGAAGGAATTCTTAACAGACAGTCAGCCATAGGACAAGGGGGCACAGGCTCAAGCTCTGCCAGGGGAAATTGAAGTTGGAGATCAGAAAAAAATTCTTTGCAGAGAGAGTGCTCAGGGATTGGAATGGGCTGCCCAGAGAGGGGGTGGATTCCCCATCCCTGGAGGTTTTTTAAGCTGAGCTTGGTCGTGGCACTGAGTGCCATGATCTGGTAAAGGGACTGGAGTTGGACCAAGGGTTGGACTTGATGATCTTGGAGGTCTTTTCCAACCCAATCCATTCTGTGATTCTATATAGTCCTCAGTGTATTATGTTTATTGCACAAGAATTTATTGATACTAAGAAAAATAAATTTTAAGACAACCTCTTTCTTCTGAAGGCATTTTCCAAATAAAGTCTGCCTTGCAGGGTATCTTCCTATGAAACATTTATCTGGTATTTTCTATAAATCTTTCAGTTATTTGTAAAAAATAACACTTTTGGATACCAGTTAAAAGTGAGTATTTGTATATTTTTATATAAATTAAAAATAAATTCTTATTTCAGCAAAAATAAAAAAGTTTTGCAAAGGGTGTTTTCCAAAGTTGCATGTTCTGAAAATCAATTCATAAGTAAATTTTGCAACTCAAGGTGGGCTTTTTCTGTCTGTACCTCAATCAAAGGAATATTTCAGTAACTTTGTTATCAACATTTGCCTTTGTTTGTTTAAGAATACAGATCTGTTAAAAAAATTGTTAATGTTTGAAATCTTTTAACTCTATTCAGGATGTAGAAATAGGAATATGTGGTTTGGTTTTCCCTCCTGATAATTAAAGATCTTCAACTGTAGGCCTATTTATATACAAATATATATGTAATGGGAAGGGGAGAGAGTTGAGATGAGATTGCCACCAGAAACATGTGAACTTTATAGTGGCTACTTAAAGTTGCAGTTAAATTTAAATTTTGTTTTTCAGGTTTGTTAAAGTTCTGCACTGTAGGATTTTGTGGAATTGGGAGCCTAATTGATTTCATCCTTATTTCAATGCAGGTAAGTCAGGGCTTTCAAATACAAATCTGTGGTTGTTGAGGCTGTGATTTGATTGCTAATACTTTATTAGCATTTTAGCCTAAAGA
This sequence comes from Pithys albifrons albifrons, assembly GCF_047495875.1. NCBI lineage: Eukaryota > Metazoa > Chordata > Aves > Passeriformes > Thamnophilidae > Pithys > Pithys albifrons. The sequence continues at coordinate 31,134,467 of NC_092467.1, read as the reverse complement.
GCCTTTGGGTATTGAAAAATCAAGGCATTTGTTTTGGCTCCATGTGGAGATTGATGTTGTAGAATATAGACCCAAAATACCAATATATTTGCTGTTGGAATTAAAAATTAGATTATCTATAAATACTTATAATAAAGAGCACTACAAATTCACTTTATCAGAACCTGTAAGCTTTTTATGTGACACTGTGTTGGACTGAGCATGATTTTCTGCCTCTCCTCCAAATGCAAGGCCCAGATCACCTGAGAGCTGTAGGATCATGAGGGTTAAATCCCCAGCTGGAGTGACCTCTTGTGACATCATGATATCACCCATTTGTCTTATTCTATAGTGCCACCATTTAGCATAAATTGCAAACTGCCTTTCATGAACTTAAACTGCATTGTGGATGTAGGAGTTGTTCTGTGGGTTTACAGGAAAATATTTTGAAATTGAGCATCTCTGTGTATGTCTCTTCTGTGCAATCTCCAATTCCTTTCTATACTATCGCAGTGATCTTTCCTGAGAGCACTCACAGATCCAGCTGAGAGCATCTTTCATCTCTCATTCTTGATCTCCCTGGTGACCCCACATCAATTTAGCACTTCTAGAACAAAAATTCCATGATCATCTCTCCTTCTCTTCATTCCTTACCTGTGCAGCATTTCAAAGACACTTGTCATCAGCCTAATTCTGTGCTGCCGACCCTTCTTTGTTCAAGCAAAGTGCTTTGGAGCCCCCTCATTTGTCAGCCTGATTCTGTGCCTCAAATCCTCCCCGGATTAACAGGGTCCCTGTGCCTGGCTGTGGAATGTGCTTGATAAGAAGCCCAAGGGAAATGTTCCTTCTGAGACACTGCTCGCTAAAACAGTTAAACTGCAGCATAACTTCAAAATAAATCTAGTTTCTGTTTGACTAATTAAGCATGACTAATTTTATGATGGGAAAATTAGCAGTAATTGAGACATTAGCACAAAGTATATATTTCACTTCATGTTGAAAAGTCTTGGTTCCTTTTTTCCTCCTGCAGATCGTTGGACCCTCGGACGGCTCCAGTTACATTATAGATTATTACGGGGCGAGGCTCACCCGGCTCACCATCACCAACACAACCTTCAGGAAAATGCAGACCTACCCCTGACCCTGGCACGGAGTGCCACAAATCCAGAGGTGCAGTTTGTTTGCACAGCTGGATCCAGTCGTCCACTGGAATTGCTGAGGACTCCTTAATTACGCTTCATCAGAACGGAATATTAAATGGACCTTGAACTAAGATGATAAAATAGGAAAGTTCCTCAAGTGAAAGAATTTACCTCAAAGATGTAACTCTGTGGCTGCTCTGTTTCTGTGAGCACACAGGTTCTTGCTAAGTTATATCATTTGTGAAATGTGCAGACATTGCAGTTTGCACTGATGTTCTGTGTCTGTAAGAATAAATTAGAGTGTTACAGAGAACTGGAGAAAGAAGAACTGTCCTGATACTCAGTCCATTGAAACTGGTAAAGAGTTTTAGCATGGATTACAGTTGGGGTCTGTCCTCATAACTCTGCGTGGCAGTTTGGAAATTAACTTCAATATCCCAAACGACACAAACTTTCTTTCTTCCCATCCTGTTAAAATCCAAATGACCCCAAGTCTTGTGCTGGTGTATCCTGTGAAAGTCTCTTAATTGAGTTAATTACTTCTGTAAAGCTTGAAGACAAATTTTGGTCAAATAGCAAAATTGGTCAGTGCTGATCAACAGTAAAAAATATGGATGAATAAAAAATAGAACCATAGTTGACACACGGCAAAATGTGAGGGTGGATGTTGATGTGCCCCGAGGTTAGAAAAGGAAATAATCGTTCTGCTTATTTTGATTTTTTTCTTTCCTCCTTTGCAACCATCCACAGTGAAATAAGTACCTTCTTTTTCTGAAAATAAATTGGTGCATGTGTTTGACAGCCACAGAGTGTCAAAAGAGTGAATTCTTTGTACTAATAAAGCCCTTAAAAGGTTCTTTTTTTGGATCACTTGCATTTCTGTGAAATAAATTCGGTGTCCCTTCAAAGTCATTTGACCAAAGTCTTTAGGACAACTAAGATTTCCCATGATGTTCCTTTAAAGAAAAGTATATACACAGAGAGACAGAAAACAGAATATTCACATTATTTGACCAATTTTAAACATTCCCTTTACCCTCTAAGGAAAACTGGGAGTCACTGAGTAAGAAATCCATGGGATAGAAACTGTAGTCTCGATTTGTTCAAAAATTTGGGCTATTCTGTTTTTCAGCTGAAACTTTCAAAATGTTACAACGTGTCCACAAAGGGTATGCAAAGGGAGTTACCAAAAATGAGATTCCTAAATTGATTTTTAAAGCACAATTTGTGATTTTTGGTCTCGTTTTTAGCCCCTATTAAGCCCGTGCACAGAAAGCTTTGTAAAGAAATCCTGTTCTTTTCCAAATTAGCGTAACCTGCCATATCACGTAATGAGAATAAACCACAAGGAATACTTTGTGCTTAACGTTAATTCCTTCCTTCACGCAAGAAAGATGTGGTTTTGGAATATTTCCTACCATGCATTTTACTTGTGGGTTCAAAGAGACAAGAACACTCTGTTATAGCTCCCTTCCCTTGCCTGATATTTGTTGTACCTCCCTTTGGTCTCTCTCACTGAATGCTCTTTGTGCACGTCAGTTTTGTTCCCTGAAATACTTTGAAAAACAGACAGGAAGTAGGTGGAAAAGAGATGTTTGAATCAAATAAAATATCCCAGCTAAGATCAAACTCTGACTTGTCTGCTTTTTGTTTTTTCACCCTGAAGCTGGTAATGAAGCTGTGAAAATAGGAAAATGTCATGGATGTTATAATAAAAAAATAGCCTTGGGCAACTTCTCAGACAAAACACCATTCTAAAATGTGTCTCCAAGTGTACAAGAAGCAGAGGGCTTGATTTGGTGATTTCAGCAGTCCATCTTGTGCTTAATTATCTGTAAAAGAATCTGGGAGCTATTTTATTAGAATCAGATGAAAATAAAATTAGTTGCAAGGTCCATCAGATAGTTTGTTAATCCCAGAAGCCAAGTAGCCAGCAGAGAGAAAAATGTGCTACTCCACGTTGCAGTGTTTCTGTACAGAGAGATGTGTGCCAACCAGCCCAGGAAGTAAAAGTGCAGGGGGATCCTTCCCTCCTGGAGCTCTGGTTTGTGATCCAGTGTGTGCTCCTGCCAGGACTGCCTGCCCTGCCATCACAGTCAGATTCAGCCACGGTTGACCAGACAGAGCAATTTACTTCTCTCCCCTTTAAATGGTATTCCAGTTCATCCTCTATCTTGCACTGACAATTTCCCGCTTTATCCACAGCCCTCTCCCGTGCCTGCGCAGCCTTTGAGAAACTGGTGGCACAGATGGCCCAGCCCTTGGAACTTGTATGGGATTGGGCTGGGGTTCTGTTCCATATCTGAGCACACATTTCTGTGTTTCCATCGTGCTCATTCAGCTGAAGTGGGGCGAGGGTTAACTGAGCAAGCAGATAGTGCTGCAGGGCCAGGAGAGAGTTAGTGAGGTCTTTGTTTTCATCTTGTAATTGTCAGATATGGCATGTTTACCATAAGGGCTGTGAGAAGTGTGATGCAAGATGTAAAGCTGTCCCTCTGTCTTAATAATAAATTGGCTACAGGAATATTTATCGAAATGTCTGTCCCATGATGGGTTTCTGTGTTGCCGCCTGCTATAGCTTCCTCCTGCCAATCAAGTTGTCCATCCAAGTGTTTCTGTACTTCTGATTGCTCTGGAATAACATTCTCTCTGAATTGTTTTCCCCAAAACAGTTGCAAAGCAATGAAAATAATTAGACAATGTACTGTGTCATCCTCCTGCCTCCTTCACAGATAAAATGATATCTGCTGGCCTTGCAGATAGTCAGGAATCTTTTCATCAATGTTCCAACAAGGCAGACAAGTATTATTTTGTATCTGTAAAATTAAAGAACATAAAAAGTAAAGGCTGGAGTTTAAAACACGAATTTGAAGTGGCTAAGCTTTAAAAACTCACACGAAGCTGTTCATTGAAGATGCTGCAGATCCTCAATAGGCATTAAATCCAGATCTTCCTGAACTACCAGTGCAGTTCAGTCATTGTAAAAATGCCTCTGTCCTTTTTCTCCCCATTTTTTTTAATGTACATTTTAGGATTTTCTGCAATGTGCTTAACCACAATCTGAAGGAGCAGGAGCTGGGAGAAACATCCAGCTTTGGGCACTTGACGTTCATCGCCACAGTGCAAAATGGGTGTGTTTACTCTGCATTAATAAATGTCTCTGGGTTGTATTTCTTCAGTTAGGACAACCTGTGCACCTTTCATTTGTGTTTAGAGCTCATTTTCAAAAAAAAAAAAGGATCTAGAGATACTTTAGAACAAGATAGGATTTAAATCACAACTATGCTACAGCAACTTCCTGTGACAGTACTCCATTATTCTCACTGTTTCCTTTTCCACCACCACCCACTACTTATTGCTTGAAGATATCACTGCTGCTTTCAGGACCTGATAACACCTAAGATGTTAGCTTTTATTCTGTTTCCAAAGATGCATCCCTGTATGTCTGCTAGTAAAACTTCTCAGCTCCACAGGAAGGTCTTTGTGTTTGAAATGCTGCCTTACAATTTTTTTTAAACATCTGTTGTCACCCCATCAAGAATTGTTTCCTTTGTTCCTCAGGAGTATGTTCAGTTATATTTGCTTGCACAGTCATGTCTGTTCATTCTGCTCCCATCTCCTCTCTGTGTTTTTGAGATTCTTTTAATTTTAGATTCATTAGATGTTCAGGCCATCTCTGTGCTGTTGCTTGCTCTGCAGTTTTCAAACCTGTTTCCTTTAGGAAATGATGTTGAATACTCTAAGTTTGGGTGCTCAAGCACCCAGCTGAGGAAATTCCAAAGGCAGGACCGTGCATTTCCATTGCTTCATAGGATTGTTGCTAATTGTCTGATTGCTAATTACGCCGCTAATGCATCATACAGACTTTCAAACCCGGTGTCCTCTCTAACTGCTCTGCCATTTTCATTATTACAAATGGTCACTATAGGTTTTCTTTTAAACAATGCATCATTTAAATTCATTTAAATCCTGCTCTTTACCCAGCCCCCTTGTTCTGTGTTCAGCCTGCATCAGAATCTGCCAAGAAGTGAAATATAAGAGACTATTCTGTTTGCATCTTCTGCCTGAATCTGAGGAGAAAAAATAGCTTAACTTTAGGCATATGCTTAAGTGTTTTGCTAGACTGAAATCTGATCAAGGCTCTTCCCACTTTCTTCCTCTCAATCCATCTGTGTTACCCAGAGAACCTTCCTAATCTCTGGGAATTAGAAGAGAAAATCACGCTCTGTAGGGAAACCTCAGCACTGACGGTGGGAATGGCCAGTGGTGTTTGATACAACTCAATGATGTCCCACATGTCCCAATTTTTTTTTAACCTCAAAGCTGCTTTTTGTTGCCTTTTGTTCATAAATCTATCTGTCCATGTACCAACTCCCTTTGGACATCCTGCCCCAGTTCTTCAAGTACTTCTAGGAGGAGTTGGACTCTTCAGAATTGTATCCACTGAGTAGAAAAGTCACGGCATCATCAGATCAGGGAATCTGATAAATCCGAGGCAGTAGATGTCAGTAAGAGGAGGTTGGAGGCTCCAGTTTCTGCAGAAAGAGCCTGAAACCCAAGCCCGCCTTGTCTCTCTGCCTTCTGCTTCCTGAAGGTGGAGCCAAACCCCCTATCAGATCCCCAAATCTCCCCGACTTGTTCTTTATCGCACAGCCAAGACTTAGCACGCCGGTATTTTTCCTTGCACCACAGAGAAAACTGGAAAGTGGCTGCGAGGATTCTGTCTGGCCAAGATGCATTTTGCACTGTGCTCACTCCAGACCTCAGACTGCAGCAAAGGAAAGGAAATCCAAGGATAAAAAGGACACCCACAACGCTGTTTGCACTGTGTGTGATGGAGATTTACTTCCATAAACTCCCAGCAAAATAAAACATTTTTAAAATATTGCTTGTCTCAAATACAAACTCCTTGCTTTTCCCGGGATTTCTGACTCTAACTCTCTGTGCCTCATTAAAATCTCCGCCATCCACGTGCTCCACTAACTCCCTGATCCATCTGAATGGCTGCTTTCAGGACTGCAGTGCTCTCGGAGCAGCACATTCCTCGGGCTCTGCAGATGCATATGACACAGCAGAATTTCAGGCAGTATAAGAATTATAAAGCTCAGTTTCCATTACTGTAATTGCTATATAAATCCTGCCTTAGAACAGGCCTATTTAACCTTGGTTTGGGCTGACACTTGGTCCAAGTCTGATAAGTTGAACACCAAATTATTTCTCTTTATTTTTTCCCCCTTCTTTTCCCTGCAGTGTAGTAACTTAGTGGGGCAGCAGGGCGAGGAGGGAGATGGGATGCAGGGCATCCTCTGCCCCTGCCAGGGGGTGGCTGCCGTCAGCCCAAATACCTGTCCCCAGGCAGCAGCAGGATCAAATGAACTGTGCATTTTGCTCCGTGTGAAAAGCACCGTTTCTCCCCTTGGAACCTGTGGCTGCTCCTCTCACAGCTGTGCTGGGGGCAGGTGTGTGAGGCAGCTCCGAGGCACACAGAGCACAGCGAGCAGGGCTGGGGGGAACCTGCACAGCCCACACCCCGCGGGGGCAGGAGCAGGGATTGCTGTCCCCGAGGTCATTTGCACCATCTCCACGGAAGCAAAGGTGGTGGGTGCCCTGGTGCCTCCCCCTCAGGGTGCTCAGGCGCCTCGAGCTGCCCCCACAGCTGCCTTACAGGTAAAGCATTCAGAATTTGTGATAGGAGGAGGAGTACTGGGTTCCAAGTGAAAGAGGGGAAATTTAGGTTAGATAGACACAAGAAATTCTTTGTTGTGAGGGTGGGCAGGCCCTGGCACAGGTTGGGCACAGAAGCTGTAGCTGCCCCATCCCTGTGGGAGTGTCCAAGGCCAGGTTGGACAGGGCTTGGAGCAACCTGGGTTAGTGGAAGGTGTCCCTGCCCATGGGAGGGGTGGAACAAGATGGGCTTTAAGGTCCCTTCCAACCCAAATAAGTCTGGGATTTTGTGATTCTAAAACTGAGAAAGAAGTTGGCAGCACCATGTGCAGTGGTTGGTGATATCCTGCTCCGCTGCTGGAGCGTGCCAGACTCCCAGCTGCAGGCCAGGCCGCAGCTCTGATATGGATAGCCATGACTGGCTCCAAAGCAACTCTGGCACAGCATCTTCCATGCCTTGAACCTGTTCTGCAGTGGGTGCTTTGCCCCTTATTCAGTAAAGCCTTAGAAATAATTTTTTTAAAAAATATTGTGTTTCCTTCACACAAAGTCTTCTTTGAAGTTCCTTGGATTTACCATGGGGAAAACATGGCAAGAACATGTGAGAAGAGACCACTGAGAACTGAAGAACTGAGTGTTCACCTTGAGTTGGATGAGACTGCCCACCATATGGATTGTTTTGGCAAGGGCAGAAACCTGGGGAATGCAGAGGTGGGGGGTAATTTTTAGGGCTTTCATTCCAGGGTCCCATTGATTCTAACCCTATTAAGAGGCCGATCCATGTGACTTTTAAGTTATTTTGTTAACTAAGTGTAGGCAATGGATGTGTCATGCTAACAACCATAATTGCTGGTGTGTCTAACACAGTATGTAAGTACAGTAGAGTGAATTTAAAAGGTTGTGGTAATCTAAGAATGTTAAAAGGGAAATGTGTGCCTGAGGGGCGTGGGGGCTGGGGAGAAAAACGACTTACTTGACATTCACTGTCTTCCTCCCAGCTCCTTTGCTAAAGTAGGAACAGAATCGGAACAAAAAAATGTTTGTTTTACAGCTGTACCAAGTTACGGCGTGGACTCGTGCTCCCCCCTCCTCTCCCACTTGCATCAAGTACATCCTGTACTTTTGGCAACATGTTGACTGGATATTTAAAAGCTGTGAACTGTTCTGAAAGTTTCACATACTGGGTTATGGGCCATGTGTGTTTGATCAAAATTCAATTACTGCACTGTACCATGCTTGGAAACCTATCATCCCAAGTTATGAAGTATGACGAAATAGGCTAATCTAATTGGTTCAGTATGGGAGCAGTATCAACCAAGCTTGTTATGATAAATAGCTTCCTGTGTTAAAGGTTCTCTAGAGCTTAAGTATCTTGGCTCACCTCCCTCTACAAAATAAGAATAGTGTTCCCTGGGAACAGTTACATCACTGTCCCTCTCCTACTTTCACAATTAAAGGTTTGTGGATTTTTTTTTTCATCTTGCTGTTCCTTGAACAGATAAACCGTGGCCATCTCCCCCACTCCCCACTTCCATCTCCTCCCACTTTCCTCAGGTTAGGTTGTGTTGTGCTAACCCTCAGTCTGTCTGTTCCCATCACATGGCTTGAACACACTGTAAGTGTCCAAGGCCTGGTTGGATGGGGCTTGGAGCAACCTGATCCAGTGGAAGGTGTCCCTATCCATGGCAGGGGGTTGGAATGAGATGGGCTTTAAGGTCCCTTCCCACCCAAGCTACTGTGGGATTCTATAGTTCAAAGGCAACCTTGGCCAGGATGCCAAAACCCACCCTGGGCCAAGGCTGGGGTCTGTGTGCTGTTGGATCAGTACATGTGATGTGTCTGTTTGTATAAAGATTGGAAATTTTGGATATTAAGTTAAACATGGAAACACTTTAATCTTTCTGAGCATCTAATAAAAGAACTTCTGTGCAGTGAGGGCCATACCTATGGATTATCTTCTTGAAACTGAAATTTTAGGTCATCAGTAGTTAAAGGCAAATCCAGTGTGCAAGTGCTGGATTATGGCTAGGGAAGGACTATGTTCTAAGCCTGGATTTGCAGTCACTAAATTTGGCACTAAGTCAGTGAGCTGTCTCCCATGAGATGATACTGGCTTTGTGATTTTATCTAGTCCATCTTTGGCAAGAAGTACTTAGCTTGGATTTTAATGTCACAGTAATAGTGTCAAGGGGGGGAAAAAAACCACATGGAAAAGTGGCTCCTTATGCTCTGGTGATTCAATTTTTTCCTTTCTTGAATCGTCCCCCCACCACGTGCCTCCTAACTCAGAAATCCCCTTCAGGCAAAATAATTCTGTGGTGATCATTTTACGAACACAGAACTTAGGCCTGATATTGCAAGGGCCTTTAGCACTGTTTTCTCCCAAGAATAAAGTTACTCACTCACTACTTAAGGGTTGGTAGAACAAGTCCTTATGTAAGTGAGTCTTCGAATTAGCCCCAGGACTGCCTAATACCTGAATTAAGCCCGTATGGTGATTAATGCCTATTTACTATATCTGTTATCCCACTGCATTTTGCTCTTCAGCCTTGATTAAGCCCTTTGCTTCACCATTTAAAATGTCCTGCTTAACCTTCTGCTCACAAACGTACACAGTGCTGAGGTCTGCACTTTTAACTAGCACAAGTTCTACCATAAATAATAGCATTTAATTTTAAAGTGCAACAGCCACAGTCACCACTTGATTAAATGACAAAGAACAGCGACAGCAAACTGGGGAACACAGAGTTTTTCACAACAAATGTCTATGTCCACGTAAGAGAAAAAAATACACCTCCCTGCAGCTGATTAGCACTTTCTGTGCAGGTCTTTATTTTACATGTTTATAGAAAATTATTGCCAAAAGAGACTAAACAGTGACTCGCTGCGATTTCCCCAAATATGTTTTGAAGGAGATAAACTAGATTAATCTCTCTTTATAAAGTTCCCACAAGAAAGCTCACAGACACAGTAGCTTTACCTTCAAAAATAGAATGTGACTGTAGGCACTTATGCTAATCTCTTTTTTGGCAAATCAGCTTTTTTGTATTGAATCTTGCTTGATTGAATAGCACTGGAGCTGCCAGAGTAAATGCTATTATCAATGTACAGTAATTAAGGAAATAGTCCTTGTCACTCCAACAGTGTCCAGGCAGTGCCTTCTGTAATAAAGTTAAATGATAAAGAAACATCTTCAAGGTGTAGATACTGGACCAGGGGAGCTCTTGACGTGCAGGGAAATAACACAGTTTGGAATTACAGGTGGTGGGGGAAGTGTAAATGCCCGTGGAATTCATGCTAAATGCATGTTTGATGCTAAATGTCTAAATAGATGCTCAGCATTAAAACACATAATTGTTTAATTTGTCATGTAATTTCCTGACTCAGGGCAGTTGAGCATCTCCCAGTCTCCACCCTTAAAAACTGGGTATGAGGGAGAGGAGAGGGGGGAGACCCTTCCATCATTCAGCAACTTCAAAGATCTTTTCCCCCTTCAGGCAGGAGCCTGCACGAATGATAAACCTTGCTTTAAGATCAGCAGAGCCCAGCTCTGCCAAATCCATTTGGGGAGAGAATTTCAGTCAAAAGGACTTGTCATTCCTTCCCCCGCCCTCCCGTTTCACTTGAAACTTTGCAGCCTGCAAGTCCTTGGGTGGGTCGCGATTGTTCCTGCAGCGCCTGAGCAGGGAGTTTCCCTAAGGAGAGAGAGAGAAAAGCCTTGGGACTTCTTCTGCATTAAAACCATATCACAGGCACCAGGGAATGTAAAATATAGTAAAGCAGGGTAATTCTTGGGTTCCAGAAGTGATGTTTAATAAGCAGGGAGTGCCAGTGGGTGCTGCCGGAGCTTTCTCGGCGCCGCTCAGCTCCTTACAGAGCTCTGGCCTACAACATGCTGAGCTCTGCACCTGAGAGCAAAGAGCTTTTGCCCAACCAAGGTACAGGAGAGATGTTGTTTAATGTGGAATAAATAACAAGGGGAGGTATTCCATCAAGTGTGCTGGGAAATACTGCTCATGTCCAGACACACACATTTCAAAAGGTGCAGCTCGGAGCGAAGGCTCGAAGGGTTTAAGGGGATGGCAAAGGACCCCACAGTGAGGCTGCTGAATTTCATCCTGCTACTCATAAGACACATACAGAATTCCAGCCCCTGTGCTGCCTTTCCCCAGCAGCCTGTGTCTTACCTAAACTCTGTACAATAATTTTCATATTTCATAAATCTGGCAGTTTTGCTGGGCCGTGTGTTATGGAGGGTTTTAACGTTCCCGCTCCGCTCTAACGCATTGACATTCCAAAGGCTGGCCATCGTAACCTCGCCATTAAATCCTGGACACAATGAAGTGTCTTCTAAATAAATTCAGAGGGATCGATCCAGTGAACTTCAGGGTGCACCTTTTCAATTATTTTTTAAAGATGGCAGTGTTTTGTGCATATGGAGCTCTGGATTTGTGGGGCTGGGAGAAGAGGGGGAGCCACGTCTCAAGCGCGGACCTGAGCTCTGCTCCAGCAGGAGCTTATGGAAACACTCGGAGGGGAGTGAACACATGAGCTGTTCCCGTGCTTCCAGCATGACTCTGAACTTCTGCATCTGGGCCTCTTTTCTGTTGTATGTTAAACATTAATGTTCTACACATTGTTCCAAAATATTTGGTTTTTCACATTCCCGTAGCTCGACCTTCAGAACCCTCTGCCTGAATGCGAGCAGGAGCACTTTGGTGAGAATTAAAGAAAAGATGATAGCCCAGGCAGCGGGTTTTTAATTGAGGCATGCCAAATACCAAAGGCAGATGCTTTTTCATTCTGTAGCTCCTGGATACGCCGTCTACTTTTCGGTTTCAAGGACAAAGGAAACACTTACCCAATTAGATGAGGCATGAGATTGTGACATACGGGCTCTTTCCTTAAATAAAAAAAATGTTGGAAAAAGATATTTGACCCTAAGTCAATAAGTGCTATTAAAATAATGAATGCTCCATAAATCCAGCCCTACACACAGCCTGAGCTGGGAGCTGTGCTGTTTCTCTCACGGACGAGGCTGTGAGACCGCACGGGATGAAGCTCCACTCCACTCCCTTGGCCAAATCGCATTTTGAAGGCCTTACTTTTCAAACAGGATAGATAGAGGTGTAAGCCAATTACACCACAAGGCCAATTCCTGCCATCTCCTCTGTCTGACATCTCTATCGAGTCCGCCTGAATTGTACCAAACATGATCTGCCTGTCAGAACAGCTGGATTTCCCCCCCACGCTCAGCAAAGCCGAGGGAATCTCTTACTTCCCTTACCAAGCTCATAGAAGCCGATTTTTTAATGGGAATGTGGTTTGCCCAAAGTAATGAGGCTTTTATCTGTGAAGGGGGGAGATGGTTAATGCTTTCTACACTCACACCTGAATCTGAAGCATCCTAGAAGCCCACTTGAACTGCTGCACAAGGAGCATCACACGCCTTTGTCGGAAGCGGGATGCATCGGGATATGCCTCGTTTCTGTGTCTGGAGATGGGGGCAATTGTTAAACTTTGAAATAACCACAGCTCTGCTGTCTCCTGCCTCAGAGCTGGGATGTGTTTGCTTCAGCCTCTAACAGGCAGCTGGAAGTGTTCACTGATAATTGTGGTGAGTTTCTGATCCTCCAGAAGAGTGAAGAGCCTCTGCCTGTTGTTCCTACTGTTGGCTTTGCTGAAATTATTGAAAACAGTGTTACCATCACTGCATGGAGGACTGGAGTCTCAGGTGCTGGGAATTAACACTGCCTGTTTAATTACATCAGTGTGCAGTCAGAGCTGCTAGCTGTCCTTTTCATAGAGTTGCAAACTCACATCAAACTGAGTGGGGGGCTGAGTGATACTGGAACAAATGGAAGTGACTGGAAAAATTGCTCTTGCTCTCCCAGACAGGCCCAGCTGCCATTTTGATTTCTCTCCACCTTGGTGGCTGTCCCTGGCCCTCTGCAGCATCAGTCCTGCCACACATGACTGCAGAGCCATTACTTATGTGTGACACCTAAAAACAGTGTTCCCAGGGACAATTCAGGATGCCTGGGCCCCCGGTGATTCTGGACCTTGAACTGTTCCTGGTCCCAGCTGCAGTGCAGATCAGGATGGAAGCTGCATCTGTGCCTGTTGGCAAGGGCCCAGCCAAGGGCAGTCACAGCACCGCTGCAGCAAGAGCACTGATGCCAATCCCCTCCACTGGGAACCCCCTGGAGACACAGGGAACAGGGACAGGAGCATTGATGGATCTCCTGAAGATCACAGTATCATAGAATCCTAGAACAGTTTGGGCTGGAAGGAAATATAAAGATCATCCAGTTCCAACCCTCCTGCCATGGGCAGGGACACCTTCCACCAGCCCAGGTTGCTCTAAGCCCTGTCCAACCTGGCCTTGGACACTTCATGGATGGGGCAGCCACTGCTTCTCTGGGCACCCTGTGCCAGGGTCTCACCACCCTCACATGGAAGGATTTCTTCCTAATATCCAGTCTAAATGTACCCTCTCCCAGCCCAAAGCTTTTGATGCAGATGAAGTGATAATGCTTCTCACCTCGACTGCAGGAGCAGCAGCAGGTCAGAGCACATCCCTGGTCTGCCACATCCCAGTGTCCACAGCAACATGCAGGAACGGCCTGTTCCTCCTGCTGCCCGCAGAGCTGGTTGCACCCAAAATGCTGCTGAGCCTCCCTGGACCTCCCTCCCCTGGACCAGGAGCTGAGATGGATGCTGTGGGTTTGCTTTAGGCTCTGCATTACTGTCGCTGCCATTGCTATTAGGAGAGCTTGTACAGAGCTCTTGACTTCTGCAGTTTGCACACCCATAAAAACCAAACAGAACACAGGGAGATGAGGAAGAAACACCATGAATTTTCATCATATTGATATTTCTGGCCCAATTTACATCGTGACCATGTCCTTGATGATGAGGAGCAATAAATACCCTCTGCCAGGCTCATATTGCGATGGATGGGAAAGGAAACAGTGATCCGAAGAGTGTCACATTCTGGTAACCTGACCCGGGAAGAAGGATCCACAATTAACGAGATGGGTAAGGGAGTCTTGATTATCATTTAAAAAACCCCATGTGCCAAACAGTTTTAAAATATCCCACATATTACCGATGAATTTTCTGTTGATAGGAAGAATTCAAAGGGGTGCAATTTGCATTCTGGACAGAGAGGGAGCAGATCTATAGCACAGCTCTCAATAAATACATTGCTGCAGTAAACTTCTTTAGCACTTTGCAATTCACATCTGATCTCTGCTGACCTTTTTTTTTTCTCCTAATTAAACCTTTAGCTTGCAAATGAGCCATTTCCTACATCAAACTGGTAGATGGCAAAGGAGGAAATTCTACCCGCGATTTATAGGAGCTGCTGGTGACCCAACTGTCTATCACAACTTGTTCTAATTGATTTCTCTTTGAATTAAATTTGGCCAATTACTTACTCCTAGGTGAACAAAGACGAGACTGTCCTTAAAAGCTGTTGTGCCAATGGCAGCGAGCAAAGCTGGGCACATGCAGTGGATGGAGGAGAACAATCCATTTTGTGCACGCAAGAAGGGGAAGGCCAAGTGCCTTGAGCACCCAAAACCTCTGGTTGCCTCAACCAGGTTCTCTCCCAGAGTGGTGTCTGTTTGAAGAAATTGGTTTTGATGACTTAAACTGCTGCTAATAAGCTCTGTTCACATCCTCACCTGCTGTCACTCCCACCTTAGTTTTGGATTTGGGTGACCAAACCAGCTCTTCCAGGTTGCTCAAGCCTCACTGACCTCTTCCAGCACAGTGCCGTGCCTGCCTGTAAAGTCCTTTCAGCAAACCATCCAGGGAGAAATCCCCCAAATCACAAACCAGCCATGCCTTCACTGTCTCCTGATGAGGGCTTAGGAAGGGAATGGAATATCTGAGGTGGGAGTCACAGTCCAATGTTGAACTGCTGACCCAACAGTTCAATTGTATTCCTGACTGAACTACACAGTGCTTTGCCTGTCCACATGAATCCCATGCCCTTTCCTGTGGCCAAACCATGGGAGTTGATCTGGGCCAGCACCCTGCAGCACCAGGGAAGGACCCCTGGCTTGACCAGACAGCAGGAATCTGGAGCTGCACCAGCCAGCAGCAACACAAAAGGAGTTAAATCAGTCCAGTCCATTGAAAAGTCATGAGTCTCACCTCAAAATCCTGCTCAGAAGTATATTTTATCTGATTTTCCTGGTCTCCTGGCTCCAGAGCATGCATTGTCAAGCCTTGCTTCTACAGCTGAAATGATGAGAAATGTCCTTTCCCACAGGAGTTCCCAGTTGCTGCAGCTCCACAAACAGCTTCACGATTCCAGTTGTGGGATTTGGCACCCCTGTGCCTCTCTGCCTGCCCCATCTGAGCACCCAGCATTTCCAAATGGGTGCAAATCCCAGCACAGCCAACAGCTCTTGCCCTGCAGCACAGGGTCTGCCACCAGAGCTCTCCAGTGCTGCATCCTGAGATAATCTGGCCCTTTCCTCTGCTCCCTGTGCCACAGGGAAGGTGGGACCTTGCCAGCTTTCCTGCCCCACATTCATGGTGACTCTTCCAAAGTCTCACTAGGAAAATACTCTTCCTCTCCAGAGACACTGGACATGGCCCTGTGATGGTGGGCAGGCCCTGGCACAGGTGCCCAGAGAAGCTGTGGCTGTCCCATCCCTGGGAGTGTCCAAGGCCAGGTTGGACAGGGCTTGGAGCACCCTGGGCTGGTGGAAGGTGTCCCTGCCCATGGCGGGAGAGTGGAATGAAATGACCTTCAAGGTCCGTTCCCTCCCAAACCAGTGTGAGATTCCACGATTTCCAGCTGTGGAAGCTCCCCAGGGCTGTGGCTGTGAGCCACACCTCTGTTTGGACAGCAGATCTCAAAAAGGGTGATTTTTTTTTTACCCAGATCATCCTGGGTGAAGCAGATCCCTACCAATTACCAGAGGAAAGATCCTGGTAACTCATTGTGCTTGTGAATGGGAGGATCTCAAGGCAGGCACGCCCGAGGCACTAACAAGGCTGTTGGACCCCCCAGAGCCCTTTGGGGTGGCATTATAACGTGCCTGACATTTTCCACACTCCCTCCTTAGTCTTCTGGCTGTGATATAAATTTTCTCCAAGTTCTGCTCTGTTATTTTCATGCATCTACACACTGTTTGTTTTTACACTGTGACCTACATAACTCATTTTAATACGTACTGAGGCAGCAGGTTTGGGCTGGAGGGGTGTTGGGAGGGGATGCAGCAGCTCAGCTGCAAGGAATCCATCCTTTCTGTGCTTTGGGAGAGGCAATGTGGGCAATGGCATCCCCTCCCCTGAATGTCCTGATGGAGCCCCCCATGCTGGTAGAAATGGTGTGTGGCAATTTCCATTGATTGCCCAAACCATGGATGAATTCTTCTATTCCCACTGATTGTCCAAACCATGGATGAATTCTTCTATTCCCACTGATTGCCCAAACCATGGATGAATTCTTCTATTTCCATTGATTGCCCAAACCATGGATGAATTCTTCTATTCCCACTGATTGTCCACACCATGGATGAATTCTTCTATTTCCATTGATTGCCCAAACCATGGATGAACTCCTCTTAACTCTCAATTTTAATAAAATACTTATTTTTTAATTTAATTTTTCTCCTCTTCCTTGTTTGCTCCTTGTGAGATAATGGCTCCTGTTAGTGGAAAGACAGCAGTGCTCCAGGAGCTCCAACTATGGGAAAGGTGAGGGGGGTTCCCTCAGGCCACTCACTTCCATATATATGGGAATACCTGTTTTATTCTGCAATTTGTCCTCATTCATCAGGATGTGCTGCAGAGTCACTGAATCTGACTCTTCTTCACTTAATATTAAAAAATAACAATTAATATTAATAAATATTATGTAAAATGGCGTTGGCTCTGATTTGGGAAAGTCATGGAATCATAGAATGGTTTGGGTGGGAAGAGACCTCAAAGCTCATCTAGTCCCACTCCCTGCCATGAGCAGGGACACCTCCCACCATCCCAGGTTGCTCCAAGCCCTGTCCAACCTGGCCTTGGACACTGCCAGGGATGGGGCAGCCACAGCTTCTCTGGGCACTCTGTGCCAGGGCCTGCCCACCCTCACAGGGAAGAATTTCTTCCTAATATCTAAACCTCCTCTCTTTCAGCGTGAAACCATTTCCCCTTGTCCTGTGACTACAGGCTTTTGTGATACCCTCCACTCTGGATATTTCTGGCACTTCCACCACGGCTGTGCCCGGGTTTGCTCCTGGCTGGTGGAGCAGCCCCAGCCCAGCCCTTTCCCAGCCCCTGAGCCCTTCCACAGCCCAGCCCTACCCGACCCTTTCAGAGCAGCCCAGGGGCTATCCCTGATCCTCCTCAGTCAGAAAACAACAATAACCCCTGTCCTACTATATTTTGGCAGAGTCTTGGCCCTGGTGCCTGGAGCAATGGCTGGAGAGAGGAGCTGGCCCCAAGCCTGGTCCTGCTGCAGACACTCTGAGTGCTGCGTGTCCTTCATCTGGCCCATTTCAGCTGTAATTGCAACAGCCTGAACCACCACACGGCTTTCTGTGCTGATATTTCATGACATTTTATGTACATGATCTGCATATGTTATTTTTAGCAAACTTTCTCCCTGGACAGCCTCATGTGCACCACATCTTGTTCCCATGAACATGTGCTACACTTGGGAGAGGTTTGCTTATTTTTTTGATTTTTGAAATTTTTTTCTCAGTCAAGACCAGGTTGTGAATTGCAGAAGCAACACACACACACTCACCACAGTTTTCTTTCTTTTCATGAAGCTGCTTAAAAGGGGGATAAAAAGCCCAAAAGGCAAAGGCAAGAGAGGTGGCCCAGCTCCTGTTTCCAGGCATTTCCTTGCTTGGGATGCTCTGGGGTGAGTTACCATCACTCTCCAAAAGAAATAGCATCTTTCTTGGGTGGAAATAGCATTGTTCTTGGTGGAAATAGCATCATTCCTGTGGCAATGGCATCATTCTTGGTGGAAACAGAATCACTCTTGGTGGTAACAGCATCATTCTTGGTGGAAATAGCACCGTTCTTGGGTGTTCTGGGAGCAAGACAATTCCTTGGTCTTTGCTGGGAATGGTTTGCTGTGGCTCAAGAAGCTGCTGGCACGTGCAAGGCTGCAGAGTGTTGTCCAGCTGGGTGTTTTTTAGGAGCTGTGGCTTCTAGCTCTGTGGGTGTGTGAGAGATACATTTCATGCCTGGAGACTCCCAGTCCCTTCAGAGGGAAAATCCCAAACTTTGAAACTTAGATTAGTACTAATTGTGGAGAAGATGTTCCCTAGGAAATTGGTGTTTTGCTAAATCCAAAGCATTTGTGGAAATTGGCTGGTTGGAACGTGAATGCTGACCTTGGGAGGAGACTTTCCCATGTGCTCTGCACCTGCAGGAGGTGGTCCATGCATGGAGGGTGGTGTCCATGCAGGGAGGATGGTGTTGGAGGATTGTGCCAGACTCCTTCCAGTGGTGCTCAGTGACAGGACAAAGAACAACAGTCATAAACTACAACACAGGCAGTTTCACCTCAACATGAGGAAGAATTTTTTAATGTTGAGGGTGGCAGAGGACTGGAACAGCTGCCCAGAGAGGGCCTGGTGTCTCCCTCTTTGGAGACACTCCAAACCCACCTGGATGCATTCAGGTGCCATGTGCTTAATTAGGGGGGTTGGAATGGAGATCTCCAGAGGTGCCTTCCAATTCTAATGATTCTGTGGAACTGTGAAACCCTTGAGCCCTCGTGCTGCATTCTCGTCAGACAGGGAGAGTTTGTAAAACACAGGAGAAGAATTTGTTTAACTTTGGGTCTCACTTGGGCACCCTCCCAACAGTGCCCATTGCCCCAGAATGGGAAGGGCAGCGTGACAGGGCTGGTGAAGGGACTGGAGCACAAGTCCTATGGGGAGAGGCTGAGGGAGCTGGGGGTGTTTAGCCTGGAGAAATGGAGGCTCAGAGGTGACCTCAGCACTGTCTAGACCTACCTGAATGGAAGTTCTAGCCAGGTGGGGGTTGGTCTCTTCTCCCAGGCACTCAGCAACAGGACAAGGGGGCACGATGGGCTCAAGCTCTGCCAGGGGAAATTGAAGTTGCAGATCAGAAAAAAATTCTTCACAGAGAGAGTGCTCAGGGATTGGAATGGGCTGCCCAGAGAGGAGGTGGATTCCCCATCCCTGGAGGTTTTGAAACTGAGCTTGGCCGTGGCACTGAGTGCCATGACCTGGTAAAGGGACTGGAGTTGGACCAAGGGTTGGACTTGATAATCTTGGAGGTCTTTGCCAACCCAGTCGATTCTATGATTCTATGATTCTATGACCCACACATGTATCCCTACTCCTCTGCTCCTGCCCATGCCAGCTGTCCCTGGTGGGACCCCTGACTCCAGGGGTGCAGCAGGGGCATGTGATGACACTTGGCAAAGCACAGCCTCGAATGGCACCCGCTGCAGGCAGCGCTGGGCAGCGCCACGAGCTCCACATGGCACAGCTGGGTCCTGGTTTAAAGCTCTTCCCGAGCGCTCGGAGCAACGAAATCTCTTTCTTTCCGAGTCCTCGTTGTGTACTAATGAAGGAATAAAACAAACATTTGGTAACAAATCCAGCATATGGTTATTGTTTGCTGCAAGGACAGGGGAAAACATGACTCCATAGCCGGGCGAAAAGGCTGCAGCTGCGCTAGCACATTACCAGCTTTATTTAATAAACCCTTGCCCTGCTGGTCTTAAGGACATTTCTCCTTCCCCTCCCCAGCCCTGAGAGGTGGTTTTGGAGCCTTCTGCCAGGATGGCCATGGCAGGGTGGCATGTGCCCTTCGTTAGCCAAGGAATCTGCTTTCAATTGGGGCCCTTCAGATTGTATTTTCCCAGCGACTCATTAGTCAGCGGCCGCTGACAGGCTGCTGTACGTGTGCCATCTCCCGCATTGTTTATATGCAAGTGCAGCGCCCAAAATGATTTATTTAGGTTTTAATTAAAATTTGTGGATAGACCAGTGAGTTTTAGCAGTGCCGGTTCTAATTTGTGGTTGCAGAGGAAAAAAAAACTATAATAATAATAAAAAAATCAATAAGCTTTGTAGCATTTATATTTTTAGAGTTACCTCGGGCAGTGGGGACCTGCCAGTCACTGTCCCCAGTGCCACCTGTGGTTGGCAGAGATGTAACAGCTTTGGTTCCCACATCAAGGCTCACACCTGGAATTCCTCTAGCAGGTAATCTGATGTCCCATGAGTGATGTTCTGATGACCCCAACACCAGGCCGAGCCCTGAGAGGCTGCAGAATTGCAACAATTTGAGGGCATATCACAGAATCACAGACTGGTTTGGGTTGGAAGAGACCTTAAAGCTCATCCCGTTCCACCACCTGCCATGGGCAGGGACACCTTCCACTAGCCCAGGTTGCTCCAAGCCCTGTCCAACCTGGCCTGGGACACTCCCAGGGATGGGGCAGCCACAGCTTCTCTGGGCACCTGTGCCAGGGCCTGCCCACCCTCACAGGGAAGAAATTCTCTGCAATATCCCATCGCTCCCTGCCCTCTGGCAGTGGGAAGCCATTTCCCCTTTTCCTGTCCCTCCATGCCTTGTCCCCAGTCCCTCTCCAGCTCTTCTGGAGCCCCTTTAGGCCCTGGAAGGGGCTCTCAGGTCTCCCTGAAGCCTTCCCTTCTTCAGGTGACCCCCCCCCAGCTCTCCCAGCCTGGCTCCAGAGCAGAGGGGCTCCAGCCCTTGGAGCATCTCCGTGGCCTCCTCTGGACTCGCTCCAGCAGGTTCACGTCCTTCTTCTATTTAATTATATTTAATTACACTGTAATTTAATTAATATCCTTCATATATTTAATTGTCTGTGCAGGATCACCCAGCAGGAAGATGGGTAATGTGGGGAGGTGGCTGAGCCCATGAGGAGAACAGGTGACTCATTGCTTGAAAGAAGAAGTTACGATTTAAAAAGCTTTTGGAGGGTGTGGGTGACCCTCTCCAAAACAATGTGTGTGCCTTCCCCACTGCCACCATCCCTCCTTCCCCCATTTATATTGCTGGTAACTTTTCATGACTCCAAAAGAACAACCAGGAGTGGAAGGACAAAGAGGTTGTTGTGCGTGAGTTGAAGTTTCAGGGGTATCTTTGCTCCCCTCACTCTATGGAACCCCCTGAACCACCCCCCAGATGAGGGACAATGTGTTGCTCTGCTGGATGGAGATTTTCTGGCTGCTTGTGGCCCCAAGATGAGTTTTACAAGTTGCAATAAAGCCCTAAGAGACTAATCTCGTGCTCCCCCAAATCAGGAAAGTTTGAAGCCTTTCTTGGCCTACTACCCTGGCTTGGAGAAGTCCCTGCTGTACCTGATGTAAATATGTATTAATTAGAGCACTTTGGAAATGCAGAGTATTGACCTAAGGGGCTGTAATGGCTCTTCTTGAGCAATTACAATCCATCATCCAGCCCCAGCCTTGGGGAGGGAGATTTTTCGGAGGCGCTTCATTGACCCGCCGGCCCCGGGCGGTTTCCTCCCTCACACAGCCCCTTCCTGCCCCAGGGCTCGCATCCTTCCCGGGGAAATCGTTGGAGGGGGAGGCCCTAAATCCCTTACAACTGATAAATAGGATGTATTCCATCCTGCCCTCTCCCTGCCATGTGCCCCCTCTCCTACTCTCCATTGCCCAGGGCACTTTGGAGCCTTCCAACCTGAGAAACACCCAGAGAAAAATATTTATATATAAAAGAAAAACTTTGTGCTTTCCAGTGGTGGAAACCCTTCTCAAATATAGCATTTGTCTCCTGAGACTTGCACCTTCTAATTTAATTTCCCCCTAAATCAAACAGTGTATTAATCCCCAATAGAAAACACGTTCCAGTTGCACAAACAATATTTAAATGGTATAATAGGGACATCTTTTATAAATACTTCTAAAAATCCTGAAAAAAACCAGAATGTGTGGGCTATAATTAATAGAAATGCCAAGTGCCAGCTAACCAGGAAAACTCCAGCATCATAAATCTGCCCCGAGCCTTCTCACACATGCTGATGGATGGGGACTTGCAGCTTAAATATTTAACAATCAATAATTCAAATACCTATCCTACCCTATTAAATTTGTCACATTTATTTATAAATGCAACATCCAGCTGAAGTTTCTCTAAAAGTTGGGCCTCTTCCACCCAGTAACAATATGCAGAATTGTGGAAGAGCGTTGGAAGGGAAAAAAAAGGCGTTGGGATATGAAATTTCTGTGGGGAAATAAGGAACAATGAGGGGGAAAAATTAAACCCCATATCCCAAAATAGTTGGCTGCATCTCCTTCACCCTAATGGGTTTGGATAATGCAATATGCAGGCAGGTGCTGTGTCGTATGAATCACATTTATAGGAACATTTTCCAATTTCTTCGCTGCCCAAGGCAGGAGCTGCTGTTCATCCTCCACAGAGGAATATTTCGGAGGCACAGGGTGGGCCCCTGCCCACACATTGCCTCCAGTCCAGAGCAAATCCCGCAGAAAAATGAGAATCCCTGGAGAAAGGGATAGGTTTGGGGGCTGACCTGAGCCACAGTCATGCTTTGCTTTGCCCTGTGGGAGGGTAGAGGGGGATATAAATAAAGAAGGAAATAAATAAATACGTGCTGGGTGCAGAGAACGATGATGATGATGATGATGATGATGATGATGATGATGATAATAAATATTAATAAAAATAATAATGAGATTTTCTCTTTCCAGTTTGCAGCACCAGCAGCCTGACTCCATATCTCAAAGGTTTTTGGGAAAACAGGATGACTGGACAGTTTATCAGGTGACTCCTCACCTTGCCAGTGGCCTCCACAAAAACAACACCAGTGGGGAAACTGTTTCCATCCATCCAGAGCACTGGGAGGGAAGTGGCTCAGACCATCCATGTGCTGCTGGAGATTTGGCCATGCCTGTGGCACAGACGGTCCCTTGGCCTCCTGAGCATCACTGATTCCAAAGGAGCACCAAATCTGATCTGAAAGGTCATGAAACTCCTGCACCCAAACTTCTGGAAGGATTTAAACCCCCCGTGGGTAAGAGGTGGTTGGTGTTGATCGTGGCCCTGTCCCCACCACAGTGTGACTGTGGGCCCCAGTTACGAGGGCATAAATCGTCATGGCAAATTTATTGCCAGAATTTATCAGCTCTTGTTTCTGAGTGGCCAAGCAGTTAATTTTGAGATGAAGTGATGCCATTTTCATCAATACCTGTGTGCTAACTGCCCATCAAAGCATGCAGCTGCAATTAATGCAGCATTGTTGAAGTCCTGAACCAATAAATATTTCCAGTCTTGGCTTGTTTTTGGCAGCAATCGGACAAACCCACTGCCCTGGTAATATTCCCTGAGTCCTGTTCTTGTTGTATCAAGGGGAATATTTATGTTTAAGAAGGTGAGTAAGTAGCCAGATCTGCCTCTAGGCAGAGTGAAGCACCCACATTTCCCTGTCTAAACCCCACCTTGTGCCTTTTCCATCCCAAGTTTTTGGTTTCTGTTGGTGGCCATTGCATATTCCTTCTGCGTCCCGAGCCAGGCTGACACATTTTGATAGCAATAAATAATAAATGGGATTTATTTCCTTAGTTGCTGATGGAGACCTTTTCTCCCGCAGGAAGAAAGTGAGAAAGCAGGAGGGAAAGGAGAGGTGAATGAAAAGGAGGGGGAAAGAAGGGGGAAAGAAAAGGAGGGGGAAAGCAGGAGAAGGTGCCTGAGCCCTGGCCAGTGCTTGCTCTGCTCCCAGCATGGTTGTCACCCACGTGGGGCAGGATCCAGCTGCCCTCCTGCACCCCTCCTGGTTCCTCCACCAAACCCAGGGCAGCCTCAGCCAATGCCCTCGATAATCAAAGGTATAAATTAATAATAGTGAATGGGTTTTGTAGGGGGGCAATGGAAGGGGCAGTGATACAGAGCTCTTGGAGACACGGCAATGGGCAACACCTTCCCTGTGTATTGTCATTGCACTGTTTTTTTTTCTGTGTGTGTTCCCACAGTGCTGTGCAGTGGTGGGTCCCTGTCCCTCCCTCCCATCCCTGCACCCCCAGTGTTCATGGCCACTGCTTGGGGAAAGCATCCACCTCCCACTGCCCCACGGAGCAGGCTGGCCCATGCCCAGGCTCATTTCCAAACCAAAGGGACACCACCAGCATTTTGGCCGTTTTTGTAACCTCAGGATGAGTTTTCTGCACAATTCAGGCAGCAAACACAGGCTCAGCACTCCCAACCCCCCTCCTTCTCCCTCTCTCCCCCCAGTGCTTGCAGGGTGAAAGGGGCCAGCGCTGCTGGCAAGACCCTGCTTGGGGTACTGTGTTTTCTTTGAGGACAGATTTGGCTTTTCCTTACTGTCTGGTCTCCTTTATGAGAGAAAAAAGCCAAATTGAACAGGCTCCAACCTGTCCTCAGCTGCCACACCATGAATTGGTGCCAGCAGGGCCCATGTCTGAGGCAGCAATGAGGACACAGCGAGGGGCCCCTGGGGAGGGGGACATTAGAGCTGTGCCCAGCCTGACCCTCCTGCCCTGGCCTTGGAGCCAAACCCAAAACTGTGGAGGTGTGAGAAAGGAAATACCAGTGGTTTATGAGTGTCAGGCAGCTATTTGTTAGAAAACACTCATTTCCCCCCAAATAAAAGGAAGAGCTGGTGTTGCAGCTGGTGCTGCCTGGGAAGGGCTCAGGGTCACGGGGGTCCCCATGTCATGTCCCCTGAGGCCACAAGGCAGAGCTGCACCAGCCCTCACCTCTGATCAGCCTCAGTGCCCTCTTCTAATTAGAAAACAGGCAGAATAGCTTAAGTGCAAAAAACTTTCTGCAAATACTAATTTCTGCACATATCTTTTAAGCAGAAGGTGTTGCAGAGTGAAAAACTTTGAAGGAAGCTTTAAATTTTGTAAAAACAGTCAAATTTTTTCCTACTTTTGCCTAAAAAGCCTTGCAGAGGGGCAGTTCTTCTGGCTGGGTTTCAAGGTCAACCCCAACAGCCACAGCCAATGTGTGGCTGATGGCTGTATTTGGGCTCCTCGGAAATGTGGTAATATTCTTATAGTTTAGCTACAATTAAGGATATATGGTAGCATTTGCAGTGTTTATTAATCTCCTTGGTCTTCCCTGGGAGTGCTTTGTGTCTTTGCTTGGGACGATTTCACCTGCGGAGGTTTGCCAGGCATTAATCCCTTACCGTGCAAGGAACGATTTTGAGTGGTGGGACATCACGAACACAGGGAAGAACGGTCAGTGTGACAACAGGGACTTGATTTAACCAAATAACCCCATGATTTGGGCTGAAGGTACTGCCTGGGAGCCTGCCCAGGTCTCAGGGCTGGCCCCAACCAGCCAGAGAGGTCGATGCCATGACGAGCAGCAATGCCCACCATCCTTCAGCCACATCCCCCTCCCCGTGCACAGCTGGAAGTAAATAACAACACGGCCTGTTAGCATTAGCAATTTTTTATTTTCCTTTTTTGTTGCATAGGAAATGCAGTACTTGCTTCCAGTAATTGTATTGTAATGTGAGAAGGTGGTAGCACTAATGGTTGAATACAAGAGTTAAACTAATCCACACCAGCTCAAAAAACCTGCGGAGACTTAGTTGAATAAGAATGGATGCCCACAGTGATTCTCAACCAATTACAATTTTTTTCACAGAACACAGTAAAACTAAAATGGTAACTATGAGAGTCAATACAAGTATACTAGAGGCACGAGGGGCCTGACTCATAAAAAAAATGAACACGACATGGTATTAACACGGGTGTCAAGTGAATTTGCAGCAGATCTTTCACATGGCCGGTGGAAATTTTAGCGCCCTGAATCTCTAAGCACCGCTGAGGGACCAGGCAGGGCCAGTCCCAGGCAGCAGGGCAGGGCTAGGGCAGAGCTCAGCCGTGTGGAGAACCAGCACAGCCGGCCAAAATGGAGATTTCTCCTTGATTGTATTTCCAAAGAATTTCATGGCCCTTTCCCCAAGGCAGCAGGGACGCCGGCAACAAGGACAAGCGTCAGAGGCGGATGCCGAGCCAGGCGCTCTCGCCCTACCATGCTCAGTCTAGAAACTCATCTTCTTTTTGTTTTTTCCCCTCATATTAATTTGTGGATGCAGATAAAAGGGGGGGGGATTTCACCCAACACAATTGTTTTTGTTCATGCTCGAGCATAGAAGATTAACTAAGTGGAAAATAGTCTTCCCTAAAAAAAG
The DNA here is from genome assembly GCF_047495875.1 of Pithys albifrons albifrons. Lineage (NCBI taxonomy): Eukaryota > Metazoa > Chordata > Aves > Passeriformes > Thamnophilidae > Pithys > Pithys albifrons. The sequence goes on along the minus strand of NC_092467.1, from coordinate 31,108,490 downwards.
GCGTACAAAGTACAAAAGTTCACATTGCGGGCGAGCGCTCGCCTCGATGGAGGGTTTCTCCAGAGCTCAGAGGTAGCGATGGAGCGGATTTTGTTCTGGTACGGGACAAGATCTCTTTTGGAATCGAGTCTCCTCGTACCACCATGTCCCGAGCCCCCGGCACGGAGCCGTCCTCTCCCATCTGTCCCTTTCCTCCTGCCAGCTGCACCTCTGGCGTTGGGAGCATGGTCTGGTGCTGCCTCACCTACTCCACAACCCCTTCCCATCGGTGCCTGGTCTCCGTGGGGTTTGGGGAGGTGGAGAGGGGAAGGGGAGGGAGAGGAGAGCCGGCAGGCACAGGTGCCAGGGCGAAACCCATCCTCAATTTGGAGGAGAAAAGCCCACCAGCCTCCCCGTGTTAATAGCAAAGGAGCTTTTATGAATCGGGCCCAAAGTTTGTACAGAGTTTGTTTGAAGAAAAATATTGCAACTGTGCATGAAACTAAACAACCACATGAGGTTTTTTTTTTCTTTTTTTCTTTTTTTTTTTTTTAAAGGGTTTTTTTCTTTCTATATGAGGAAGTCTGGTGTGAAGAAGGGTCAAGCATGGGTACCTGGTTCACCGCTGCCCATTAAGAAATCTCTCGCAACGTGAGCTCGGTCTCGTTTGTGGGTTTAAAGGACTGTCCCTTCAGTTTGAACTGTTCTTCAGAGCAAGCTCTCTGAATTCTTAGGGTAGCTTTTTTGCGACGAAAATCTTACCAGGCACGGATTTCTGGTCTCAAACACCATGTCCTGCCCTCTAGGAACGGAAAAAAAAAAAAAAAAAAGGAAAAAAAAGGAAAAAAAAAGAAAAAAAAGAAAAAAAACCCAAAACACAAGTAATACTGAATTTAAGTAAATGTATACCTCCAAAATACTGAAAACACCCCAAATCAATAAAGACAGAATTTGCGTTCTCAGTGAAATATCTTTAAACCTATCTGACAAGAACCAAGTCAGAAAAAAAGACTAACATAACTTTGAGTAATATTCATACAGCTACTAAGCATTATGGAATAGCATGCATTAATATTGTACGGTTATTTTACATCACCTATATCAGAAGGTTCTGACAGACAGCGAAGGCTACCGGTGTAGAAAAATCTTACTTCAGAAGAGCAATATAATACAGATTTCACAGGCACTACATTTTAATATATCAGGTATTATGCTGGTTTTCTTATAATTCTTTCTGTCCTAAAGCTGGCATTATAACAATGACCGAAAAGGCAAGGATCGAAGTAAACGGAAAGTAGATACCAAAGTTGATATATTCTTTTCTTTTTTTTTTTTCAGATAGATTAGTGCATAGTTTTCATGCAGATAAACACTGCTATGCATTTACATTGTTGGAAAGCAGAGTGAATTGAGCCCAAGTTGTCACATTTTTGTAAATCATTTTGCCAGCCTGTAATAGCACCATGTAATGGATTTGCATTAAACATTAAATTGATTTCAGAATTGGTGACACAGTATTCACTACAGTTAAGTGCTATGGAATAGCTTCAATGTTACCTGCTATATATCAAAGCAATTTTCATCCCACTGCTTTTTTATTGGAAAAAATAAAAGGAAAATGTACTCGATACTAATTAGACTATTGCGCAGCCTTGGACTTGATGATGGCATAGCTGGGTTTACTGTCAAACAGTAATACATGCATTGACTTCAAGACAAAATTGGCATTGTAAGCTTGATTTAATGAAAATCCTGCCTAGCAGGCAGTGTTAACTTCACAAGACCTGCCTCCGACAGACCTCATGAGGTTGATTTTGTTATTTATTTATTGTTTAGGTGCCATTGAAGCTCTCCTTACATTGTCATGCCGGTTATGGTTTTAATTTTGTTCGATGGAGGCCTTCTACCAAGAAAAAAAAAAAGAAAAAAAAAAGATATTTCCAGAGACACAATGCAAAGTACAATATTAACTGACATTCTTTAAAAAAAAAATAATTCACCACAAGGAAAAAAAAACTGTTTTAGGCTATGTATCTGGGTTTTTTTGTATTTTTGTACAGTAAATATTTTATAACACTGTTACTACAAAGCTGCAAATATACGGAACAAAGAGAACTAGAGAAAGAAAAAAAAAATGTTAGAGGGATTTTGCATATTCCTGTGGGCTGACTGAATACTGTGGAGTTGAGAAAACTTGGTGTTTCTTTTCCCCTTCAACCTCAAGGGAAGGGGGAACAAGCAACAGAGACAAAGTGTACCATGGCTGCCTAAACTTGAAGCCCGAAAGTTTTTTATTATAAAGGAAGAAGAATAAATAATAATGGCATTGCTGGGGTGTGCGGCATGAGAAAAGCAAGTGCCCTCGCTCAAAAAAAAACAAAAACAAAAAAGAGGGAAAAACAAAGGAATTAACTCGAGAAAAAAATCAATTCGCGCTAAGCCATCCCTAGGGCTTTAAATTTGGATGGGCGGGGGGTGGGTACAGGTCAGAGTTTTTGTGCGTCTGACGGTGCTGGAGAGAAGGAGACGGGGAGGGAAAAAAGTTGTTCTGGTGACTCAAAAGGAGCGGCCGGAGCGGGCGGGACCCCTCGGGGGCTCCCGCGGGATGCAGGGATGGAGGGATGAAGGGATGGATGGGTGGGACGCTCCATCCCTCCTGCCCATCCCTGCTCGCCTCCCCGCTCCTCCCAGGACTAAAACACTGTTTGTTCTCTACACCTGCACAGAACGGAACTGCCGCGTTTCCTGCGTGAGAGGAAGGTGAACGCAAACTGAATTTAGTGTGTAATACTTTACAACCCCTGTTGGTTAACACCCTTGACCTCCTACCTAATGTTTTAAAGCCTTTAAAACATTTTTTTTCTCGCAATTCTGCTCAGAGTTCCCTAACTTTAGCGTCATCAAACTTAATATGACAAAAATACCTTCAAAAATACAGCATACCTGTAATGTCCATTTACAATGGTTCTTCAGTAGCCTATACTTCTCAAGCATAGGAATATGCTATACCATTGAGAGAAGAAAAATAACTGTATTTAAATACATACAAAAAAAGGAAACGGGAAAGTTTTTAACTTAAATCCAGTTCCCAAAGGAAAAAAAAAAAAGCAATTCTATGAACGCTGCCTTTATAACGAACAATCAGAAATTCCACTAAGCTAATTTGACAGAAATTTTTCCTCATTTAAACAACATTACAAAAGTCCTGCATTATAAAATAGGGTAGAATAAATCAGTGTAATCAATAAAACTATACAACATACAAATTACATATCTTCTGAGTGGGCAGTTTAATTCTCTCTCTTTGCAGCCATGACTACAACATGCTCACTAAAAACAACTAACTGCCCAAACTATTGCTTAGTTTGTTTTGTTTAAAAAAGGGTGCAATTTTATTGTATATACAACCAATTTACTGGTAATACCTTGTCTCATAGCAAGGTTCTGACAAAATGTTTGTCTAGGCTTTTTTCCCTTCACTGTGAAGCACTGAAAGCTGCTATTTTTTTTTTTTTAGTGCACATATGTCTTAATAAAGTAATGCCCAGCTAAGTGCTATAGGGAAGGCAAAGGATGCTGGCTAGAGGATGTGATACCATATACTAACAATCACACAATACAATAGAGCAAAATGACTACTCAACCACTTATCAGACACATATGAAAATCCAAAACATTTTATTTTTTCCTTAAATAGAGAATAACCAGTAAACAATTTTCAGAACTTGGAAGTTTAAAAACGTGCATATAAAAATGGGCATTATATACTTTTATTGAATGTGGATTGATTGCAGTCTGCTAATAAAAATGGGTGTGGGATCTGAAGAAAAAGGAAGTTTTTTTTTTTAAGGCTTGCTTGTGAAAGGAACAGTTGTAAAACAAAAATTGCTTGAAGCAGGGTTCAGCTTAGTGCTTCACAGTTTGACTGCTTCTCTAAGAAGAGCCCTTCCTGCATGTGCATTCAAAAATCACAAAAGTACAAAGACAAACACCTAAAACACACTGCGTCAAGTGCAGCACCAACTTTGGTCAAATAAAAAAAAATTAAAAGAAAAATTAATAATTGCTAAGCTTTTCTACATGATATAAGCAGGTATTGCATATTTTCATATATCTGGGAGAAAACAAAACAAAAAAGGAAGACTCCAAATAAAAGGTAAAATGCAGCAACATCCAAAAATACTGATAATCTAGCATCTACAGATCTCAGAATAGCACTGCCACTGACCATACAGGACAATAAACACTACTCCTATCTGCGGAACAACTAACATCCTATTTAATTCTAGATGTTGGAACTGACAATGGCTGACATAAAAGTCACATTTACAAAAAGTGTCTCCAAATGCTTGACTAGGGAAAAACCCCTTTCAATATAGGAACATGTGCAACAATTCCACAAATAATCGCTATCCAGGGCAAGGCACATTGATATGGAATTTTTTTTTTTTTTTGTTTCGTGCAAATTAAGAAAACAAAACAAAACATCGTTTCAGGGAAAAGATGAGGAGCAAAGTGTCTTCCCAAGAATTTCAGTTACTTGATTGTATAGGACAGTAGTAGAAACCCTTCTGAAGGGTCGAACAAACATAGTTTAAAGGCAAGTGCCTGGAATAGGGATTACAATATTGTGTCTTAATGCACTCTACTTTACCCTACATTAACTATATAAAAATTAGTTACTAACACTAGAACATGCAGAGACTTTCTCTGATTAGCTGGACTCGCCAACCAGAACGTATATATATGTATAGTATAGGAAACCTTCTTAAAGTTGCATGTGAAGCAAAGGGGTGCTCCGCTGTCTGATAGAAAAAATCACTTGCACTCTTTTTTTTTTTCTTTTTTTTTCCTTTTTTTTGTACATAAGATACAGGACGTTTGGGGTCCAAACTTCTTTTTTTTTATCTTTTTTTTATTTGTCTGGTTTTTTTTCTTCTTCAGCAAGTGCCCTTGCTATGAACTGGCATAAGTTGTAAGATCAGCATCGTTCGTTTCTGTAAATGTTTTCTTTTGCAGTCCAGAAAATGTACCAGTTCAGGGACACGAAGGTGTTTTACTTTCTGGACCGTTCTCTCTTATTCCCAAGGTGTTTGAGAACTGATAAACCCTATATTGCCGGAAACACGTAAAATTTGTCAGAATTGGCATAATCCATTATAGTGACTTTTAGCTTATAAAATTAACAGATATTATGATTTCATTTTAGTTATGTGCTTTGATAACAGAAAATGATTAATTAGCATTTAATGTAGTTAACATATTGTGGTAAAAGCACCATTAGATTTGTTTTTTTTTTTTAAATTTTCCTTCAGTTTTAAAGGGATACAAGTTCAACAATAAAAAACATAAAAAGCAAAAATAGCTCCCCTTTTTCTTGCAAGGCTGTTTTTTACCCCAATAATTTAGAGTCCTGGGGTGGAAGGACTTGGAAAACAAAAATAGAATTTTCAACAATCTCTATCTTACAAAGATATTTAGCTATCCAATGAAATTGCACTTTACTCAATTCAAAATTCGATTGTTTTGATTGATTCCTGTCAGTTTCTGTCAAAACAGACCAACTTCCCCATTTCTGCGTGAAATTTTGTGTAATTGTTGAAAATTGTTGAAAAATGTTGTTTTCTTTTTAAATGTAAGTGCAGCATTTCAAACTTTTTTCTTTTTTTTCTTTTTTTTTTTTTTAGTGAATAGTAGTAGTTCGATGTTTTAAATCGCTCTGCAATCGAGTGGAAAAAAATTGTTGACAATGCTCTTATGGTTCATGTTACATCTCTAAGTGCCGACTGTAAAAAAAAAAAGAAAAAAAACCCCAACAACAACAACAACCAAAAAAAAAAAACCTGCATTTTTTTTTCCCCGATATGTTACAGAAAAACATGCTCTATGTCTGTCCAGTAAGTTATATATTGCAGAATTCAGCTACTACAAAAGTTATAGTTTTAAGTGTGTTTCATGATTTCTCAAGAAGTCTCACACCTGTATGGGAAAATCCGATGAGGATACTGTAAAACAGTTAGGCTCCATATGGAAAGTGTGTTACAACAGCGAGTTGGTAAGCAGCAGCAGAGGCTAGTTCTACTCAGTGTCACCTAATGCTTACACTACCAATGAAACACTTCAAAAGTTATGAAGCCCAACCATTTCCAGCACCATATGAGAAATTACAACAGTCCTAAAGTTGTCTAAAAAAAAAAAAAGAAAAAAAAAGAAAAAGAAAATAAAATCTCGAGAGAAAGTTACGGCCTTTGCCATTCAACCATAACGTTTGCCATTTCCATGTACTAGTTTTGCTGTCGGTGTCTGCTCGCCTCCCCTTCCGCCGATGTGAAGTCGCTGCGCTGCGTTGCTGCTGCTTCCGTGTTACAGAGGTGGGAAGGGGTCTGGTGGTCTGTCCGGTGGGTGGTGGGAAGCGGAGACTTTTATCCCAGGTACCAGGACTGCAAAAGGAGAAAGGGAGAAGTGTCAGCCCTGCTGCCCGCTCTCACTGCTTCCCCAAGGGCTCCGGGCATCGCCGCCAGCCTCCTCCGCCAAGAGGGGGGCTAATTGAGACCGTGACGAATTGACCTAATTACAAAGCTTAATTAAAAATACTGTACAAATCAATATATTTTTTTTCTCGCCGACAGTCGCTGGACATAGCTACAGATGAACGCGGGGGTCATGTCACATTACAAGTTATCAATCTTTTTAATAGATGATGGCTTGAAGATCCCTCCAGTTCACTTTTGTCTAATCCCCTGAAAAGGCGATACACATTCGCCTCTCTGTGCCATTTATCACCCTGCAGTCGGGGTTTTCTTGGGTATTTAGGCATGTGCCAGCATAAGCATCTGTTGCTTTATACTGCCCTGCTTCAACTGTCTCGCTGGAACAGATGCACAGAAATTCAACAACAGGGCTGTTTTCTTAGGAGAAATGGGGATCACTAGAGAAAAGCCAGGATAAAGCAAATCTGGGGGAAAGTGGATCAGCAAAAATGTCCCGTATCTCTGCCCATACTTGTGTTTCAAAACAAAATGTGGGCCTCAACTAAACACTTGTCTTTGGGAAAATCTTTTTTTTTTCTTTTTCCCAAAGAGAGGGAATTCCCTGGGAATTCATCTCTGCAACAATACCGTCCTTAACCCAACGGCGCAGATGCTCAGAGCACAGAAAGCAGTTTTGCTCCTTGATAGGAAAATAAACACTGTTGGAAAGCTGAAGTGGAGCTGGGGCAGTGCCACCACACCGGGAAGACCCGGCTTGGCCCCGGCGAGGTCAGCCCAACCTGATCCCACCATGAATAAGGGCAGTGTTAGGCCCTGGGACCGTCCGCACGGGGGGATGCGACTTGGCAATGACATATTGCTGTGGGAATATACCAACAAGCAGCAACTATTTAGCCTGAAGTAAAGTAATACAAGAAAGGCTCGGGTATTAAAGAGCCGTTGCCGATACCCCCGTTTTTCCTCGGGATCCTGTAATATATGAGGTGTGTACGTGCACACGTACAACCCGACGACAAGTTTTACCAACTTTTTCCTCCGTTCCTTTTCGGCTTCTGACGTGATTGATAGCACAATCAACTTGGGGAGGATTTATGAACATTTACAGAAGACTCTGAGGCAAGTTTCATGTGGGACTTGGAGATTATGTGGTCTTGCCATGGAGGTAGGAACTGGTAAAATAAATAGCACGATTGGAGAAGTTGTCCTGCTTCCAATACACCTCATTAACTAACTCTTCCTCCGATCGCCCTTCTGAATACAAACACAACGGTCCCATATCGGCTCCATCTATTGCCTACAGATTTTATATTTAGACTTACTCAGGCTGCAATTAAACGAAATAGTTCTCATATGTAAAGTTTATAAACAGAGGAAAGTTCTGGCAGGGTTCGTGAAGCAGAGCCAAGTCCCGTTCCCCTCCCTGACTGCGGGGCCCGACTGATTTTAGGTGGGTGCAGGGACGTGGAGTGTGGGCTGTGCTGGAGGCACCTCCGGCCACTGCCAGCTGCCAACTCCTCCAAACTTTGCAGGGTCGTCTCTCACACTTGTTGCTTGAGTGTGACAGTTTTTGGCTGGGCTGGGAACTGTGGCAGTGCCCAGCAGGGAGCAGAGGGGTTAAAGACCGAGTGGGGATAGAGTAGCAGGGTTGAACACTGAAAGGTGATTAAAACTCTAAGGTGATGGAGTAGAGGGGTCACAGACTGAGAGGTGATGAAGTTAAGGGAAGTTAAGACTGAGAGGGGAGGGAGTGGAGGGGTTGAACACCGCGAGGTGATGGAGTGGAGGGGTTGAACACCGCGAGGTGATGGAGTGGAGGGGTTGAACACTGCGAGGTGATGGAGTGGAGGGGTTGAACACTGCGAGGTGATGGAGTGGAGGGGTTGAACACTGCGAGGTGATGGAGTGGAGGGGTTGAACACTGCGAGGTGATGGAGTGGAAGGGTTAAAGGCTGCGAGGCGATGGAGTGGAAGGGTTGCACACAGCGAGGCGATGGTTCCCATTCCCAGAGCCGATGTCCGGCTGGCTCCATGGCCGCTGGCCCGGCGCATGGCCCGCCGGGTGGCGGGAGCCGCTGCCCTCGCCACTCCTCCCTCGCTTCAAAAGCTGATTTAAAAAGAAAAAAAAAACCCGGCAGGATAAGAAAAAAGCAGCAGCGCAGAGGTTGCGGAGGTGGGGCCACGGCTGGCGGCGCTGGGGTCCCCTCGCCCGCCCGCGCTCCGCCGCCCCCCCCGCCCCTCGATCCGTCTGTCCGTCCGCCCCGGCCGGTCCGTCGGTCCATCCCCCGCCGCCCCGCGCTCCTTCACGCATCTCGCTATTCACCCCGCTCCTCGCAGACAAGGTTACCCCAGAGCGGCTCTGTAATCCTTCACTGAAATAGGCTTTATTGATTGCTCTGGTCTATTGTTCCCTTTTCAAGTCCCCCAAGTTCAAGTTCATCCCGGTGTTACATCATGTCTCGTTGCTAAGGGCAACCAGACAGCCCCAGACGTGACCGCCATCCGCAAGCGCGGCGCTGCGCCCTCCCACCGCCGCCAGCCGCGCTGACGTCGAGCCCCGCTCCCAACACACTGAACTATTTATTCTGCCTAATTTATGACCTCCACAGCAAGAGAGACCCCCACTCCAAAAACCAACACTGTTGTATATTTAATTAATCTGTCTTTCTCTGGCACTTGGGAAAGTTAGACAAAGGTCTAATTATTGTGCGTCGCTCCCCACACTTTTCTTTTTGGGGTGACTATTTGCATGGGAAAAGAAACGGCGAGGCTGGGCGCGAGTCCCCTCCCTCCAAAACACCTTTTTTTTCCCCCCTGCCCTATTGACATTTCATGAAATACTTTAGCTGCTTAAGGGAATTAGAAAAAAAAAATCTGATGTGAATGTAACTCCTTCGGAGTTGGTATTCAGTAACACAAATCAACTCATGACATGTTTAAATTTAAATGCTAACCACACACTCTGTGAGTTACTTTAAAGGTTAGTTTTTAATCAATAGAAGTTGCTGACTCGGGAGTTTTGAGCGGCGCAGTGCAGCTCTGGGGCCTTTGTCTCGTGTTGGGCTTTCAAACTTTTTTTTCCTTGAGATGATTTTAGCAATGATTTGCAGACACAGAGCGCTATTGTGCTCCCGACTAGCAACATGTCAATAAAGGAGTAGAGTTACCATGCACCAGGGTGTCAATATGACTCCTGCAGACACTGCTCGGCCTTAATACCAATGAAAAACTTAATTAACCCTTACAGGATCAACCCAAACCAAACTGCACGGGAAGTTTCAAAACTTCTGTGCCGGGCTCTGCATTGCCTTGACTGAAAAGCTGCTTTTACGGGACCCAAACTTCGAGTGCTTCGCCAACAGCTGCGTTCGCTTTGCCTGCTCCTGCAGCCCCACTTGGATGAGATGTTTTATGGGCTGAGGCAGCAGAACAGTGAGACAGAGAGTGCATTTACCCAGCAGATCCCACCAGCACCGCTCTCGGGACATCGGTTTAATTTAGAGCATCTTGCAGCTGAAACGCACACACAGAATGATCCTCCTTTTTCTGCTAATCATTTTAATATTAAGATCTCATATCCCCCTCAAGCCTCCTATACATGTCTAAGTCTTCCAGGATTAGGGCTGAAGAGCACCATTGTTCCTCTGAAGCACCTGTGAAACTTCTCTGAGAGGGAGAGGAGATCTCCGCCTCAAATGAAAACGTCTAGGAAGTGTATTAGACACTTGGAGACCCGATAGTTGGGATCTGTCAACTTTTTTTTTTTGCATGATTAGGGGGCTTAGGGGGGAAAAAAGAAGCCCAGATCCCTGTGTTCAGATGGCTGAAGAGTTTCATGCCTTGGTTTAGAGTTCTGCTCAATGTCTGAGCACCTTACCCATTTTATCCCTTCAGTTCTGTAACCCATCCGACTGCACCCACTTGGAGAACGCTGTATTGCCTTTCTTCATTTAAAATCTCCATTTAAATCATGGGCCCTATCACAATATGGTCAGGATGATATTATCTCTGTGTGTTTTCCTAAAAGAGCTGGTATTTTATTTCCCTTCTATTTACTTTGCAGTACTCTCAGTGAGTTTAGAGCTAAATGAACCCACTGGAGCTAAAGGTCCTACTCAGGAAAATTACTGCCACAGAGTTGTCGGTGCCACTACAGGTCTGTATTGTCCTGCCGAGCATCAATCTGTCCTTCCCCAGCGCTCAAGGTGAAACATCAGAAAGAATTCTGCAGTCCAGTACAAGATCTTTGCTTCCCTCTCTCCAGTCAAATGAAGAAGTAATCTCATCAGGTTGAAAAGTGCTGACTAAGGATTTAATAAAGTGCCTGCAGATGTGTGTCATCTCTAAGGTATTCAACTCATGTAATGCAAAACAGTTCCACACTGAATGTGCTTATAAAATTCCATTTAACCATTGCAGAGCTCTATTTTACTGTTCTCTGAGGAGTATTATCACACTTTTTTTTTTTTCCTAATTTACAGCATCATGAAAGTTGAAACTCGGCACTGTCAGTATCTGAGAATCCTCACAGTAGTAAGGTTTTATGATCCATAAACAATATCTACTTGACTGAATCCTAAACAGGAAGTCTGAGATGGCAATTATGGTTCTTTGATAGCGCAAGTCTATTTGTTTCTTATGCTCTTCTGGAGATAGCAGAGACACACAAAAATTCTCCCTCCACTTCCAACGCTCGGGTCCTTTGTAGGGGAAGAACAGCAAGGAAACATTCCGCAATTCAGGATATTTAACAGGAGAAAAGCTCAAAGTGCCTCATTGACTCTGGTAGCAGTTTCTGCCTGAGTCAGGAGCCCAGGAACAGGCCCATTGTTTCTTAAAACCTCCTTAAACCAGCCTTCCTGCATGCCAGCCCTCACCCCAGCTCCCGGCCTCACCGCGAGCACCGCGCACGTGTTTCAAACCAGAACGACAATCAAACCCAAACTTGTTCAATTTGCTTCTACCTGCACATCTCCTGCCCCAACAATGGGACCTTTCAGCTCGTGCAGAAAGCCAGGGCTGCACACCCTCCCTATCTGTTTTTCAAATTAAGAAGTTAAACAAAAGTCCTCAAGGGCAAAGTTTAACGCTGCGGAAGGAGGTTGTTAATGTGGAATCCAGAACTGGGTGTGACAGTTGGCTTATTTCTCCGGGCGATGTAGGTTATTTAAGGACATTCACACGTTTGAAACTCTCAAACTCCACACATAGGAGCTTTGGCTTCCCCTAACCCACTCAGGGCTCAAACCTGCTCTGTGCTAGCCATTTTCTTTAGGTTTTCAGCCCAGTTTGGCTGCCTGGCGGCAGGTCGGGGTCGGTGCCATCGGGACTTCAAATGCGCCTGCCGCGGCGCTGTGGCCGTTGCTGCCCCGGGCATGGCTGTGTGTGCAGGAAGCTATTCCTGCACGGGCCCAGGCGGGAAAACCCACCTTTGATAAGAGCCTAAATAAAAAAAAGTGTACAGCTTTAGAGCTCGCCGGCAATGCGGCTGTTTGGGCTGAACCCGAGCCATGACCGCCGGCACCCGTGAGGACTCATCGCAGCACATCAGTTTGGTTGGTTGGTTTGGGGATGACACTTCAGTCACCTAAAGAACTTCAAAGCTCTCACAAACATTAACCCCGGGAAGGTGAATTGGGGTAACGAGTCCTTCTGGTTGCAAAGATTAAACGAGGATGGGAACGGCTACACAGCAAACTGGTCCTTTCGGCATCACCTTGTGAGAGGTCTCGGGAAGGCTCTTCCCCACGGTGTGTCGTGTGAAAGCAAGGGGCCAAAACTGGGGCTTTGATGCCATTTCAAAGGGGTTGCCAGGGTGAGGGAAGGCAGTGGCAGTTCAGCTTCTAGTGCAACTGGTTGAAGGGCTCCTGCAGATAAAGCAACTGCCCTCTGTTTACCCCACGTTTGAATTCATCCCACTTTTCTAGTGCTTTCTCCAGAGTTTCTCCAGGCACGAAATTTGATCCTGCTGAGTAGGACTGAAAGGTGAATATTAAAGACAAGGTCACCCTTCTGCCTATGGAAGTTATTTTCTTAGACCTGGGATTAATTATTTAGTAATTATATTTTCCAGAATGAAATACCAACAGGGACGTAAGTAGCATGTTGGTCATCCCCAAAGGGACATAAAACAGTGAGAGAATCTTCTGGTTGTCCAAGATCCGCACCCAGGAGAGTCACACGCCCCACTATGAGCACATTTATACTGTCCTGAGGCAGATAAAGCCCGTCCCAAGAGGGACACTCGTCTCCAGGCGATGTGTACAGTAGCTCTGCATCCCATAGTTTTTGTGGGAATGCCAGTTGTGGCAAACTGCATTGAATTACGTGCAATAATTTTGTAATATGGACTTTTGCCTGCTGACTATTAAAAATGTATAGTAGTCCAAACCACTTCTCTCCTGGGACCAACAAACTCACTTCAGGCAAGATTTCTGCTTGGGTTCAAACCTCAAGTTGGGAACAGCCAGTGTTTTTAAATAAGTCACCCCAAACCCTCCCAAACCTATGAAAACACACTCATACAGTAACTCCTGCTGTTGTTCCAGACATCTGAATGTTCCAGTAAAGTGTCCCAGCTGGCTCCAGATGTTTCTTAAGTATAAAGCAATGCTGTGAGTGCTGGACCCCCTGCTGCCCCGACCTGGAGCTGAGCGGATTAAAGATTGACTGCGCTATGACATATTCACATTTAGCCTGAATATAATACAGCAAAGACTTATCAATGGCAAATGTTTGAAATGTAACCCCGCCAGCAGAGTAGGCTGGCACTCTGAATATGATGTATAAATAATGTATGGGAACTTAAGATCTAAATTAGATCTACAGGAAGAAAACTTTCCCCTTTCTCTGCCTCTAAAAGAAAGTTCTCTCACAATGAGGTCATTTTCCTGCCCGTCTTTTGGTTTGCAAAATTGCTTTTAGGCAGAGGGTCTTCCCTTTTCTTGGGGAACATTTTGCCAGTTACAGTTTTCCTCCAGTTTTCTAAATAGTCAAGTGACGAAGTTCATTTATTTGTTAGTAAATTGACTTTGAAATCTGCAAAATAACTTCCAAACTTTGCCTGGTCTGCTGAAAGCTGACTGCAGCCATGCTAAACTGCAAACCTTGCTGTTTAAAAAAAGGAAAAAAAAAAGATAGTGGAGTGAAAGAGAGAGAGGAAAAAGAAAGGGAGAAAGAGAGAGAAACAATCCCATTTTGGTTTTTGTTAGAGGACGGCATACTACATAGATCAGAGACTTTTCAAAAAATAAAAACCCCCACTGTACACAAAGCACAGGAAAATGTGAGGAAAAAAGGAAAAACCTAAAAGCAGCTTAGAATGTGTTAACTCTGCCATTCTGTCAGCTTAAAGAGTATTTTATGCTTGATCAACAGCTCTCTTTTATTATGCTTTTCTTTCATTCATTCAAGACATCAAAGACCAGAACCACCAGTGTACCTGATCTACCAGAAGAACTTGTAAGGGTGTTCTAAAGAAACGGGGGTATTGGGAGCCAGACACCCCTGCGGACAAGGCAGTTCAAAGAGAATATTTCAACAATGATTACATTTTGTAAATCTTTGTACGAAAGACAGCTTATTTCCTGCTTTTTTCATGAAAAATAGATTCTATCCATTAAAGTGAGCCCACAGTATGAAAGTTACTTGAGATCTGAGGTACAGCAAGCGGATTAAGTGGAGGGTGAGATGAAATCTTTGAGAGAGACGATGGCTTTCTCTGATATTTGTCGCTGCCACAAGGATTTCTGACTGGGATAGAAGCTTTTTTTTATTATTATTTATTTGTAGACTTGCTGGTGGCAGCGAAGTCCTTTGTAAAAGCAAAATAAACCAAAATGGATCAGAAAGGAAAATTGCAACAAATAAAAAGGAACTAAGAAAACAAAAGGGCTGCAAAAAACCTTCTGACATGTTTAAAAGAAAAACTATATATATTTGCCCTGCTCTGGAAAGCGCAGGCGAGCCATTTAAATCCCGCAGACAACTCCAGAGTGCAGCGCACAGACCCAAGCCAGCTGTTTACTTTTCCAAGCCCGTGGTGGTTTCTGCATTGATAAACTATATAACCTCACACACACAGAAGGGATTTTAGCTATGCCAGACCTCATTGCTCTGTCCCGCTCTCTTTATGTGCTGTCACAGAATAAAAATGATCCTAACACAAACGCTGAAATAAGATCCCGCTCCAGAAAGGACATCTTTGTAGATATTTCCTGAGTTACTGCCAAAAGGGATTTTTTTCGCCCATTCATCCTTCCAAAGTTTTGCTATAAACATAGCCAAAATTGTTCGGGAGTAATCAGAAATTACCAAAATATGACCCCCCAGCCAAGTCCAGCTGCGGGGAGAGGGGAGGAAGCCGCCCCATGCCTGTGGCCAGGACAGCAACCACCTCTGCCACCACACCTGGGTGACACCCGCCAGCTGCGCCACCTCGCTCCCCCCGGCACAGACTTTTGCAAGAGAAGAAGAAAACAGCAGGATGCTTGGAATCAAAGAGGCAAAACCAACTTTAAGACTTGCCTCATGGTTTATATCTACTATTAGGATGTGAAAGCAAATGCGCCGCGAGGAAGGTTGAGTTCTGCACTTTACGCCACGTTTTCAGACAGCCCTGTATTTTCCTCTGCTGGAAGCACAGTTAAATTTGCTCGGGACCGCAGCAATTCCACATTTCTTACGCTAAATCTCACTCACTTCTTTCCTTTTAAGAAATAAAATGTGCACAGTGACTTGGACCTGCTTATAACTTCATGCCGGGAACTCCCATGGAAACTGGGACACAACACCGCGACGGGGCTTTCCAGCGTTTCGCTTGGAGATGAGCAAACCCTTTGGCTGCCCAAAGCATAGTCCCCTTGGCCACGGGACAAAGCTGGTGGGTGCAGGGGGACCCTCCAGCCCTGCTGGTGGGTGCAGGGGATCCCCCCGGCCCTGCTGGTGGGTGCAGGGGGACCCTCCAGCCCTGCTGGTGGGTGCAGGGGATCCCCCCAGCCCTGCTGGTGGGTGCAGGGGATCCCCCCAGCCCTGCTGGTGGGTGCAGGGGTCTGGCAGCATCCCCGCTCTCGTCCCAGGCTCCGGCTGCGTGTTCGCAAGTTCAAGTTCAGGTTTAAGGGAAATAAACGGCTCCTCGGGAGCCCTGCAGCCAGCCCTCATTTCCATGTGATCCCTCTGAACTTCGCCTGCGCCAGCGCGCCCTGTTTCCAGGGCCCGCCGAAGGAATGTTTTACAGTTAGAGCCCGCAGTGCTTTCTCAGGCATTTCAGACCCAGAGGCCCAAGTTTCAAGCTGCAGCATTAAAAGTTTCCACAGAGCTACTGCAGAGAGAGGGAGGGAGCGCGGGGGGGGAGGGAAATGAGGAGAACAATATCGTCTTAATTGTCTCTATATAGCTCCACAGTTAAAGTATTACTTTTTAAAAGGACATAATTTATTCTGGAGGCACGGTGTTATAACAACCAGTACATACTTTCACCGCAGCGTAACCCGCTCTATTCTTCATTGTACTTTCCGGTGGTGGTGCTTTTGCAGAACTCCTTGTTACCCCATCCCTGATACTGTACTTACAGTTTTATTCAATTTAAGCCAGTCCCTGCAGTCCTCAGGCGAGCAAAGCCCCCCTGAAGCCTCAGCAGTTCTGCCTGCACCAGGACTGCAAAAATAATCTCCCCTCAACCACCGTTTCCCCCAAAAAAGTTTCTTTACTTTTATTGCTTTAGACAATCAGGGAAAGTCATCCAAAGAAAATCAACCCCCAGCCTGGGCCTCCCAGGCTCCGTTTGCAGCGAGACAGCCCAAGCACACACACGCACAGACACACACGTACACACACACTCAGGGCTTTGCCCCAGGACTCTCCTTCCCTGTCCCATGCCCGCGGGGAGCAGCTGAGTGGCAGGAGCTACGTGAGGGGGCCCAGGGGTCCCAGTGGGATGGACTGCTCTGCCAACAAGCTGCAGAGGCTCTGCCTCTTTGCTCTGCATTTTGGGGTACAAAAGGTAGTTTTCAGCCCTTTCCCCCCCTCATTTCTCCACTGGAGAGCAGGGAGAAGGGCAAGGCCATGCCAGCCTTCAGAGGCTGAAGATTGTGATGGTCTTTCCCTGCCCTGGTCAGCCAGCTCCTGTATCATCCTGACCCCAACGGTCCCGATGGAGCTGTATTGGGACTCAGCGGCCACCACATCCCTGGCCAGGGGCTCCCCGTGGTGTAATGGGAGAAGACCCGTCATGGATCAAAAGGTAGTTGATCTACAACTACAAAAGGTAGTTCAGCTGCTTTTTTTGGCTGCCCTGAGAGTACTTCAGGGCACACAGAGGAAAGCATGAGAGGGAATAGCTTGGACTGGAAAGCAGAGAGTGCTCCGTCTGAAATCCCCCTCAATGTCCCCAGTGCCACGTCCCTGCCTGTGCTCTCTGTCTGTGGGTGAAGTGGGCAAATGAGCATCCCTGTGGCTCTGTGGGGAGAGCAAAGTGTGCACAGCCTTGCTCAAAGCAGGGCCAGAACCAGAGGGGACAGACTGGTGGGGGGCAGTGGGCAGCAGGACCAGTGGGGCTGGCAGGGTGCACTCTGGGCAGAGGGACAACTGGGGATCTCAGGATGAGGGGCCAAGACAACAGCATGTTTAGAGAAGTGGGCAGAGAAAGGTTGGGTTTGGAGACCGCAAAAAAGGAAGAGGAATCAGGGTTTTGGCAAGTCCTACACGTTACTGGGCAAGGAGATCAAAACCAGTCTCCAGATTAACAGGGACAGAAATAGGAGCACGGAGGCAACTCTGGATATTTTGCCACATTGACCTTAAAATTAAAGAAGACAGCGAGCTGGAGGAATAATGACTCATTTCAGCAGGGAACCCCCCTTTCTAAAACTGCTCTTAAAAAAAGAAAGCCAAGAGGGAATTGAGCTGAACAAAAAACCTCTCCTGAATGTGGGAACTTTTGCCATCTGCTTTTTTCCTGATGCTTTGTACCTTGCTGAACTGCTCTAAGAAAAATGGAAGGTCGTGCACCCTGCTTGTGCTCTCCAGGACCCAGCCATGGGGATACTTCTCCTGTGGGGATCCATGATGGGACTTCTCCAATGGGGATCTATGGTGGGACTTCTTCTGTGGGACTCACCATCCAGTGGCTGAAGAGCCCTGTACAGACCCACTGGGGTGGGGAGGATACAGGAGTGGTGTGACTGGGGCAGGGAAGGACCACCCCAGGCTCTGGAGGTTGCCAGTGCTCCGGTGGAGAAATGGGAAAAGCCTTTGTGGCACATGATTCGCCTTTGGATGAGGAGGGATTTATTAGACATGGTTGGCTAAAGGGAGCTGGGGCCTGGCCTAGCTTGGAGCGATTTTCACACATACTGTGAGATGCCAATGAAAGTCCTGGTGGAGTGTAAAGTCATTAAATGAGATGAAATTAAACAATTTAGTTATTTCTGCTTCATCATATTTGTGCAGTATGGCAGGCAGAATGAATTACTACTAATGATCAAATTTAGTAATACTAATTAAACTATCTCTATTTAATTAATACTAACAGACAAAATTACTAATGTAAACCTTGAACTTAAAATCAAAAGGTGCCTCTTTGCTTTTGTGAGTCACAGAATGTGAGGCTTTTCCCTGAAAATAGCCTGGGTAGAAGTGGCTCTTTATACTCCCTAAGCAAGCTGCTCCATTGTATGGAGAACTACAGCTCTCCCCCAGCTTTTTTCTCCTCTTTTTTTTTTCCCCTAAATGTTACTACTTTTATGCCTCGTGATTCCAAAAAGTTTCCAGAAGAATCTGAGCTCTGTTTAGACTCATTGAACACCAACAGGGTTGATAAAGCAGTTACCACTACTGGGACAAATTCGGCTCTTGTTACTACTGTTGGGAAGACAAGGAGTTTATGAAGAGGCTTTGGAGCCTCCCTTGCTGGGAATAATGGAATCACAGAAGGGTTTGGGTTGGAAGGGACCTTAAAGATAATCTTGTCCTAACCCCCCATCATGGGCAGGGAGACCTTCCACTAGACCAGGTTGCTCCAAGTCCTGTTCAGCCTGGCCTGTGAACGAACCAGCTGGAGCATAACCTGGCCTGCACTTTCAGATTTACCCTGCAAGAGCAGTAAACTGGGAAAACCCCAAAACAAAATCCATCTCTACATCAAGGAAGATTGCTTTAGAGTCACACAAAGTTAATTCTGTGACAAAACATAAAAACTCCAGAGATAAGGGATAACTGCATTGCAAGCACTCCCCATAAAGAAAATGTGAATTTTAACCTTTATCTTATTTGAAAAAGATTTACTCTACTGTGCATAGTTATAAGCAAACAACAAGCATAAATGAACAAAAATGTTTCTGTATTTCTAAAACAAACTCCTGCCAATAACAAATCTTCCATCTCCTTCTCTCATCGACTTCAATGAATGTACAGCCCAGGCCCATACCACAGATTCTCAGACATGAACTTTAACCCAGAAGACTACAAAAAAGTCCTTAAAAAACCCCCAACAAAACAGAGAATAGCCAAACACGGAATATTATGTGTCAAAGTGTTCTTGCAAAATCTCAAATCTCATTGTTTAGCATATGGAAGGATGAAAAAACCCAATTCCACATGCAAATGTCATATCTAACTTTATCCTCTTTTTTAAAAATATACTTTTTTTTCTGTCATATTTAAAAAGATGCAGCAAAATGGTAAAACAGTATCTAAAGTTGTATAAAGCTGCTCCAAACAATGCAGAAATTCATAGAGTGGTTATGGAATGGAAGGGACCTTAGATCTCATCTTGTTCCAACCCCTGCCATGGGCAGGGCACCTCTCACCAGCCCAGGTTGCTCCAAGCCCTGTCCAACCTGGCCTTGGACACTTCCAGGGATGGGACAGCCACAGTTTCTCTGGGCAACCTGTGCCAGGGCCTGCCCACTCTCTCATTAAAGAACTTCCTCCTAAATTATTGTGTTCAGCCTCAGAGGTGGCAGCATTCTGCTGGTAGTGATTTTGGATACTCAGATCTCATAATTCAAATTACATTTCATTGCCTTCTGCAGTGTCTTCATCTGCATCTTTTCATGTGTAATAACCAGTGTTTGAATAGATGATCTAACAGTTGGGTCACAGAAGTGAATGTGCCTGAGAATATTATGATTATAGTGCCAGTGCTGTTTTCAAAATTGAATATTAACAATCAAAGTAACGAAAGGAAAGCCTACAAGACATGTTCATGTTTAGCCTTTTGATTCTTACTAGATTAAAATAAAAAAATCATCATTTTTAATTCAATTTTTCCAATTCTACCTCTGCTCATGTAGAAAATGCTATCAAAACAAATGCCTAAAAGAAGACAATGTGTTTTGCTGTTCTAAACTTAAGCCCAGTAAAATTTAAAAGCTACAACTTGGCGTGCTGTTAGTAATCCTTACTAAGAACAGACACATTTGTTAAATTTAAAATACAAACAGGTTTTAACAAATTGAGCTAATTATGCTGTATTTCTTTTGGAGCACCAGTCCTACCCCTCTATGTTATTTACATTTCTCTAGGATAGTCCAGAACTAGGGAGGTGATGCTCATTGTCTTGGGAATGTGGACTCTGCTGCAAACTGGAGAGTCTTTCTCCATTAGGAAAAGGGTTCTCATCTTTTGGTCCCTTCAGTATTAATTTCAGAGCAGGATAGTCTATTTTTCAAAGTTTTCACCTCTGGAGCTTATTCATTCCTTGACCTCCGTGTTAATGCCATTAAGCAAAGGTGATTCTTAGAAGAGAGGTAGGGAAGGATGTAGGGATTGTGGCCTTTAATTTTTGACCTTCATTGTAGACTGTGGTCCTAATGCTTTGATTGCAGAATTGTTAAAAAGTATATATGGTAGTTGGCAAAAATCTTAATGTTCCAGTAAATGCAAAAGCCATAAATTCAGCTGCTGACCTTTTCCATCCAGGTCACATGTGACACCTACTAGAGTTTGTCAGGCTGGGTGGAATTTATGGTGCTCATATAGGTATCAGCTGCAAAGGCTGAACTTTCATGAAATGTCTTTCAAAGGCACTTCCAAACCCCTTGTAAAAAGTCAGTATGGCTTTTTTTTTTTAAGGGTATACATTCTGCACACATTTTAAAAGGTCTCATCCTGCCATCTCTGCAAATCTTCAACACTTGGGAAACTTCTGCTCTTAAATTATTACTCTTTACTAAATAGAGAAATCAGGCCAGGCATGTAATTACTGTGATTACCAACTTCCAAGAGCCCCTTCCAAGCCTGGATCTCTGCTCCCTCATTTCTTTCTCATGTGCATCCTCCTGCCCCTCTCTGAAATCGATGGTATCGATGGCATATTGTCAGTCAGAGAAATGGGATTTGATAGGGCCCTAAAGCAGCTGCAAAAGAAGGCAAGGAATACAAAACCTACCCCGGCCCACACCATCAGTGTGGGATCAATGCTCTCAATAGGACGTTTGCTGCCACGTAGCACCCTAACTGTGGCAATTAATAATGTAGAGGGAGCTGATTAACTTAAGTAAAGTGCTCTCCACTGTGTAAACACATAAAGATCTATAGGGCGAAAGAGGAAAGAACGAACAAAACGTCATTTTTATATTTTATGTGGACACATTCTTGCTTTCTATTCTGCTCTTGTAACAATTACTGTACTAGCCACTCTGACAGAGTCAATAAATCGATCCGGGACCTGATGCAGCAGTGAGGCAGACTAATCCAATACAACATTATCTGCCATGGAGGCTGGGCTGGGCCCACGGAGCCCAGGAAATCAGCCAAGCCAACTAACAGCAGTAAGAGGCACATAACTATAATCTTGCCTTAGACCTGTTCGTTTGATTTGTGTCTGTGAGTGGATGGATGTGAACAAACGTGCAGCTCTGTGGGAGGACACTGTTCTGCCCAGGCTGCATCCTCCAAGCACTTCCAGGGCTCCAGCTGGCTGCAGGACCCCGTGGGCCAGCAGGGATCAGCACCAAAACTGGATCCCAGGGCTCAGTGAGGATCCCACCAGATTTAAAGACCTAATGACTTTCTAACACCACACCAAAGTCAAGCTGCCCTTGACTGCACCCACCACAACACTGAGACCTGCAGCCTGTTCACTGAAAAACAAGTCTAAGAGTTCTCTCCCATGTACCCTGAGCTGAACATAGGAAATGTCCCTTTTTGTCAGCTTAAATGGTCACTTGGGTCTGGTATTATGTCTCTGACAGCAGTTGTGCTCCTCCTGGGAGGAAGCTGCAAGAATCCCTATAAAGGAGATGGACCAAAATGATCCAGCCTTAGGGGAAGCTTCTTCCCAGCCCCATGCAGTAAGTGGTAGGCCTTGTAAATCCATGTTAGCAGGGAATATGAGATTGAAAAAATAAAAATAAAAGAAAGTTTCCTGCTGAATGGAAAAAAGAAAACTGTTTTTTGGCAGAAGTTCTTCAAGAAGGAGAACATAGGCCATTGTTATTATGAAGACTTTTCAATGAAAACACAGAAAATCATTGCCTTTTAGAGTAATTGTTTAGCTAAAGAAAGGTTACACAGCTTGTAGAGAATTTAGTAAGAAATTAAATCTCTCCAGCTCATTCATCATATTTCTGCATTTGCCAACTCTTCCCACCAGGCCCACACTTACTTCTTCCCTCTTTTCTCCCCCACTGTGGAATAAGTAATGGCCATAAAACCCACAGAAAAGGAGCCTTATGCACACGCTTCCTGGTTATTGTGAGGAGGGGCAAAACTCAATAAGTTTAATTGCTTAGTTTGAGAAATTCGTCCATGTCCATTGTCAATAATTCTATGCTAAATCTATTAGAAATAGGATGCTGAGTATTAATATCCAAAAAAGAGTCTGCACTGTTCACTGGAGCCTGCAAGGAGGGGGAGGAAAAAGCCCAGGAACAAGGATCTCCCCTGCTGAGGACTAACCCAGTCATTTTGGGACTGATTTGGCTCCATCCTACTTTGAAGATACGGCCACACGATGGTACTGGGAAGTTTTCTGTGAATCTTTACCTTTACAGTGCAATATGTGCTTTCTTCTTGAAAAGGTGTGCTGTTCTCAGCTGCTTTTTAAGAGCTGATCTGAGAGTGGAATTCCATAGTGTCCCTCTGCGAGAGAGCTCAATTAAATGGGCTCTGTGCCCCAGATGAGCAGGAGGGAAGGGGAGGGGAGTGACCCTCATTTGTGGTCACCTTTGTACCTGCTGTCTGTGGAGCACACTCTGGACTGTCATTAGCAATGGTGATCAGAGCAGCACATTAACACTGCTCTGAGGATGTGTGGCCACAGAACTGCTCTGTGATTGGGGCACATCAAAAGCACCACAACCACACGCTGGCTCTTTGCTCCCATCATGGTGGAAACATCTCAACTTAAGCTCAGCAAAGGATTCAGCCCACATTTCCTTGACTAATTTCAGCCAAAGAGAAGAGCAATTTAATATGGCCCAATACAAAGCAAAGGCAAGATCTTTCAGCCTCCCAGGGTCTGTGACCTGCTGATGCTTGATGGAGTCTGACAGTTCATTTTCTGTGCATACTCTCTCTAGAGTTGTAGTACATTTTTAGAGCCCTCTCCAGGTCACCCTCAAGGTCAGGCCACTATCACTGCTTCCTGGGTGGAAGATGAGAGACAGCACCAACATTCAGGTCAGGTGTCAGTAGCTTGATGCCACTGGTTCAACAGCAAAACACTTTTTGGACAGAGATCAAAACTTGCAGTGATCATAAGAGGGCTCAAGCCTCCAGGTGTTGGAGGAGAGCAGCTCTTTCTTCCCTTTGCCAGTATGGGAAAGTCCACAGATCCCTGCAGGGCTTGGGAGCAGGGTGATCCCTCTAACCTCAGCAGCTCTAGAAAGTAGCAGCCCCAAACCCCAAAATTGTGGCTTTATATCTAATCTCTGCAAATTTCTCTTCTTTACCCAGTAGAGATGTTATTCCTGCATGGAATTGGTGTTCTGAACCTGCCACTACGTTTGCTGGATGGGCCAAGAGAAGGAAAGGGGGTCAAGTCTCTGCTTGAAACTGCTATGCAGCTGATGCTGGTCACATGGACTGGCCTAGGGAGGTTACTGTATGGAATATGGAATTCTCAGGGGGCTGACTCAAACAAATATTTCCAAATTAGTGTTTTTCATCTCCGTTCACACTCAGACACAAGTGGTGTGTTCAGCTTTGAGGATGAGGATTCTGATCCTGAGGAGGGCCAGTCCTCTGAGCAAACAAGTAGTGCTGACCTGGCTTATAAACAGTTCTGCTCAGCGCCCCCAGAATAAAAGGCCTCATCTTATTCCTTCAGCCTCTCATGTTCTCTGCCACGTATGAGCCATCTCCACCCCTCACATGTTTCCCAAACCTGCTGTGCCCCATGTGTGGAGGGAGGTGGTGGCTCAGCTGTTAACACACTGCAATGCCACAAAATTCTGACTTTCCCCTGCCTCCCCAGGGCCAGCAAGTCCTGCCTGCCTGACCAGTGCAATTCCTGGGCTCTGGGAAAGGGGAGCAAGAGAGCAGGGTGCAGAGGCAGAAAGGCCAGGCAGCCTGTGGAGTTTATTAGTAAGGCACACAGACATGAGGGCACGTGAGGCTGGCGGTTTGGTGTCCCCTTCCGAGGGGACAAAGGGCACGGCACAGTGGCAGGGGCTCAGAGAGAGGCAGAGATGGAAAATCCCCGTGAAGCAAGGCACATGTTTGATTTGTCCAAAGAAAAATGTGTGCACTGGTTTCTTTCTTCCATAGGGTGGCAATGGAACCTGGGCACAAAGCAGCTCTGTGGTTTCAGCTGCAGGAGCGACGGCGCTGCAGGGACTGCATCAGCTTCCCAGGCAAGGTGCTGACTTGGATCTATGGATCCTATGCACTTTGGGGGCTGCTACCTGCCAGGCTGCTTCCCTGCCTCTGGCTGGTGAGGGGCATCACCTGCACCACACTCCCCCAAATCCAGTGTCCCGGCAGCAGGGACTGACCATTCTCACAGACAGACCATGGACTCTGGAATTTGCCTCCCTCCCAGGTCTGACAGAGCTCACATCTACCATCCTACAGGACACAGCATCCAGCTCATTTTTTCCCTTGTGCCCTTTGTTTTAAAGTGCTGCTAGTGAAAAATTGCAGGTTGCAGTTCGCTTTCTAAAAGGCTTGTGGGGAAGTAAAACAGCTTTGCCTTGTTTCTCAGAAAGAAAGTAATTGTACAATTAGGTTTGTGTATGCACCTGAGGCATGCAGTGGTTTTTCAGAGATAAATAAAAGCCTAAAAGGAGAAGCTACAAAGACACCGCTGTCTAATTTGGGAAAGGCAGGGAGCAGGACCAGATCTAAAGGAGTTAGCAATTTTCTTGTACTATAAACATTTTGCTAAACTTCAGTAATTTCCCCCCTAACTTACTGTTGCTCTTTTTAAGATGTGTTTCACAGGGTGCATTTCTGTACCTGGTCTTTATAAGGCTGTTGTGCTGAGCTTGCTGGTTCCCATACCTGTCATTTTACTGCCTAGATAAGCATGTTTGACTTTTGGGGTTTTTCTTAAACTTTGTCTCAATGTTCTAAGCAAGTTACAGGCCTTTTGTTTCAGTTGTTTTGTGTTATAAAGCATGAGCTCTCTCTACAGCTCTGTTGTAGCTGGGTGGCTTTAGGGCCTCACCAGGGAAAGCATGAAAACACCTTGGCTTATTGTCCATGATCTGACTGTGCTTTAGGATCATGCAAAGGCAGAAGCAGGATGAGTTTCTACTTCTGTTCTTCTAGAAATCAGTTTTATCTGTCCACACAGAAAGGTATGGGAATAAATATTTGGGTTTGTGCTTAACTAAGTTTTAGAAACTACCCGGGATGGACCTGATATAAAGCGTGTTTACATTAGAGAGGGATTTTTCCTGAAACAGCTGGTCGGGGGTACAGGATTCACATTCTCTCCATTTAGTTTCTCACAGGTGGTGAAATGGTTGACCCTCTGCCTGGTGCCTGCAGTGGGAGGCAGTTTGTGTTCCCTGCATCCTCGTAACCTCCCTGAGTAAGGCACTTGGCTACTGGCAGGTAGGAGCGATTAGATGGAGCAGGCATGTGTTTCTCAGGAGCTGTTTTTAGCATCCCAAGTACAATTTCCAGGAAGATGTGGGGTGGTAAGTAGGTGGCAAACAGCACTCAGCCTAGTAAACAATGTTAAGTGTGAAGTGGAACTTCAGCACACTGATCCCTAAAGGAATTTCGTACTCCAGGGCATTAGAGATCAGCAAAGAGCATTTCGAATGACAAGTGACAGCATAAACTCTGGTCACAGGGAGCAGGCCGCTGGTTTAGCATTCCCATAGCCCATGTCTCACTAGTAATTTTAGTAAAAAAACACCCCAAAATTCAGAACTCTTTATTAGCATTGTTGCTACCGAGAGGCTCGTCCCTAATTAATGTGATGGTACTTTCCCATCCCTCTACCACTCTCCTTATTACGAGTCCTTGGCAATACGAGAGACGTATCTATTACTTAGTCATGAGGTATCCAGACCAACCTGCTTTTGAAACTAAAGCCTGTGTACCCCAGGCATACTGTATTTCTGATTTGCATATGGAAAAGGCAGTTAAAAAGCCAATGCTCCCATACTGCTTGCGAGTCAAGTAGCAAAAGTAAATGATTTATCAAGCAAAGGTTACAACACCTGTGTCTTTTTGTCAACGTACACAGAGGATGCCAAGTCAAGTGTTGCTCCTAATAGCTCAAAGAGAAATTTAGATTCAAATAACCCCCCCAGATAGGACAATTTTGTGGTGAGTGGAGTGGCAGAGTGATGGATGGGGTAAGCAATGTATGGAAAAACAAACCATCTGAAAAGTTTGGAAGCTGCTAAAACCAGACAAAGCCAACAGCCCTTTGGGGGCTTTTGCTACTGAACCAGGACTACTGACTTAAAGCAGTTTATTTCCTGGTCTCTTCTGTCATGGAGTGGTCATCCTGCTACAACCTTTGTTGACATAGGAAGATGGCTTTTTTATAAATATCCTATAAATATTCTATAAATTCTATAAGATTCCTTGAAGGGATTATATGTGACGGAACGTGACATAAATCAGAACACACTGCTAATGGGAATCTGCTATTAATTTTTCTAATACCCATTAAGAAAGGCATGTTCTGGGTTTGGTTGTTTAAAACCAGCCCAGGACAGAATGATCTTTGCTCCAACCCAGCCATGCTGTTGTACAGTTGTCTGGGATTTTATTCCAATGTTCTATGAATGCCCATGTATGGGAACTGTGACTTCTGCTGGATGTGGCTGCCACATCCCTGTGCACGGACCCACTTTTGCACCATTTGAAGACTAATGCTGATGATGTGTAACTACTGTCTGTAGTCCAATGTTCCAACTGGAAGAGAACATCAGAGCCACCACAGCTGACCATAATATTGTCTTACAGCTTGTAGCTGGACACTAATTTTTAAAAAGCAGATGTTCAGATACAGTTTTCATTTTATTTTATTGTTCCAGCAGTAAAGAGTTGCTTAACCCTTATCTTTAGGCTTGACTTCCAGAAGCTCAGTGTTCCCTGCTTCCTCCTGTCTCAGGGAGCTGTGTCCCTGGCAGTTAGTGGTCCTCAGGACCCATATATATTAGCCTGACTCTGAATGTACTATAAAGATCCTGATGGAAAGCAGCCACCCCAGCTGCTTTTAATAACCCAGTCCTATGTGCTTTTACATTTTCATTTTGAATATATCCTAAGTGATCATCCTATACACTAATGCCCTGCAAAAAACACACAAAAGCCCATCTTTGTTTAGAGGAAAGCTACGTAAATCCCAAATCATTGCAGTTAGCATTTTTACCTCACTTCTCTGACTCAAAGCACAGTCAACTTCAGAGTTCTTTCATGAATAAGTAGTGAGTTTTGCTGATAAATTATATATTTAGTATCAAGTGGGTTGTGGTGGTGTAATGATGCATAGAAGCACGGAGATGCTGCTGGAGTCAGAGGGGCTGGGAGTCAGTCTCCTTCTCCACTGCAGCATGTTAGACTTTAATTGAAAGCTCTGCTTGAGTATTGTTTTTCACTGTACAGCATTGTTATTCACTATGCTGCATTACAGGGAAGCACTTAAAGTAACGCTAGAGCACTTTAAAATGATTTAAGTCATAAATAAGGAGGATAAAAGTTTACAGTCAACAAACTTATCGGGAAACAGGCTGCAGGATGCAAAGAAGTTTTAAATATTTTTGGAGGCTGAATACTCTCGTGTCTTACTACATAATCAATTTACCAACTAGTAGTTTTTCAAGTCTTCTGGAGAAGGTAAGTTGCATTCTCCAAAGGGTTTCAGGTTTCCAGAGCTATGAAGGAAAAGACCAAATGCTTAAGGACTTTAGGAGTGTACTTTAACAGTCCTGTTTCCCCACTGCAGTATATTCCTGCCTATTCCAGTTATTTCCAAAGTGACAGGAGGAATATGCTTTAAATGTGAAGGTGTGGGAAAACTTGTCACATACGTAAACCAAATAAAGGAAGAGGCTTGAAAAGTGGGGTGCAGTCTGTGTTTTGTTAAGGCACGAGAAAACCCCCCAGAATCTGATGGGTTAAAGCCCTCTCTGCATTGCTGCTGTACTTTCTGTGACCCTGTTTAATGCAGAGAAGGTTTGAGATTCGATGTAGTTTAACCTGTGCTGTGCACAGAGCTATAAACTAAAGTCCCTAACAAATTGTACACAAAGAGCAGACAGCAAGAAAATGCGCTGTGTTCACAGGCAGCTGGTTGCAGCCCTGCAAACTGAACGTCTTTGGGAATGACTGACTTGTGTTTCAGTGACAGCAAAGGTGCTGAAGCCATCACAATGAAGAGTCTGTCTTCGTGCATCTACTGTGGCATGTGACACCCATTAATCTGTACACTAATTATTCAGATGCCTATAAATGATTTGAAAGAACTTACAAGAGTTAAGGGTAATACTCTTCAGTTTTCTAGTTACTTGAATTATTACTTTTCAGTCATTGCAACCAGCTCAAAACAAAATTACAAATATTTTGTGCCACTGACCTTTAAAAGAATTGTAACATAGTCAAGCAATCACTTCAACCTATAGTTGTCCTAAAGCACTGGCTCTGCTCACTTTTTATACCTTCCCCCCCATGATAACGTGATATTAAGCACAGACTTAATTTTTTCAACATCTGGCTCAAATTAGCTGCTAACAAAACTGCCAACAACTATTTTCTTAATCGACCCTGGGAATTTGATACAGCTTGGAAAAAGCACATTTAAACCTCGTCCTTCTCCTAAAGAAACACAAATGTTTACTTGAGCTTCTGATTTGACCATAGCAGGACTATGAATTCAGCTAACCCAGCTTTATAGGCCTGCCTCAACTAGACTTTTTTCTCTTTGTGTAAGGAAACAGATGTGCTCACAATTACAAAATCTCCTGCTCGCTCAAAGCCCACCATGAAAATGGCCAGCCAGGAATTTGAGTATTTTTTCCGTGGAAGTCACCGGAGCAGTGTCCTGTTGTGGTGGAGGAATACAGTGCACTGGTACCTGATGGGTTTTTCTCTTTTGCATATGCCAGGCTGGTTGGGGTTGGACAGGACCCCAGAGATCACCATGTTCCAACCCCCCTGCCATGGGCAGAGACACCTTCCACCAGCCCAGGGTGCTCCAAGCCCTGTCCAACCTGGCCTTGGACACTCCCAGGGATGGGGCAGCTACAGCTTCTCTGGGCACCCTGTGCCAGGGCCTGCCCACCCTCACAGGGAAGGATTTCTTCCTACCATCTAATCTAAATGCAATTAAACAGCGTGCCTGGGGAGCAGGTTGGAGCCAAATTCTTTGAAACCCCAGTCCTAGAGCGGAAACAACTGCGCGCTGGAAGCCAATATCTTAGAAAGCAGGAGAGATCTTTCCAGTTACGAAAGCAGCGTTATTGCTACACAAGCCCAAAAAAAACACAACAGACAAACAAACTGCAAGTGACATTTCAGTGTAGTTACTGAGACCATGTGGGTGAAGTGACAGCGGCAATGCAGCTGCTCCGCGGGGACACGTTAGAGGACACTGGAGGAGGAGAAGAGGCTGCAGGCATACAGAGAAGTCGAAAGCGGCCCACCTGAGTCTGTTGAGGGATATTTACAAAGCTTGGATCCCGTGGTCCAACACTGACGAATCGGTTTGCGGGGGAGGTGCTGGGTGTCGAGTAGGCTGTGAAGGGAAGGGACACATGCGTTGAGGAAGCGGCACTAGATTGCACACGAACAACACCAAAACACACTGTCTCAGAGCCACCTAAGCAGATGTTTAACATAGAAATGTGCGAACGTTTTAGAGAGCGAGAGTTTGGTTTTAGACACTGGAAAGGTTTGGGCTTAATGGCGGGGATATAAACACGGAGGGGACTGGGCTGCTGGGAGAGGGGATGGCCACAATGTGGGCTCAGGGAAAGGTGTGCTGGGCCACCTGTGCAGCTCTCCAGCCTGAAGGAGAACCACTGGAGGCCTTTCCATGATGGGCTGGCACAGGAGACTTCTGCAGGTCCTGACTGTTTTCACTCTAATATCTGGTATCTCTATTTTAAGCAGAGTTTTGTATAGCAGTGAATTTACCCAAGTGCCTATTAACAGAACCAGACCATTATTTCATGCTAATCCAGCATTCTCTCTCTCGATATAAAGTTTTGGTTTTCATACTGCTGCGGTCTGCACTCTCTAAAATGTTCACTTGATGTGTTTGACAAACTAGGAAGATCCTTTCGGTAAAAAATTAATGGGTTGCAGTTTCACTGGGGTGGTAAGTGCAATCAGTCTGAAGGCTGAAGCTGCCTTTAAAAACTGGAGCAGCTCCCATAAATGTAAAGCTATTAAATGCAATGCAAGCCAAGAACCCAAGATTACTTCCAAACTTGAAGTACTTTAATGATTTTATTGTTGCATTACATTCTCCACTGCAACTGTCCACAATGCCACGTACTTCCACATCCAAAAGCTTTCAGTGCATTTTTACTCTTCCTCTCACTTGAAACCCCCCCACGCAATTTTCTGCCTTCTTCAGTTTTTTGCATGTTTAGATCTAAATTCAAACAACTCAAATAGATGCCTTAATACAAACAGGGATCCTGTCTATTTTAAATATATTTATGGGAATGCATTCTGCTGAATAAAATCCCCAGACAATCTAACTATCCAATGGAGAAACAAAAAACGTTAAAAGGAAAGTAAGTTGCCAAATCCCAGTCAGGATAAATATAATATTCAGGCCTCCATGAGACAGAAAAATAAAGCAAGTTAAGAGTCGGAGAAGACACTGAGTTGGTTGTGTAGAGGAAACTCTGTGGCCTTTCTGAAGGCAAATGTTTGGTGAACAGGGATTACATTGGAGGAGACTTTGGTGTAAGGCCACGCTGAACCAGCCCAATGCTCCACCTTACCCACTGTCATCTCTCCCACAGACCACAAGCAGATACTCAGGGAACTGCCAAAACAGGTCACACATCTACCTTCTCCTCTTCTTTCCCACCTCTGATTATTTTCAGCTCAGGGACTCCCTGTATTTAATGGCCCTCAAGGGATTTCTCACTGGTGAATGCCCACTCTGCCCTTCAACCCATGAGAACCTTCTGCATCCCACAAAGCCCTTGGGTGAGGAGTTCCCAAGGCTGGGAGCACTCAGACCCACATCCTTCCCTTCCCTGTCTACCCCAGTCTCACAAACATCTCATTATGCCTCCCAGTTCTTACAATGACATCAGACAGCTTCCCTTTCTCAAGAAGCACTCCCTGAAATCACCCCAGGTACTGCATATCTTCATTTCCTACTGATATGAGGGAGATAAGGCACTCCTGGC
Source organism: Pithys albifrons albifrons (assembly GCF_047495875.1). NCBI lineage: Eukaryota > Metazoa > Chordata > Aves > Passeriformes > Thamnophilidae > Pithys > Pithys albifrons. The sequence goes on along the minus strand of NC_092467.1, from coordinate 31,077,235 downwards.
TTCTGAGAATGAATTCTTCTCACTTGTTTCTGGTGGGGTGAGCTTTTCTCTTGAAGAAGCTAACACTTGCAAAAGTCGTACAGGAAACACCTCTCCTTCCCATTAATTTTAAAGGAATTTTTAAGAGGACTAATTCATCTTTCTGAGATGGTTTTGCAAATTGTGGTGCAGCTTAAGGGTATGAACAGGTACAGTGGGTGTTACTCCTACCTGCAAATCAAGGAAGAAATGAACTGTGTAGATCTGCTGAGGTTTTCTCCTCACCTTTTTACCATGTAAATTTGCTTATAATTCAAAGAAGCCACATAATTTGCACAGGGTATCTCTTTGCAGCTAGTGCCAGGTATTAACATTCTTCTTTACTGTTTTATGCTGAGGTGTTTTTTTTTTTTTAACTAAGTAATGAACTAATGTTGTGCAAGACTAAAAATTCCTTCTGCAGTGAGGAAAATTAAGTTAGAGCTCAAAAATCAAACATCTGTTGTTTGGTTCTTCTGGTCTACTTTTAAGGAAGCAGATTGAGTGGAGAGGCCATTTAATCCCTTGGAGCAGGTAAGTTCCACTCAGAAGGGAAGGAACTCAAGATCTTGTTTACAGTTCCCCGTGGGCAGATACTTTTGCTGTGATATTTGGTAGAAAATCAAAGGCAAACCAGCAGAACGCTGACTTAAATGGCTTCTCAGTTCAAACAAAAATTCGAAAGCATTTGAAAACTCTGTAATATGCACAAAAGTCCCCTCCAAGCTTGCTGGGTGAGTTGCTATGTATACCTTTCTTCTGATCCAAACGATGTTTAACTTGCTTTCTGAAAATACTCGGATGTCAGCTTGGTATTTCCTTAAGGTCACACAACTGCACTGCCAGAGCCAAGCAGGAAAGGGCACCAAAACTACATGGATGCAGAGGATTTACACTGCACTCTCCCAAGGTGCTAAGTTCCATTTCCCTGTAAAATATCCTGAGTTGTTTGTGGACTGTAAGGAGCCATTTTGGCTCGGAATATTAAGTTTGCATGGAATGCACATCAGCAGAGACTCCTGTTAGAAAAGAGAGTCACACCAAGTGTTGCTTAGACCATGCCCAACACAGCTTCTGTATCTTATTGTCATCATATAAATACTCTTGTTTGACACACAGGTGGATAAATCTGATCCCCAGACTCTGCTCTGAGATTAGGATGGGGCAAACAGCTCTCACAAATTAAAGCTGGCTCCTGCTCTGTTATAGCAAACATACAAGACAAGCCTATAGTGGGGTCTTCAAACTCCAGTTTGGGAAAAGCCAAAGCATGGAAAGGAACAAGGAACAAGAGCCAGGTCTCTCAGGCAGATCTTCTGCAGATCTTGTCAGCTTTGCCCCATGGGAATAGCACAGACCTACACTAGTTTACACCAGTTGGTATCTGTCCCATTGGGCATGAATAGAAACATCTTCCTGCCCAGCTTGGCCTTTCTGCTACTGGAATCCACTAAGGATTGCCTGCAACATCCTAGCCCATAGCCAAGGAAATGAATGTGATGCCACAAATTTGCTATGATGCTTCACTTCAGGAACAAGCAAAACAGGAGCTGGCAGAGAAAGAACATTTGCTCACACAGACAGCTTTGATATTTAGCCAAAATGGCAAGAAATTGTATGAAAGACAAGACAAACAAACATTTTGGGAATGTCATGTATTTTAAAGTTGCCTGCAGTAGGAAAATGGTAATTTAAAATACACTTTCCTGAAATAATTGCTATTAAGTATAGAAGTGTGTAGTTTATCATTCAGTTCTGGATTAAAAGGATTCACTTTTGGTTGGTAAAGATGATTTGGGTGAGTGATGACCCAGTGTACCAACAGGTCTCTGTTTTACAGACCAAGATGACAGGTACATGTGTTTGCTATGAAGAGTTGTCCTGTTTCTCAAGGGACCAGAAGTCAGTGTAGCTGTTGTGGAGCTGTAGCGAGAGAATTAACTGGAGGAACGTGGTGCAACACAGCAATTCCCCCTGCAGTGCATTCTGCAGGTGAAGATCTGAGAGGGAGTGCAAATTTCAGCACATTAAATGATACAACCATCACTCTCTCTTTTATGGATGGGGAAAGGAGCAAACAGAAAGCTAAAATGGCTTGCCCAGGGGATGCTCAGTCAATGCACAGCAAAGAAAGGGAGAGAAATCCAATATCATTACAAAATCATGGAATTGTTTAGGTTGGAAAAGACCTTTAAGATCATTAAGTCCAACTGCTAACTCAGCACTGCCAAGTCCACCACTAAATCATGTCCCCAGGTGTCATGCCCACATGTATTTTAAATCCCTCCAGGGTAGAGGACTCCACCACTGCCCCTGTTCCAATGCCTGACTACTCTTCCTGTGAAGAATTTTTCCCCTGTATTCAATCTAAACCTCCCCTGTGCAACTTGAGGCCATTTCCTCTAACCCTATCCCTTGTTCCCTGGGAGCAGATCCCCCACCTGGCTCTAACCTCCTGTCAGGGAGTTGCAGAGAGCGAGAAGGTCCCCCCTGAGCCCCTGTTTCTTCAGGCTGAGCTCCCACAGTTGCTTCTGTGGCTCCAGCCCCTTCCCCAGCTCCATTGCCTTCTCTGGACATGCTTCAGCCCCTTCCCCAGCTCCATTGCCTTCTCTGGACACACTTCAGCCCCTTCCCCAGCTCCATTGCCTTCTCTGGACACGCTTCAGCCCCTTCAGCTCCTCAATGTCCTTCAACTGGATTTGAGGTGTGGCCTCAGCAGTGCCCAGCACAGGGGATGATCACTGTGGCCACACTGGGGCGGGTACAGGCCAGGTGCCACTGGCTTCCTTGGCCACCTGGGCACACCTGGCTCATGTTCAGCCACTGACCCCAGCACCCCCAAGTCCTTTTCCCATCAGCTTTCCAGCCACTCCGTCCCAAGCCTGGAGGGCTCCAGGAGGTTGCTGTGACCCAAGGGCAGGACCTGCCACTTGTCCTTATGAATGCAGTACTACAGCCACAAGATCATTCTCCTCATCCTGACACAAACACCAAAACTACGTTGTGCAAAGGGACATTAACCAATAATGAGTTTGTTAAAGCTGCAAAGAGTGGTGAATCTTAGAAAACAACACTTAGTTTAAAAAAGCTTTTAAAAAAATCAGGGAGCACAGGATGGCAGTATCTCAACCTCTCCACTGGAATGAGTGCCACAAATTCTAACGTTCTAATTCAGTTTTGATAGTGCTAAAGCCCAGCTGGCTTGTAATGGAGGTGGTGTTTGCTTTGGGCAGTGAGATATTAAACCCCAGAACTGTCAAGTTCAAGAAAATACTGTGTTGTGCTTGCTAAGGGTTACAAACCAAAGAAAATCAAGAAGAGATCTGAGATAAGATAATTTTGGGACTGCTTCTGATATCAAAGATGTGTTCTATTGAAAAAGCTTTTTATGGAGGAAAAATGAACCCTCCCAAACCTCATGAATCCCGTCTCCATTGTGTCATCTCACTGAGGAAAATGCTGGCTTTCCAGAAGGACAGGATTCACAGCTGAAATTTTCAACTCCCAGAGCACGTCTGGCCACCCAGTAGCATCAAATCCCTGGTGTGCATCTCCAGGGGCTCTTCCTTCCTTGGACAGCACTAATGTTCATGTTTTGGTTAATGTCACAGCTGGAGAGTTTCACTATTGCTCTGAGAATCATTAACCACCTTGTTGTGATTTTTAGCTCTCGTTCCCAGGAGGCCATGCTGTATTGAACAGCTGCTCCTGGCTCCTGCACCCCTCAGGAGGGCCATATTCCAATTTTTGGTTGGGCCGTGACTGCATTTTGTTTCTGCTGAGGGCTTTCTGCTAGACCAAAAAAGGGAAGGAGAATGGAGCAAATGCCAACCCCTTTCACTCCATTTCCTTGGTTGGGGGGGGGGGGGGCTTCATTCTCCTCCACACAGCTAAGGAGAGAGTCTGGCCAAAATTTAACATCACTCCTGCCTTTGTTGCATAAGTGACTTTCCAATATCCTCCAGCTCTGCAGGGCAGTCAGCCATGGCCCAGCGACACTCCCAGAACTGGTGCGCTCCAGCAGCTCGTAACCATGGAAAACACCTTTTTGTGTGGCTTTTATGGAACTCTGGTGAATCTGCACTTGCTATTTGAAGGCTAATATTTAGTTAAGTTAAAAATAAACATCAGGGGAAATGGAGAGTTGGTCCTGATTGACACACTGAATGGAGCCCAGTGGGTCCTTCTGGCAAACCCTCGCTGAGACACTACAAACTTCAGTTTGCTTTACTCTTCATGTGGCCAATATTTCCACTGTCTTTGGTGTATGTACTATTTTTTCTTAGAAAATGTTTCCTATAATCTACGTTTCTGTAAAATTTGTCCCTAAATTAAATTATATGCTTCTTTACAACTCAAGTCACTGTTGTTCAAGCCCCTTACCAAGAGGAAGATGCATGCCTGAATATGTACAGAACTATATGTTTAGACATCAGCGTAGCTAATTAACAAACAGTAATTATTTTCCTAATCTTTTGTTTAAATACCATTAACTGGCTGTTCTTGAGAGAACCTCCATTCCCAATTAATGTGGCAGCTGTCTGCTGAACACTGAGCCCAGTGCCCAGTCCCAGCCGACACCGATGGGTGTTCTGCCCCTTCAGCAGAGAAATGCCCCTTTTTCTGCCAGCTGAGAATCAGGCCAGGCACACACTGAGCTTGTTTACACAATGACATTATCATAAACAGTAAGTATTAAGATTACTGCTAAGATGATGTTGGGAATTTTTTTCTTTTCGACACCAGACACTGCCAGTAAACTGAGTCACAACTGTAATGACAAGTACACACTGACCTAGTTTTGTTTTTCCCGGTTCTGAAGACAAGGAAATAGTAAGGCATTGCTGACTTTCTTCGGTTATAACTATGACTAAACATTAACCTTTTAGATTCCACTGCTGAATCTCATTGATAGGACTTGAAAGATGGTATCTCCCCACAGAAATCATCAAAACTTCCCTATAACACAAGGAAGGGCTTGTCTAAGGTCACAAAGAGGAGCAGAGGGGAGGGAATGAATCAACTTCTTCTCTCAACAAAAATCTGCTGATCAATTCAAGAAGTCCTGATTCTAGAAGATCGTGTTCACAATCTGACCAGACTGTCTCATTCTAAAACCCGTTTGAATTTCCAAGCGAGCCAGAGCATCTTGCTGAGTCTGCAGTTGTGCACTGTCGTGCAGCAGAAGGCGATGCAAACCTCTCACAACTCCCAGATTTTAAAAATGCCCCCTGGAACCTGTGCAAAGCTCCTGAACAGCATATAAAGCTTTAAAAACATAGGCTTCACTGGGTCTGAATAGTGAGTACCTCTTTGGACATCAAGCAGTGGTTGCATATAGCATTTAAATAATAAGCTTGAAAAGCACGCAAAGGGATTTGCTCTTTCGATTAGATTGATTTTTGTTTGTGGATGTTATTTGGACTCCCTTCACTGTGGAACAAGTCCCCTACAGTTGCCATTAAAGCACTGAAAGCTTCCCTTTTGTTTTTAAATGTCAGTTTGAGCGTAGCTTCATTAAATCATTTCACAATTAACTCCCCGAACATCCAGACTTTTTTTAAAGCATCAGACACAGCTGAACTGCATTGGTTTCCCAGAAGAGTGAGTCCAAAGTGGTATCCCCAAGTGTGTATCCAGGAATTCATATATTTGACTTGTGGTTTCCCAAAATGCATGTGGGAGCCGTGTGGGTGGTGGAGAGAGGATTAAAGCTTTCTCCCTGGCCCTAAGACATACCATAACTTCTTGCCCAAAATGCAAGGCATAAAGGAAAGACGTCTGGGTTGAGCTAGGAAGACTTACTCCCAGAAGAACTATAACTGAAGTAAACTGGAATGAGTTGTTACTTTAGCCCAGTATGTCTAAGCAGTGTTGTTTTGGATGATGCTGTCTGACTTCCATGTAGGATCTATCCCCTAAAGCCTGGCTTGAGATACCAACTTATCACAGAATCATAGAATGGTTTGGGTTGGAAGGGACCTTAAAGATCATCCAGTTCCAATCCCCCTGCCATGGGCAGGAACATCTTCCAGCAGACCGAGCTGCTCAGAGCCTCATCCACTCTGGCCTTGAACAATTCCAGGGATGGGATACCAACTTGTCTCCTCCTGACAGCAAACAAGACCCCAGGGGTCTGAGGTTTGTGTCACAGCTCAGCTACTGGCCTTGACTTCTCTCACACGTGGTTACATGAAATGCCAACGAAGTCGAAAATAAAGCTGCAACCTTAAGCTAATGCTTTTCCTGTTAACGCAGAGGCAGCTCAGAATTTTGTCCATGACAGGGAGAGCACAGAGCTCTCCTGCTTCCCAAGAGCTAGTCCAGTGCTCCTCTCCGAGCAGCGCCCGACGGTTGCGCGCGGCCGGTAGCGCTTGGATCCCGCTGTGTCTGTACTTACTTGGAGAAGTGGGAGAGGTGGCCCCTCCTTCTGTTGATGTAGTTGGAGGTTTTGTGTCTGGCACTGGCAGAGGCACAGGCCTAGCCATTGGTGGCGGAGGTGGTGGTGGCAACATTGGGGTAGGAAGGAATGGATTGTGCACCTTGCCTTGGCTGCTACCATTGGGCTGCCGAGAAACAAGCAAACACAGAAATTATACTAAAAATCAGCTATTAGGAGCCTCCCATAATAACAATCTAGTTGAAAACTATGTGCAATACATTTAAAAAGGTTTGAGTCGTGGCAAAGAAAGTGCTGGCTCAAATTCTCCATGGACTTGGAGGAACTTTGTCTCAAACTCTGTGAAGCTTGTGAAACTAAATTCCTGCTTTTAAACATTTGTTCTATTAGCAGCTGGTCTGAACTGTCCTGAATTAATTCTACTTCTCTTTACATTTCCTGCAGCACTAACCCCTGCTCAGTGAGAGGTGAAGCAGGATTTTTGGCCCCTAAAAGCCCCCAGTTTCATGCCTCTGTTATACCCTTAGGATATCAGTACCTAAGACTTCAGTGTAAATTTCTTGAAGATACCTCTCATTAAGAGAAAAAACAAGTATTTTTGGTGGTCTTAAAAGTCATGTTGATATCCTATTACAGGAAAATGAATGAGTGTATATTAAAGTAATTGCTCTTCCACATCTCTTTTGAGCTGGCAATAGTGTAGCTCATGGTTTAGTTGCCATTAGAATCATATGGAAAACTGTCTGGACTTAGAACCGCTTCATTTTACACATTGGGAAGAAATCACCCTCCCTTTAGTCTGGGATGTGGTCAGTCACAGGCTGCAGGGGCTCAGCTAAACAAGTGTGGTCTTTCAATTAATCACCAGAAAAATGTGTCCATAAGTAAAAGTGTTTTCAAGTATCACAAAAACAAGAAGCAGGCTTAGGAAAACATGCCAACCCTTCCCCCAGCTTATTAAGTTTACATTTTAAATGTAACCCAGCCTGGACACTTGAAAACCATACAGATAGATGCCAAACACCATTATAAGGAGAAAGTAGGACAGGCTGTGAATCAGGTGTTCCATTTTAGTGACAAAAATGATGAGATCATTTTCGACAGCACTCTACAAATTGATCTCACTGCAGTTCTTCTGGCACTGAGCATTGGCTTTTCCATTGATGATAAAAGCTCAGCTTTAAACACAGATCCATATTCTAAGTACTGCTAAAGAAAATAATATTTTAATTCCTGTTAGGGTTTCCATTAGCCTGAATTACTGGGGACAAAATACTCATCCTGGCAAAACACTCGGGACCTTATTTTCATTTCACCTGTTTTGGAAATGACAAAAAGCCTTAAAGTCGTGGAGGTGCAAATCACACTTGTGGTAGAGCAGAAATGGTTGAGGGCATAAATAAGATTCAAATTCATCTGCATTTAACTTAACAGCACTCCCACAGACTTCAAAGACTGCAGTTACTAGTGTTTGCAGCAAGAAGCAATCCTTCAGGGATATTTATTTTTCCAACATCCAGCACCTTTAATAAACTAATATATTAGTGACATCTCTCAAACACTATCTTGTCTCCCAATTAGGTCCCTTTCCTGCCAAGAAGACCCTGCTGCATGTTCATTGTGAGTGTGCTAACAGTTCATAATGCTGAATGGTTTGGGATAAATTAAGCAAATGAATACTCAAGGAAAAAGAAAAGCACTGTATTGATTTGTTGTCTAGACATAAATGTATCTGCTAACATATTGCAGACATTATTCAAAGCCAGGACTGGCTTGAATAAGTAGAGTCAGTTTTTCTGCTGGGGAAAGGAAAACACTGAGAACAACACAGCTTATTAAATAAGAGTAATAAATTAGATGCTAATAATTAAACTAATTCTCATTAACACTTTCAGTCATATGTATGTCAGGAGAGAAACAGTAATTTTGCCAGTTATTACTTCACTGGCTGGAAAAAGTTACATGCATTACATTTCATAAAATATTCAGAGCATTATTTTAGATTTGATTTACATAAAATTTATAAATTCTGTATTTGACTGGAATGCCATTTCAATAACAGCAAGATGATTCACTTTATTTGATTAAAAAAAATGAAAATGGTTATTTGAAGCTTTGGAACTCTGCTTAATTTTTCATAGAGATAAGGGGAAAAGATAACTGCTTACAGAAATAACAAACCATAATAAACTGTACTTTTAACATCTTGAGTTCAAGTACTGGTCAACTTGATCTAAAGTGCTATAAGGCAGTATTTTTTTTTAATGAACTTAGCTGATCTGAAACATCTGTTTCTCACCCTCCCTTTTCCTGATCCTTCCCCCCCACTCTCCCCTGAACTTCAAAAATAATTAATAAAAATTATTCTGCCTTCATATTTTGTTAACCCTAGTTCCACAAGGGTTACAACACATGCAGCAAAGTCATTTGTGGGGGGACCCAGAAGGTCACTGTAACACCAGCTTCTCTGACAGTTTAAGCTAATTTCACCACAATGTGGTCGAGTGGTTTTTTTGGGAGGTTTCTTGTTGTTTTTTATTAAATACTTTGGCAGCAGCAGCATTTTTTTTTAGGTTTTTTTTTTCCTTCCAGCAACTATTCCAGGTGTGCTCCTGCACGCAACATGCTGTTAAAATAACCCCATCCATAATCCCCTGGTTAATGTTTTACATAGGACAAACACTTCTGAAGAAAGAAAAACGGCTTCCTTACATTTAGGAACCCCACCTGTCCAGCCTGCTGACCAGCGTCGGGGCAGACAAGTTGGACAAACTCTTTCAGAGTCTCCTGAGGATGATAGCGGATTGCTGGGTGTGAGAAGTATGGCCCAGGCTGTTGGATAATGGGTGATGTTGGAAAATGAAGAGTCGATGGTGTTGCATGTGGACTTGCTATAGGAAAGAAAACAAAGACGTTATATAGAGCTTTGCTTTTGGAAAATCAAAACAGTTGAAATCTACTGTAGTTTTTAGTCTTTTTTTTTTAATATACAGTATTGTTTATACATCTGATCTTCACAATTAATATATTAGACCACATTGTGTCCTACACTCACTCCAGCTACATCCTGGAAGCAAACGAAGCCAGACATTTTGAAGGATTTTCTGTGTTTTTAGTGGACACATACAAAGGAATCAGCAGTCCTTTGTGAGACTGAAAACTATTCATCACCTTAAGAGCAGCCCTCATCAATCAGGCAATAAAAAAATGTATTTGGGAGATTAGGGTTGATTTAATTGACATTTCATGTAACTTGGATTTGCACATATGAATCCATTTTATATTGTACTATAAATGGCCAATAATTTAAAGATGGTCTAACGCTTCTTGTTGTTGAGGGTTTTTTCCCACCTCAGTTTAGGAACATTTATTTTAAGTAACGTGTTTTCATCTAATGAACATGCACAAAGCGGCGAGATCGTTTGGAAAATTACATTTACATTTCTCCTGAACAACGTTAGCCTCAAATCCCCAGCAAGCCCCAAGCTTGCAGTCAGGGATGAAGTTTAATTTGGTGAATTTATGGGCCAACAAGCCAGCTGGAAAATGTGCTCCAGAGAAGGTGCAGAGGTGTGATGTACACAAGCCCATTGGCAATGACCGATTTTACCCTCAGCTGATTTCAGCAGAACTACAAGTGCAGCCTTTTGCTCTCCTGCATTACGTGACACCTTTGCCCAGTTCCTTGGCCTTCCAAATATATGGGGTTGGATCCTTGTTAGTCAACAGTTCTTTCCACTGTTGGTTGTCAGCATGAGGTGGCAACTGCTGCCACTTATAGTGCTATGAATTGTCCCTTTCCCCTCTAAAATGAGAATTCACTCTCCCTTTAGAATGACCAATTAATCTGATGTGCACAAGGTCAGCTGTAAATCATAGTTTGTTTCTCACCAAACAGTCATCGTTATGTTCCTGTAACTCCCTTGGCATGTTATCCCAGGAATCTTTGAGGGGTGTCCATGTGCACAGACTGCACTTGGACACCACACACAGCCAACTGGATAAAGGCTATTCAAGGGAGGGAATATCCTACAGAATCTCGTGTGTTGGCTTTGAAGTAAGTTAAACATACAAGAGGGGACAAAAAGCCTTTGGCACTTCAGGAAAAATTGGAGAGATGCAGGAAAGTTAACTAAAATCAAACAGAAATGAGCAAACATTCATCTCATGATGAATGGTATGAAAAACCTTCAGTTAAATAAAAGCTAAAATCTGCTTCTTACTCTTGTTCATTGCCAGTTTAATAATAGGACACTTTATTAATAATTTTTCTTAAGCATTATTAAACCATTAGCAAACACAAGAGCCTGAAGATGTGGGTAAAACATGTACTCTAAGATAGCAGCAAGGCAACTACTGCATTATCCTGTAAACATTCATTAAGGGTTGGCTGGGCAGCACTTCTGTGCACCCCTTTTTCCACCAGGGCATAGGAATTACTACTCTGACACCACCACCAAAAACAGCTGCACTCATGCCTGGGGTGCTGGTATGGGATGGATATGAAGGTCTGGTTCTTGTCATGAGAATCTCCCCTGTGTCCACGTTAACCCCACAATTCTGCTCCCCTAATTCTGTTCATGACAGAGAGACACACACTGAATGTGTGGTACAAACAGGAAACCACCACAGGAAGAAAGCAATGGAGATGAGGAGCCAAAAGACAAGCAGCCTTCAGCTGTCTCTGGTGGAAGCAGATGGATATCCAGAGAAACTCCTCGGAAAAGACGGGCTACACCTCTCCTGTAACACCGAGATATCGTGGCATGTGGGCTGAGCTGGAAAACAGTGTCTTCCCACAGCTGTGCCACGTCTGCAACGCTGCACTTGGGAAAAGGAAACAAGAAGCAGCATATCCCACACTCCTCGTTATGGAAATGCTGACAGTTATTCCATGGCAAAGGCAAACACCTGTGTGCCCAGCCTGTCCAACCTGTCTGCACATCTGGGCTTATCTCTCGTGTTTTCTACAAACCTCGTTAATTATTTCTAACTCACTTTTAAGACAAGTGATTTCGTTCTGAGTTTGCATCTTAAATCACAGTACATCTGAAAACTCTTCAGATAAAGAACCCAAATCTTCAAAGGAAGAAATGAAGGCTGTTCTTCTGTCCCCAAACTCCTGGGAGAGGCTGCAACTTTGAAGTGTGCTATTAAAGGTGGAGATAATGGGGGATTCCCCTTAGGAACTGTGGGTGTCTGCCATGGAGCCAACTAGGAGAGTCAAGTGAGAACTAAATGGAACTAACAAGTCCAAGGAGTTGTTCATCTCATCCCAAAACAGACTCCTGCTTTTGACTGGAATCCAGTGGCCACACTGAGTGGCTCACTGGTGGATGTGAAGGGGGCCCACTGGTAGATACCACTCCAAGGTAGGTATCTCCAGTCCCAGTCTATGTACACACCTTCACTGAGGTGAATTCCATCCAAAGTGGCAGCCTCTGATCTCACCTACACCACCCCCTGAGGTGGAACCACGTTAATGACATGTCAGGTATGAAGGTATCATCACCTTCTCCAGGAAGCAACAGTCATTTTGGAGCTCCTCAAAACATTTTGACATGAATATTGGTTCAACTAAAGTTGTTGGCAAGTGTTTTGATGACTACAACAAAATTTTTATTAGCTTACAATATTTCTTTTTTTTAAATATAAAACATATTCTTCCTCTCTGTCTTCATATCTCCTTTTGCAGTTTCCCCTTTCCTTGTGTGCTAAATGGAATATGAAGGATGAAGATAAACGTGAGAAATGAATGTTTATGTGGCAAACATCTAATTAAGTAAAAAATAGGTTCACATTTTTAAATATTTTAAAAATATCTTTTGGTATCAGCTCTTTTAATGCTATTTGAAATTATTATGCAACTGCACTGTCCTTTGTACGTATCTGGGAACAAACTCACTCCTGTTCTTTCTCTGGATGAAAAGGAGATAGAAATGCCAATTTCAAACAAGAAGGAATAAAAAATTGTATCCAGGGAACATGTGGAAATTCAAAGCTAGGCCTGAGACCACACTGTATGGCTTTTCATTTAATAATTTGATTTGCTTTGTGAAAGATGAAAGAAACATTCACTGGCATGTAAGTGATGGGCCTTTCTCTGTTGCCTTGACCTCCTCAGTACATGAGGGTAAAAAACCAAGTGGAAATCATGTGTCAGTGATCTCCCCAAAGAGAGAGAGAAGAAAAATGAATGCAGAAAGGATCAACAATAATTCAGGAAGGTAAAGTGCTGCAAGAAGAAGAAAGTGGTTTCTCTTTGGAGTTTTGGCCAACTCAGCACAGCCCCCAGGGGCTTTCTGCTGACCATGGGAAGGACTGGGGGAAGCAAAGAAGAGCAAGTAGGCATCAGTCCCCACTCTGCCATACACAGACGTGGAGGGGTCATTTTCTTCTTGGCATGAGAAGTAACAAGTGGAATAAGGATCTCCAAAAGTTTTGTTTTTGCAGCTTCTGACTGGGAAATACCAAATTTCTCAAGAGGCAAAAGGAGGGGCTGTTTGGTTAAGAGGAAAAATCCACTGCTATTAAACTGATCAACATTACAAATGCGCCTGCCTGATACTGGAGAGAGGGAATTAAATGCTAAAGTCTTAAAACTGCTGGCCCAGATACAGACCATTACTCTGATGGTTGTGTTGTGGTCAGCAACTCTGGTGAGTGCAAAACTGGCTGCTCAAACAAGTCCTGAGCACGGAGCACAACCATGTTTCCAAATACAGGGATCCTCACAAATATTTTTAATCAGTTAAACCACGAGAGGTAGTGGAACAGGTTGCTGTTTCCCCCGTTTGCCTCTAAAATGCCCCTTTGGTCATGATTTTCAGAAACTCTTAATAAAAATGGTGAAGTCATTAATTCCAAACCCCACGCCTACAGTGATGCAAATGGCTCTGTGTGTGAGAAGAGGCTCTTATTACTTCTGATGGGATATTACAAGTCTCAATCAGTGATTGTAAATTCTTTGAGATCCTCAAATGGAAGATAAAACAGGTCTTTGTCTATTATTTATTTACTTATTGACTTATTATTTATGTATCCCTAAGCAGCTCCATCCTGCCAAACCATATTTCTCATGGCGTCTTTCAGCCTGTGACATTTATATTTTATTATTGACCTCAGTAAATGACATAAAATATAAGTTCTACAGCCTATGAAGAGAAGTGCATTCCAGATCAGAACTTCATTTCTACCTGTTGTAGGTATGGAGGAGTTGGACTATCTGGGGTTATTAAATCACTTATTTTGTGTGGGGGTTGGAGGCAGGAGTTATCCTTCCATCTCAAGGCAAGCATAAATATTTCAAAGCACACATGATTCTAATTCCATTGGAGCTCGTCTGAAACATCCCAGACTTTTTATTGAAAATGAGATGATAATGTATGGTGGCCTGCAACAGATATACCAGTGTTTTAAAACTGCTGCTATTGGGCCAAGTAATTATGCAGTGCAGCTGTTTGGTGCTACACTGGATTCTTCAGTGTTTTATGAGCTCGTGGTGCTGTGCAGCCCACAAAGCAGAGGGTTTTTTGGAATTCAGACATCTGATTATGCAGATCTGTCTTGTCTTTTCCCTTCTTGATTTGTAGTAGTCAATAACAAAGTAAGTAACCAATAAAATAAGCTGCACTCATTGATTAGGTGAGCCCTGCACATGGCTGGGGCTATGAACAAGAGCCAAAATTGTGCATTTTGTTCAACTGAGTGATCAGATAATAAAGAATCAGTTAATTTGAAACAGGTTACAGTTTTCTTCAGATATTTAGTACCCTGGAAAAAAGGAGCACTCCTGATAAAGAGGGATGGGGTCCTTGTTCCCAGGGAGTGCTCACTGATGTGGTAAAGGGACACTGGGATTGCACCTGCAGCGCTCGGATTTCTCCCCCAGCACAGCCCAACATATGGGGGGACATATTGATCCATCCACCCTCCATCTCCTCTTCCAAAAAGCCTTGCCAACCCCTTCAAGTCCAGATGACTGGATGAAATTTCTTTCTTCATGGAGTCATTTGAAGTCTTTGCAAGGACCATTTAGAGTTGCTCAGGAAAAGGCCACAATCCCCCTGAACTCCTTACCTGCTCCAAGGAGTGTTGGGAATCAGATTCCCTGTTCCCTCACAGGCACATGGCCTGGCCCACCAGACTTCACTGGGGCACAATGCTCAGATACCTCCTCTATACAGTGATAATTAAGTTTACTAATACTACATTAAACATTGATCAGCCTTCCTAGAAATAGTAACATTAGAATCATAATGAAACAGGATCGTTTTTATCAGCTTGTTTTCGAGGCCATTATAATTGGCTTCATTACAATTAAGAAAGTATTTTTTTAAAAGTCATTTCCCTGGAAATGTTAGAGAACAGTTTGTTCTGCTAGTGATTTCCACGTCAGGCTTCTAAGTTGCTTTAACTCCCTGTGTGCTGGAAGGTTTTTCCTGCCACCCCAGTGATGCCAGTTCAAATTATGCGAGATGTATCCCACCCTTTGTACCCCAAAGGTACTTATTCTGAAAATTGACCATATTAGAGTACTAATTAGCTAAGCCACCATGCTGGCTGATGTGAAATGCTTTCAAACACCATGAAACAGCTGTGTTTATCGGAAATATGAAGAGTGACTTTTTAATAAGGAGATCTGGCAATAATCCAAATTTGTTGAAAGGAACTTACACTTCTGTGTATAATACAATACAAGAGGTAAAGAATGGAAGCCTAAAACAATAGCTTTAAGGCCACAGATTTTGGTGATGAAAGCAGTTACCCAAACAAGAAAAAAAAATAATTAAGAAACTTGGACTGGGATTTGCAGAGGTCCTGAGAGAATTCATTAACTGCTTCTGAATTTGAATGGGAGCTGCATCCCTGTAACTCTTTCAAAGGTTTCTGAAAGTCCTTGCTTTCCTTACTGCCCATTAGGAACAGACTTTAGGGTGATAAATGTAGGGAATTGCTTACTCAGGTTACCAAGGACACGCCCTTACTAAAATTTTAAGCTACTGAGGGTAGGACTGACCCGTCCTAGGATGAGTCTTTTGAAGGGAATTCACAACACTGGAAAACTTAAGTACTGCTTAAGTCTCATAATGGTGCAAAGGGGTCTGCCAGGTCCGTGGAGGAGCTGAATGCAAACTGAGCCCATCTCACATTCCCATTTGCACTAACAAGGCTGGGAGATCATGGTGCTGGAGAACAAAACAGGCTTTACCCTCTCAGCATGAGGAAAATGTGGATATCACTGATATCTGCTCCCACATGTAGACAAACATAGATGAAAAATTCAAAATATAATATTCAAAGCAAGAGATATACAAATACCCTAAATAGGATGGATGGAGGATCTGTTCCTGTCCATGAACATCAAAAAGAAGGGCTGAATTGCAGAATTTCCATCTCTCAGCTCCAGAAGTCAGGTGCAGGTGGTCAGCTAAGCACTGCTGAAAAAACAGACCCACGGTATCTCCAAAGCAGGGCTGGCTCTCAGCCCCTTTCTGCTGCTCTGGGTGGTACAAGGCACCTGGACCCTTTGTTCAGAAACACTTTCTGTAAGAAATTTTGCAGTAGCAAGTGGGAGGCAGAGGGACATTTTGCCAAGGCCCACGGAGTTCCTTGTGAAAGGAAAATATGCTGAAAGCTGTGTTTGAGCTCAGGGTTTATTGGTGTACCCTGGGCTGCTGAGTAGGACAGGCTGCTTTTGAAAACCTGTAGAGCTGAACTGAGCACTTGTTCCAGATTCTGGCATGGGCAGGGGGCCAGTTAAGTTTGCTATTCTGAGCAGATTGTTTTAAAACATGTCAGAATTCTGCTGCCTTTGAGAGATCAGAATACTATAGAATCGATTACATTGGGACAGAAATAAAATTCATACCTATAGAAAGCACTCCTCCCTTCCAAGACTATGGCTAGAGGGCAAAATGCCCTAATTTAACTTATTTGTACAATTCCCACATCACATCAAATGCTGTCAACTCGTGCATATTATTATTGCTTTTAATACACATGATGTATTCTCATGTATTCTCATCATAAGATAAAAACTGCTGCTCGGAGAATATATCGTGTCTTTCTTATAATGAAATGCAGTTGATAAGTTTACAATAGAAATGTAAATTCTCTTAAAAACTACAACCTTTATGTGTGTGATGATATAATTCTACTTTGATACTAAAAAGGGCATGGTAATGGAATCTGTGACTTTGGAGTGATATATTGCTGTTAAGTTAATAGGACTCCACATTCCCATTTCTAATATCAGTGTTTTTCCCCCCCTTTCATTCTGTAGATGGTAAGCTGATACTACATAAACATTGTTAAAGCTATAGTTCCACGCTACAGTAATTCACTTAACTTTAACATGATTTATGGTTCTGTCAATAGAGGAGGTTGAAAATCCAGAGCTCTGATGCTTAAACATGGGTCCCATATTTAAAGCTATAATGTGCTTTTTGTGTGTGTCTGAAGCTAGAAGAATTTAGCATAAAGCAGAGATAAAAATATTATAGTTCACTGCACTGTTTAAAGCATATAGTTTGACTTCACGGATACATCAAAGAGAGCAAAGAAACCAAACGCAGTGTCAGGAAAAGCATGGGCAAAATACTTTGTTCCTGCAGCACTTTATTTTTATATTATTTTTTAGGGATGCATGAAATCCTATTAGTATTTTTAACACTCCCCTTTTTTCATTCTTTTGCTCAGTTAGATCAGCTCCTTTTGTCAGGATGAGTTTAAATCTGGGTCCACTGTGTTAATCACCCCCCTTTCTTCTTTCTGGCACTTTCCCTCCAGGCATTTTGCCTCTTTAGGAGATTAAGCGACCAAGTCATCTTGTTGCTCTAACATGTCCTCACTGGAGCAACATATTAACACAACTCCACTGCAAAAGAGCCCTCTTTAGAAGTTTGCTGCAGGGATGACAAATTAACCCAGCATGGTGTCCCACACATCTATCTCAGTACAAATTATTAGTGTAATAGAGCTTTTAGTTATGCATTTATCTAGTAATTATTGAACGGTTATACAAAACGAAGCTGAGCAATCATGGCCCTTTATGAGGCGGGCACGGTGGGTGGTCTTACAGTTAATTTAGGATAGGACTGTCTAAGCAGTTCACTCACACACAAATTAGCTGAACAGCCTGCTCCTTTAAATATTTCCTATGTCACAGGCTAACTCTTTACAATACAACAAAGGTAGAGTTTTAATTACACGGTTCCTGACTTTTGTTTAGCCGAAGCTTTAACCGTTTGCAAACCTCCCTCCCTGCCCTCCCTGCCCAGGCATGGCAGGCAGTGGCATTCGGGGATCGTGTCATTGCTACACCCTGACCTTGAGGCCATCTGTTAGAAAAACTGCTTTTCCTTCAACACCAAAGTGAGTGGAGAAAATCCAAATCCTGCCCTCCACAGTCAGCTACTCTGACACTGTAAACTGGAGCATGTAAACTCGTCTCATGGTCGGCGTTGTGCTATTTGTGGCTTCACCTCAACTTTCTCACCCTTATGGTGTGACTCCTCTTTTGGCTGTATCTGACATTACCATTCCTTGATCTGAGGTGTCTGTATCGAAATGAAGTTGCAGCACTTTGGTTTTGTCAGAATTCAAAGGGAAGTGGAAGGTTACACCAGTCTGCCAGCTGACAGCATCGAGGGGCAGCCACTGAGAGTTGTACAGAACAGGATATTATGAAATGTCTCTTTACACTGTGCAGCAGGAATTATCACTTTGATTCACTTCAAGCTGGCTGACAGGACAGCGAACAGGCACTGATACTTCGGTGACCCAGTCAAGAATTCAGATAGAGAAGGGCACCATATCTTTCTAGATATGTGACATAAAGTTTTTGCCACTTTGGCACGAACAGAGAGTACTGTCCTGCAGTGTTTTCCTGTCAGGCCTTGTCCTGATGAAAGTCTCAGTGGCAATGGGTAATTATGGAGGAAATTAATATAATGGAAACCAGTCCACTAGTTGACTTTCATCCCTTCTTCTCTTTCTGCTCACACACCCACTTCCTCGGATTCTTCCCTTTGTGCTGTATTTGTTGCCTCTTGTAATTGTGTTTCTCCTTCATTTATCTTCCTAACATACCATCTCATTGTTGTTTTTTTTTCTTTCCTTGCCTTTTCTTCCTTGCTTTTTGGCTTGCAGGACCCACACTGTCATATTCTGTGGAAATGCTTGAATGCTCTGCAGCACAGGCTGCTGTACATCCTGGGTTTACAAGATCGTGGTCAATTTAACGTTTAGCTCCAGATATAAAGTCACTAGAGTGTAAGCAGCAATACATGGAAGCCTAAAACCACTTATGTAAATACTGCTGTCACCCACGGTATTTAAATCCTTCCCTGTCTGGTAAAGAGTTCAAGTGGTCTGGGAAACTTTGTGAGGTGCCAGCAATACACTATGGCTTTGCAATGCTGGAGTGCTGTGGTGAGTTACACTGACCACCAAATAATCTAATTTGGAGGTAACAAAAGTGTGCTGTGTAGGAGTGAGAGATCTGAGTGCCTGAATGTATTTGAAAGAAATTCTAAAACTGATAGTGATGCTAAAGCCACCCTATAGGTGATCAATTTACCATCTGCCAGGCATCGAGTCCTAACCACGCTGGTCCAGAGAAGACATATGGTGCATTCATAGAGTCATGCCCAAAAAACTGCCATCATCAAGTGAGGCTCCATGAATCACTTTGCTAGCTTAGCACCAAAGAAACTTGGATCTTGCCACCATCTGTTGGAACTACTGAGGAGTCACTGAAGCATTGGCATCCATGCACCAGCACTCACTGCACATCTGGTCTGTTGGTCAGCCAGCTTGGATCCTCTCTGCTGGCTACTGCCCAGCTGGGCTGAGCACTGGCAGCAGCACCAGTGCAGGCAGGAGCTCGTGCACAGCCTCCCACTACACAGAACATCCAGACAATTTAATGAGAGCAGAGGTTTTCCAACTGGTTCATTGGATGGAGCACCTCGGAGCTCAAAAATCCTCTTCAGGATCTACTCCTCCTCCAAGGAAGTCTTGTTTCCAAAATGACTCATTGTGGGGGTCACTCAGTATCCCGGGATACCCCAGCATAAGATGTGCACTGTATTCTAAGGGATGTTTGGAAGCGTGTGAAGGAGTTGGGAATATTTCCGAGAAGTTATAAATCACTGGTTGTCAATGACAACACCTGCCATGAATAGTCTGCAGTGTCTTCTCTGCTGTCTATTTTGATCATGCTTTACAAATGCATCTCATACACACATCCAAGTGATAAACTTGCACATATGAACATGAGAAGGGGATCAAACCTTCTTGTGATTGTTTGGTTGGCTGAGGAGCTTACTCTGATGGTGACCTACTTACTCACAACTCTCCTCTCTCTGAAATCTCTCTGCAGACTGAAGATTAAGTCCTGCTCTTAGTTTTCTGAGGACCCTTCACAATGACCTGCCCCTGACCATTTACATAATGCACCTGTATCCAAAGAGAGTGTAACATATGTATGCTATATCATACCTTTCATTTCTGCAGAGGTACAACTTCCAGTAACTACGGGTGGATATGAATCAATCAATTATATCCTCTTATACTATTGCATTATACTCTTTATGCTGCCACTTTTGATACCTGAAGAGCTTCTCTTTTGTGCTTACTGTCCCTAAAGTACACTGGAGGCAATGGGATAAAGAACAAAGCTGGATTTGCAGGAAATAATCCATCTCAGTATATTACCCTTTACTAAGAGAACGATCATTGCAGCAGAGAAATAAACACAACCAGTGTGCTGTGGAAGAAGAATTCTGAGGAGGAATATCCAAAAAGAACAAAGAATGAAGTCTGAGAGAAGACCTTTCCAGGATGATGACACTTAAAGAAACCACAGAGGGATTCAGAGGGATTTTTTCCCTGAAAGTCTGTGAGACTATTTGTGAACAAGCATAAAATAGAAGATGATGTTGGAGAAGAACAGGTTCGGTTAACCTGTTAGAAACCGTGATAATTAAAATCTGTGTTACTTCTCTATGGAGTTAGTAAAGACATCTCCTTCCAAACAAACAAAATGTGGGACTGTAATAATTGTATTTGCTCTTTCAACTTCTGGCTGCCATTGAATGTTCTTCTCACGTAGTCGACGGATATTCCCCAGTGCACAGAAAAAGTCTTGTGAAAACAGACTGTGGATGAGATTTAAACAAGGCCTCACCAGTGAGACATTTCCTCTCTCAACCACACAAAAATCCAGAACACAGAGGGTCTAAACAGGGGCAGACAGAGGCAGTCAATGATCTTAAAAAATTAGTGGGAGGTAAAACATAGCTAAATAAAGAAAGGCCTATTAACTAATCAATCAACAACCTAAATCTAAAAGGCTGAACTTCTACAAGACAGGAATTCAGAGTCAGCTGATGTGCACTGAGTAGAATGTTAATGGAAGCTTCGTATTATTCATACTTATATCACCAATTATCAAGGCTTTTAAAAGAACATATATTTGCCAGATAGTTCAGATCCAAATTTCAAGGGAAATCTGTAGAGAGCTTAGATACCTGAATATCTTCTGAGGATCTAGGTGTGTGTCTAAGGGTAATGAATAATTTTTATGGATTAACCACAACAAATCAAACTACAATAAGAAGATTTAACAAAGACAAAACTCCATGAAGTACAAGTCTGACCTTGCTTCAACTTTGTGCAATTCCGCCACTTCTCACCACATCACCTGGACTGTGCAGACAAAGAGGCTCCTCCTGGTTTAAGCTGCCCTCAGCAAAACCACACTGATGCCAAATAGACATTTCCAAATAATTTCTAGGATGAATTGCTAATATGCCTTTTTATGCTTCGCCATTCGACCAACTCCTTCATAATCTTCTCTAAATGAGACAAAATTTCATAGCAGAAAGAAACATGTCACAACCATTCATTCCTATTTTTGTATCTTCCAAAGAGGTTTGTAAGAGGATTCATTCATTTGTGTCTCTTACTGTGCCCAAGTGAGTTCCTTTTCAAATGTGAACTCAGTATTACATTTAGTTTTCTAGGCTAAATGCAAACCCATCTTTCCAACAAAAATATATAAGCACATCTAGACCCAGAGAAAATCTCTTTTCCTTGGAAAGTCAGTCAGAAGAGTATTGGGAAGAAAACCAGCCAAAGCATTGCAGGAACCAGCTCCAAAGGAGTCCCCTAACAAGGCAGTTCTTCGGCACACTGACACCAACAGCACGAGAGTAAATGACTGGCAGAAGGAAGTGCTGGAAGACGGGCGTGGGTCAGAAGTGATGGAGGGGTCCCTGCCTCAAGCAGTTGGACTCAATCAACGTGATGAATGGACACAAGCAGAAGACACTCTCTGCAACGCATCCTAACCCTTTCCCCACCCTCTTCAAATAGAATCCCAAGATCCCAGAGACCAGCAGTTCCACTTTAGGCACTGCTGAGTGGTCATCAGGAGCTTGCCCAAACAGTTCAGCCTAACAAAACCAAACTCCAGACACCTAAAGCCTCCAGGTTCTCAAGGTTCTGAGCACAGCCTCTCTCTAGGCGGTCACAGGTGGCGATGGCTTTCCGTGGAGAGGCGCTGGCATGGGCACTGGGTGCCGTGGCACATGTTTAAGCTGCCTGGGGGCTCTTGGGTAAGGCCTCACCTCTGGGTCCTGTAATGACAGGTCGATGGTGCTGTGTGAAAGCCGTTCCAAGGGAGGAGGTCTGCGAAGGCGAGGGACTGCTGAAACCAGACTTCTCTGACTTCTTTAATGTAGTTGGCGATGGCATTCCTGGCAAGAATGATTGATAAGTGCAATTTAATAATGCTAGGTCATGGAACGACAGCCTATGCATTGTGAAAGGGGGTGCAGAAGCAGCTAGACACACTTAAAGGACAAATGAACACAACAGCAAGCTGAAAGCTCACTTTTATTGGTGGTCTTTTTCGAGGCAGAAGCAGCCATGGTTTGCTCTGAGCCATGAGTACTAAAAGGCAGCCATATTTTTCTTACAAATCTGAAAGATGGATAAGAGGCAGCTTATTATTGCTACTGAAACCTACTCTGCTTTATTTTTAGCAATCTGTAATAGCTGGAGCATTTGGATTTTTACAGGCTTTTTATGAGTTCTGTCTTTCACTCGTTGGTTTAGTAGATTATTGCAAATGGATCTTTCAAATGTGCTGCACGACTCAAGGCACAACTAGAGAATGAAGTGTTCTGAGTTCAAACTGTCTCCCCTTACTCTCTTGACTTCTCAAAGGTATTTGAAAGTAATATATTTATGTGGTTCTCTTTCACTTTCACATATTTTTTTAAAGGGGGAATGGTATTTGTGTTTTGATATTAGAAGCCACACTGGAATTATTTCAGAGTTGTTATAATGCCCTTGAACTGCATCAAAGGCTTCCAATGAAACCCAGTGTTAAGTTGTCACTGGGTGAAACCTCTGCCATGGACTGGCAGAAATGTAAGGTTGCTAATCTGACCAGTTTGGTATAAAATAACTCCTGCTGATGCCGTGCCAAGCCCTTGGCATCAAAGAAATTAGTGGAAGGAATATATTGCAATAGGCTCTTAAAATCCAAGATTTTTCTTTACATGATTGATGCTTGGATAAAAGAATATCAGAGTATATAGATGAAAAGTATGCATGTGTCTGCACTAGTCTCTGTATTTTATAGTTTCACATGCATCTGGGTGTTCTGATTATCTGCACATATTGTGAAAACTCCTCATTTCCATATATCCAGTCCATTAGGCATTTTGCACATCTCTAGGGATCTAACAAAGGTGCAGAATGGTTGAGATTTCAGGTGCAAAGCAAAATTTCAGGTAATGTGGAAGTTGAACTTCCACTAGTGGAGTCATTCAACTTTATTTCCAACTCTGTATTTTATAGAATTTAATTGTTAAAAAGTAAAGAGAGAGGCCTGGACAATATTATCTCTGGGCAGTATTATTAACTTTATGTTTAATAACACTAGTTTTATAGTCCCTGGGATGTTGATTGCAATAAGCAGGAGCTTTCTTGTACTTTATATGCTGCACTGCTGGGTCTTAATGGTTTCAGTGAGGCTTTGAGTTTATATTTCTGAAAGTTAAATAAAGAAAGGGAATGGTTCAAGTTCCAGTGTTGTACTTGCAGATTTCTCCCTCGAAACTGTTTGCTACAGGGTTTGCTGCTGTGGGGGCTTTTTCCTCATAGCAGGAAAGGTTACAGACTTAACCTTTTAAAAATCAAAGTTTAGAACTTACTATCGTGCAAGAAAAATACTGGGTTGTTATTTTTTTTTCATATTGGTCTTAAGGACTTGGGAGTAGGGATAAAAGAAAAGATCAGTTCAGTTTTGGGGGAAGAGAGAAAAGGAGACTGAACTAAAGTGTTACCATGAAATATTCCAATGCAGCCTGCTGAATTTCTGCTCCAGGGGCTTGTTGGGATGTAACTGAGTTATTGAATGTCCATATTCAGGACAAGGACACTCA
Organism: Pithys albifrons albifrons; assembly: GCF_047495875.1. NCBI lineage: Eukaryota > Metazoa > Chordata > Aves > Passeriformes > Thamnophilidae > Pithys > Pithys albifrons. Next base: position 31,053,352 of record NC_092467.1, on the reverse strand, counting down.
AAGGAATTAATGGTGCTGTTGACCCAGATTTCCTTATGATGGAAGAACTGGGGATGGAAACACCAAATGAGTGTCAAACCCAGCCCCAAGTGCAAAATATCATGGACAATCCAAGCAAGTATTTCTGCAAAGGGAAGGTCACAGTAAAATATGCCAGCATGTGAGTGCTCCAACTGCAAGGTTGGGCAGCCCACGAGCAGGATCCAGGTGGGACAGGAGTTACCTGTGCCCTGGGTAAGCAATAGAAGGAGTGGAAGGAGCAGGATCTCCAAGCCTATGCAATGGATGGCTCAGATGGCTCATGAGCTTCCTGCTTTCCCCATATCCTCTGGCTGCAAACCCTCTTCGGGGTTACTGGAAAGATAACAAAGCTTCTAAAAGAGTGAAATAGCTTTTCTTTTGCCCCTGTGTTAAAAAAGCTGCGTGACTCATCTGAATCATGGTAGGGAGAAGGGGCAGAGAGGCAGTGGAACATGTTTAAAGCTGTAGCAAGTTCCTGTGATTGTGTCCAAACACCGGAATTTGAGGAGTTGATGAATGACCTTGAGTGTGACAATGCTGAGCAGTGCCATGTTCATATGGGGATGGGTTTCATAAGGTTGAGGCAGATGTTTTCATGCAAAAATAGAGATTTTAATGTTAACACTATGCTGCAAAATGGAGTAGAGAGACAAACTGAAGCACTGATAATTGGTTTCTACTTTTGTTCTATTTGTTATCATTCTGATAGCCATTATTATCACAAGTTTGGCTTATTTATTTATTTATTTCGGAGTATTTTGAAATGTATTGGTTTGGAGCAGTCCAACTATAACCATGTTTTTGTTTTGTTTGGGGTTTGTAATGACACATTTTATTTTGAGTGATCACATCCATCAGATCTCAAGAAAAAATGGCTGCTTCCTAGTTCAGAAGAATATGCAAACAGGAGCTTAATTACATCACTTAATATTGACCAAGAGAAAGAAGAAGATGAGCTTGCCAGCTCATTTCCAAAGCATGTTTTGTCCTTTAAGAGGGGAGGGGATGACAGAAAGTTAGGCAGTGCAAAGCAATTAGCATCATTCACATTTATGTTGCGCTAGCATGGTGCTCTAGCAGCTAAATTCAAACATTCTTTGAATGGGTTAATAAAAGAAGAAATACAGTCGGCATGCAAGAAAAAGGTTTCCAAGAACAAGCCAAAATATGTCCCATTCTTCTAAATTTATCACAGCCATGTCACATTATCCTTGAGACTGCCAGGAATGTCAATTTTTTTGCAATTTAAAAAAAATATCTCATTTAGCACCATATGTTTGGTTAATGTGCCTGATATATCCTGCGTATTCTTTAGTCCATCCATTTCTAATACTCATTTTCTTCTTTTTTTTTCTCCCCTTGCTAAGCCATATGTTACAATGCTGGTCATTCTATCGAAGCTCCTTTGAGGAGCTGAGACAGAGGGAACTCTGGTTTAAGCACCCAGAAAAAGTTTGAATACTACGAGTCTCACTCAGGTGAACAGTCTCAATACTTGAGTTAGTTGTAGGTGCCTGGTGCTTATGAAAATCAGGCCACCTATGAGATGGGATGGTGTTACATTAACATCTGTGAAGCAGGAACTAAGGTAAAAGACTAAATGTGGAATTAGGTGTTTAATTTTTGGCACCCATGTTTGAGACTCTTGGCTAGTTTTAAAGGTCTTCTGTTTCATATCTAATGAGTTTTAACACATTTAGTGGCCCCCAGCCTGCAGCGTCCCCTCCTGTGCTGCTCAGGGATGCAGGAAATTAAAAATTAAAGCTGAGGGTACCCTGGGCAGAGCTGGGGATGCAGCCCAGGAGGATGTGCTGCCTTGCATGGCTTTCCTCAGCATTATTCCCGAGAGCCAATGGATATTGGGAACCCCTGCCCTGAGCTCCAGCTTTCAGCACTTGCCAGGACCCCAAGGAAGGGGTAGTGCCAGCTCTAAGGACACCTCCGAGTCCCTGTTCTTCTCTCTCTGCTCTCTGGTGCAGGGCAGCTACAAATTACAACATCCCCCAGCCCGTCTCAGCTGTGCTGGCCGGTGGATAGGGAATGGAGCCAAGGATCCTCCCCGTTCCCTGCCTCTTTCTATCCATCTGCTCTGAGCAAGGGATAAACAAGAACAGCCAGAACACAACGGCTGGGTAACCCAGGTGGGGTTTAAGTGTGTTCCTTACTATTCTGTGGATAGGACTGTTGTCCAAATCACAGTCACACCTGGCACTTTTTGGGAACACAGATTTCAGAATCCAGGTCTGAGTCTCCTCTGAATGTTATTTAGAGTGTGAGAGAAGAAAATCAGACTTCGTCTATTTTCATCTTACGGCAGCTTTTAACTACAGAATAAATGGAAAAGTTAATTGCTAAATAAAAAAAGAAAATAAAGGGATTTGTGGAATAAAACGCAGATGGAAGCCTGAGTGGGTGTTACTTTAACTTACTGTACTTGTGCTCATGTGATTCTGTATGTATGCCAAACATACATGGTCTTAGGCTGCTCCCATTAACTTGACTATGCTTTTTTCACTGGACAAAGGGAACCAGATCAAAGACCATGATGGTGCTAAATGGAACAAGATGTGTACTTTCATAATTTTTTTTTCCAAAAGGAAATATTAATTTGCCACTGGTTTTTCAGTTGAAAAGAATTTTAATTGCAGTACACAATAAGCAGAAAATTCAGACAACAATAATCTTGAAACTGTTAGCAGCATTATATTTCTATCAAGGAATTTGTGCGCCTTTTCAACATTAGAGCTTTCTGAATTTTCATTAATTTGGCATTTCCCTAAACACACAAGTTATTTTGTTCATTCCACATCATGCATCACACCCTTCTGCTCAATGCATAATGCAAGCGAAAATGGGATCCTTGTCCTTGGGAGACTCTGGTTACTGGAGCCATTGCACCGATGTTGAAGTCCCGCAGTAAGACTTTCCAAAACTCTGCACTTCGCAAACCTCCAGCCCAAGTTTAATCAGTGAGTGCACAGGAATACTTCATGTTCCTCATCTTCTAAGGGGCACAGGAGCACTGTGGTGGGTTTAATTCCTCTACCTCCTTATGTTTGCCAGTACTAGAAACGCACCACATAAGAGTCTTCCTTGAGTACAGCTAAAGATCTTCAAATGTTCATGTATGAGGCTGATATATATTTAAATGGACCAGAAAATGATGCGTGAGAATTGGATGCACAAATCCTTCCCAGAACAAATAAATATCTGTGAACCTCCTTTCCACGTACCTACGTGCCTTACTAAGAGAGACTGAAATTAGGATTAATTTGATGGAGTGAATGGAGTCAAGGCAAGAGGAGAATAATTCCCCTTTTTTTCCAAATCTGTAGCTGTATCTATACCTGTATATCCATCCAATTCCACTTGGTTAACTACTAACATTATTCTGCCTGCGCACATCTTAAACAAAAACTCCAACTCTCATTAGCCACATTGGTAGACCAGCTCATATTCATCTCCAAAGACATCTTTTGGATAATTACCCCAAAATTCCCACTAGACTCTTGATGGAGATTTCATAACAAAAGCTACAAATGAAAGATGGTCTGGATCTTCCTTCTCAAGGCACACTAGGAAAAGGAATCACGGAAGCTCAGATATCACCAGGTGGACCATGAACTCGACAACATGCAGAACAAATAGACGATGCAGAAAAACAAGTTGGCTGTTGAAGAAAAAAACCTGATATATGGGAAGAATTTTTCAAGGAATTTTTATCCTTCTGTGCAAATCATTCCAACAATTTCATTTAAATCAGTATCAACAGAAATGCTGATCAGCTGCTATTTTTTTTTCCTGGGGAATTCTTAATTTCAAGTTTCTTGGAATGTTGATGGCTACGCTCCTGCCAGTCATAGTAAGTCTGTTCTGCTTAGTGCTGAGCAAACTTTGTCGTCAGCCGAGATACAATCACACTAACTGCCATCCATCAGTTTACTGTATTAATTGCTACAGTATACACAAAATACAACACAGATGGAAATTCACTCATCCTAATGAAGTGCTCTTTAGTTTCTATGCTCTGAATGGATACTGGCTCCCCTGGTTGCATTTGGAGTTGCCATGATCACTGATTAACTACCTGCCAGCGAGCACCTCGCTTCACAAGGCTAAATCCAGCTTAATAAACAGTGATTTTACAGAAGAAAAATGAAAGCTCCCCCTCTATCCACTTATCAAACTCCTGCATATGCATCACCAACACACACAACCAGTTTCCTCAGAACTCGACATCTGACAGATCATCAGGAAAACAGAGCTAATCTATCCGCACCCATCAGCATCGTATCATAGGTGACTGCCAGATACTTAAGAAGTCATCCAAAAGAAATGTCACAACTCTTTTTCAAGACACTACAAAAGAAATGTTCCAAATAAAATAAAGCAAATGCACGTACAAGTAAATGAGCCAAAGAACTTAATAAAAAGAGATTGATTAAAATGAGGACCAGAATGTTCAAAAAGGACTGAGAGAGAGAGAGAGGTGCCAAAGGCGCATTAAATGGATTCAATGGCTTGAGGTTTTAAATGCTTTTGGACTCCTCAGCAATTTTTAGCCAAAAAAGATAATTCAAGTTAGAATCAAAATTCTGATGTCACTTAGGGAAAAAGAAGGTTGAAACTTCTCCTTTGTAAATGAGCACTAATCCCATTTACTAAGGAGAGATATCAATTTATACTGATGGAAAACTTTGCCTACGGAATTTAAACCCGAATGCTACAATATTCTCCATTATTTTAAAATTTACCCCATTAAAGTCTGGCTTAAATTGTTTGCTGCAACATTTCCGAAGAGTGTATTACCTTATCTGTTTGTATCTGTGTTTACAGCATCATCTGTATTGTTTCAGATCACTCAAGTTAGGCTTCATTCCTGCTCTGTCACCCAAGCAGTTCTTTCAATAACTAATAAACTGGTACTCAACATCTTACCAATTTCTTCAAAATATAATTTCATGAGTTTCATATTTAAAAACTTTAATGAAAAGCGTAATAAACAGCAAGATAACAGTTCAATTTCCCCTTTGATTTAACATTAACTTTGGCATCGTTCTGCTTTATATAAATATATATTGCAAGAAGAATTAAAAAAAAAGTCTAATGACGTCTTTAGACATCTCGTCTAAAATTCATGACTACATTTGTTTCATTTCAAATGCTGCTCAAGAGTTTTTCAGCATACTTGGCAGATTAGATACAGCAGCAGGGACAAACTGCAGCCATCCATAGGAGAATATACCTTTATGTGGGTGCTTTGGGGATGGAACATCTATAGCTGCAAGGCAAAAAATGCCATCATAAATTTGGATGGCATTTACAAAGCCCTCTAAAAAGTCTTTGCATATGATTATAGCTGAGGTATGATATTTTTGCAAGTAAAAGACCTAGAATAGATTTATGTTTCAACTATATCTTCCTGGGATGCATATGGATCCTAAATTGCAAGTGATACTAAAGGGAATTTTAGTAACTGGAGAGGATGGAGTCGAATTTTTTTGTTTCATTTATTTATTTCATTTCCTCAAAAAATCATTTTGTCATTATTTGCATGTCATCAAACGATCATTGGCTACCCAGGCCATATATAACAGTGATGGCTGCAAAACGCCCCAGGCATGAGATGGAGATGGGTAAATATGCAGATTTTTTTGACTTGTAACCTCAGTTACTGCATGGTAATGTTTCCAAATGACTTTTATGATGACAAGACTAAGTTTGGTGCTAATATTGGTTTGGAAGATTTAATCGGTGTACACTGCCATTGAACATGTGCTTCAATTAATAAAAGAGCTGTGGTCAGGATTGAAAATAGCTCAGATAATTTACCATGGACTGTAAAGTCACCTGATTTCTGCACAATTTGAGGTGAAGAGTTTACAGGTTATTCCAAAGAAAGAAAAGTGTTGCAAACTGAATTCACATGCATTGTACCAACAAAATTTATAATTTGACAGGTCAGGAGTGCACTCATGGAACTGTTATGTTTTGCTGTCTGGTGGTTCTTGGTGTTTTTACCATCTGAGTTTGACAGTCACAAAACTGAACAGTCATAATTTCTCCACAACACCACAAATCATTTGGAGGTGACCTACAACTGTTGTGCTCTTTACTGGGAAGTCTCCATTTCCAGCTGCACACTGGTGAGTGCCCACTGGAATGGCACTGGGGACCTGCCACCAGCAGCTCCCAGGCAGCAGAGACTTAACTGCTTCCCAACAGGTGAGTTCTCAGAAAGGCAAAGAAACCAGCCTCACTTTGCTGCATTCCCAGTGGCTTTAGGACTCTGGGATGGAAGGCAGAGCACAGCAGTTGGGCTTTGGCATCATTTCCAGAGGAGCTGTGGATGGCCACGCTGCTCGTGGGAGCTGCCCAACACCTCTCTCATCCACAGAGCAGTGACAACACACCTGACAGAAAGGCAGAGGGCTCCCAGGGAAAACCTGCCTGCAAGTTCCATGAAAACAGGCACGGGAAGGGCAGAGGTGACATGTAAGTGCTCCCTCCAGCGCTGTCACTCTGGCAAAGTGCTCGGCACGAGCTCTGTCCTTACTAGACACCGGAGAATCCACACGAGAGGGACACCTGGTCCATCCCCCCCAACCAACACGAAATGTCTGCGCACCGAGAACGAGAGCATTGGCATTGTTTGAATAAGCACACCCACCATGTAGTGCTCCACGGTGTTCGGGGTTTCTTAGATATCCTGATTTTATAAAAGAAAGTAAAAGAAGAAAAAAGAAACAAGGTGAGAGAGAACACTATCATATTTTGTAGCAAGCAGGATACTGTGTGAAATCTTGGCCCAGTGAAGTGATAAAGGGGAAGCTTTCAGTTTGCTTAAGGGAAAACTTACGAGCAAATAATAAAATTACAAAAATACCACATTGCAGAAAATGGGTGCATTTAGGTTCAATTAAGCTGTAAAAAGGAAAATGGCACTTTAGCTTGCAAAAACTAAGGGACAGAGGGAGCTATCAGAAGCAACTTTACAAGATTTGTATGCATGAGGATGCTGCTTCACTGGACCAAGAAAGCTACAGTATGGGACAGGATTTTTCTTTTATCAGACACTTTGCTAGATAGCTTTGTCGAACCTCAGAAACTGCTGCTCTGGCATTATGAAATAATCCTACATAACTTGATCTCATGAGCTTAGGAACACAGAAAAATAGCCATGCCAAATCAGATTACAGGGATCCACCTAGTCCAGAATCCTCTCCCTGACAGTGGGAACTAATGGATGCCTAGAAAAAGAGTAAAAGACCAGGGAAAGTATACAGTGATAATTCTCCAAAACACCCTCCCAACGATTTGCGATTCAAGGACTTCTAGGACAAAGTTGATATCATGGTATTGAAGCTGCTCGAATCCAAATGCACAGATTTACATCCCCCCCTCCTCCCCTTTTTTGGATTTCTACCCCCATGAGATTTCTACCAGTCACACAGAAAAGGTTTCACAGTTTGGTGCTGGCAAGTCCAGCGTTCTTGCCACTAACTCGGAATGAGCTAACAGCTTTCCAGCCCAATGATGTTCTGTGTATAAGAGCATCCAACACTTTTTCCTACGTAAAAAAGTGACATGTGTGCTGAGGTGCTCTAAGTGTAAATACTTTGGGAGATTTGGTATATATATATATAATTTTTTTAAAAAAAAAAGCAAGAATCTGGCTGTAAATTGATATTAACATTTTTCAGTATATGTGTAAAACACATGTTTCAGAAGAATAGAAGAGAGAAACTGTCACTCACTGGGAAGCTTTAGAGCTATCTGGCTCCCTGGGAAACTGCATGCAACTATTCTGGTGTCCAAGGGTTTGACCAGTGAGTTTCCTCTTCCTGCAAAGAATGAATGCAGAAGTAATAGAAAGTCTGAGGGGAAGATTTTAGCAAATGGCTAAAGATAATCCTATTCTGCCTATTCCAGCAGGTAGGAAGCAGGTGGTGGTGGTGGAAGAAAAAGGGTGGGAAAGGAGAAACGCCTCCGTTGCCCTCCCAGCAGCTGGCACAGGGAAGGGCAGGAGACTAAGCTAGGAGAGACCCACACCCTCAGAGCTCAGCCCTCTGAAATCCCTTTGTGATGCTGCAGTGACATGCAACGATGCCGACAGGTCATCCCAGTCCCAGCACTGCCACACAATGTCAGGACGTTCTGCTCTGATTCTCTGGGGTCTTGCTGTGACTCCCTTTCAGGACAGAACCCGGCTCGCCGGCACTCGGGGGTGAAACTCAGCACACTGTGCTGCCATCAGCAACACAAAAATCCCACATTGCCTGGCAGGAACAGTGGCCTCTTAAGCATCCTGCTTGTTTTAATATTCACTTTCTAGGGGAGATTTTAGAAAGTTTTAATTTTCTAATCGAATTGGTGCCTACGTGTGAAGTTTTTACTTTGTTTATTAAAGGAATCAGTTAAAATAGGGGTAAAAAAAAAAAAAAAGCTTAGCCTTACATTTTTGATGGCATATTGACTTTGTAAGAGTCTAGAGGCAGGAGTGATACATCAGGGAGTCCCTATAACTTTACTTAAAGCAAAAAAATTAGAAAGTGATCGAAAAGTTTTATAGAGGAGAGCAGAAACATAATTTTAAGCCTCTTAAAATTGCCTGAACTGTGAAATCAAGTAATGAACACCAGAAAAGGATCTGTCAGCTGGAATCAAAGCTTAGACTAGTCAGCATTTTCTTCCTAAACCTTATTATGGCAAAGATTTTTCATCTCTGCACTCTGTTCAGCCCAACAAATAAACCGACTTGACCTCCACCTGTTACCCGGTGAAGTTCGCTGTCATCTCTGACTAAACCCTTTTCTCTCCCTTCAAAGCCCTCGGCACCACTGAGAAGGTGGGAAGACACAGCTGTGCACTGACTCAAATTGATACCAGTTCATAACCAGACAGCGTTTCACAGTACAAATTACAAGCAACAGAGGAGAGAGGGGGGGGAAAAAAAAAAAGAAAGAAAAAAAAATGTAGTGCCAATGAATTCTGGAAGGGGGCAACATTTTTCATCCATTTAACAATGGGATTGTCATAAAAAGAAGTTCCTTTTTATTTTATTTTTGTGTGGGATATTATGGGCTAGCATTTGAGGCAAGAAACATTTTGCTTATGCCATAACAATGAACCTGTGCTAACACCACATAGGAAGGACTGATGAACATAATGGAATCTATTTGTGCTGCTTTTATATTTCATAAGTTGAATGCATTAAACTGCTTCAAAGAGGTTCAGCTCCAATTGCATGTAGGTTTCTAGACTTAGGATCAAGTCACAGCTATATAATGCAACACTGCTAAATAAAAAAAAATTAAATATTATGGAACACAGAACAGCAAGGTATGTCATGAGGAAACCCGTATAGTTATAGCAGTCATTTCTTCAAATATATCATCGTGGCAAAACCATGTAAGAAGCTTTCTAATACAAAGACATATCAGAAAAAGCCATTTCATATAAAGTTGGACTTCTCTGGGTGATTAATGCTACATTCAACAAAGGAGACAGTGTCTGTCTAATTACATTAAATACTTATCTTCTAGGGATTGGCAGGGTGTTTCTGCTCAATGTCACTTTTCATGACAATGTAATGATAGATCCGTTTACTTACCAGTGCCATTAGCAAAAATTGTACTGTTTTCTCAACTGCCCTCATATCATGAAAATATTTGATTAACATACTGCAGCTTATCTAATACTCTAAGCAACATATTCTGCATACTTTTCTCTCTATTAAAAGAACAAGATTACAGCTTGTAAAATTTTTATTGCACTCACACAAAAATAAATGAATAATGTGTGATATAGTTCCAGTATCTTAGTAGTTCACAGAACAGGTTTATTTGATTTAAAATATTAACTTGTACTTAAATTATTAAGATTTGGGGGAAACAAGCAAACAAACAAAGTCAGTACTCTGAGGCACTACTCCCCACCCAGACTTTAGTTATTATTTCCTTTTCATTTCAGCACATCTTTTGAAACTTTTAATACCTTGGGGGAAAAAAAAAAGGGAGAAAGAAAAAGAAGCTTTCATTCCTTTGCTGAAAAATAGGTATGGCCATCTCCCAAGTCTTTAAAATTCACCACATCGTGAACTGACTCTTTGGAGTTGTGCTACTGTGCCAACATCCAGCAAACAATAACCCTCTGGAAGAACATCCCCAGCCAAGGCAGTTTATATAGTAACAAGGTAATTTCATAAACTTATATTGAAGAGCAAGGCTGTGATGTAACAATCTAGCAGTATATATCAGCTACCTGATATTTACTAACAAGGTTAAACTCCTATCTGTTGGTCTCAGCACTCTTCATAATTCACTTTTTAATGGATGGACAGGAAAAGTCAGCAGTGTATGGCACAGATCATTTTTGAAATAGGACAAGACAGCTCATGGCAGTAGCTATTCCAAAACATGCTCCCTCTTTCCATACCATCACATCAAGTTTATATTCAGCAACTACAATGCTTCAAATCTTCTCATAAATCCTTTGGGGGGGCAGAGTTTTATTTCTAAGCAAACCAGTAAATTTGGAAAGCAAAGAATCCTGAGGAGGACGTGTCACCATCAACGGGTACCACACACAGAGCATCAGTTCTCAGCTCTTTGGGATCATATCCTTGTGCAGGAGAGGCACATGGGCAGCTCCTTCCTTCTGTCAGGAGTCAGGACATCAACCCCATTTTGTTACAGCTCCTCGTGCTGCCACGAAATGGCAGCAAGAACACACCAAAACTGACTTGTATCAGGCACACCTCGACACAGCAACGCAGAGTTCACCCAAACTGCCTGAAAATCCCTTCTAAGTGACTCTTGCAGCGAGAGGATGACACCACAGCCAACTGCCACATATGACTCTCCAAATTAATAATGGATTTAGGATATTCATTCCCTGAGCTGTGAGGGTTCGGGGTGTGTCTGCAATTAGCGAGATATAACTCTGACACACATTATCCTTCTATCAATGTCATTTCCCCTTAGTAGCCAACAGATTATCAGCAGCTTTGTGATATTCCAGGTGTCAAAGAAGAATTAAAACCACAACAATTGCACAAACAAAGGGACAAAAGATGGGATACGTGTTTCTGAGCCCTGCATATCAATTTAATATGTGCAGCTGACAATGATGCAAATGTCCTCGGGAGAGAGGCAGCGAGATCCGTGCCCAAACATACCCACAGTACCGTCAGCAAGATGGCAGGAACAGAAGCAGGAGGATTCCCAGCCCAGGACACAAGCCTCGGCAGGCAGAGCAACCCAACGAAACAATCCTCTGGTTGGGGAGAATTTTGGAAGCACCTGATATGGAAAAGGGCCCTAAACAAGCCAGATGGTACTTTTAGCTGGCAGCAGAAAGTAGGAGACAGCCAAAAACATTACAGCATTTCCCCAAGAGGCCAGCAAATCGATTTTGAACCATTTTTTTTTTAAAGTGACGCTATGAATATAAAAAATAATGTTTCGATGCATTTTCAAATCGCTAATTTTATGAATAATATACTTAAGAAAGCAACAACTGGAAGAGATGAGAAAGCAGTGGATTTTGACTTCCCCAAGGTGGTTGTGTATCTGACATCAGGTTTCTATTCAGGCACTGCCACTGTTTACTGGGAATTAAGTCCCAGTTTTTGTTCAGGGTTTTCCATGTAACATTAAAGAGGAAAATCCAGCAAAACCAGAGAAATAGCACTGTAAAATCACAGTAGTACAGCAGTTCACAGGACAGGGGAGAAATGTTGCTTCTAAGACTGCTTGTCCTCTTAAAACCTGACCCCTCCCAAATTATTGGGGGTTTTTTTAGATGATAATTTTTTAACAGGGGGCAAACAATTTCTTTAAGACTTACAAGGTCCCATTTGGTCAGGGATTTGCAAAAGAAATGCAGCTGTTGGGAGGATCTTTTAATTTTTAACGTCTCCAAATGGGCAGAGTTTGCAATTCTGCCTGGATGACATGACAGGAGTCTTTTCAGGAATCAATGTGATGTCAGATGTTGAATCTCCCCTTTGACAGCCAGGAGCAGCTCCTTGCAGAGCACATTCAGGTTACATTGGCTGAGTCTTTTCACTCAAGGAATGGAAAGGGAGGGTGGGCTGTAAGGACTGAAAGGGCAGGGCGAGGCAGAGGAGTCACGAACCAAGTGGGAATGACCATCACCCTGCACCTCACACCCAGGGTTGGCCACATTCCGAGGAAGAGTTGGGATGATGCTTTAATTCCATTTACTGTTATTTTGGCTAAGAGTAAAGGCAAGCCCTAAGACAGGGTTAAATCTGGACTACATCCAAAGTGCTTTCTCCTGTTTGGAGCAAGGTAGTGCATTAGTGTGCTGCAGCAAGGATGGTACTCCTGGAGACAAACGTGGGCTACTGTAATAAAACACTAAATACAAAGAATGATAATCCATACATTCATATTTTTCCAATCTCATTGATTGCAAATCCTTATTTTTTCTTAAAATAGAAGTATTTCCCTCCTATAGGTGGAACCTCTCCAGACCTTGCTGATATAAAATAGTCCCATTCCCTTCCATATTTCTGCTCTTGGAGCTGAGCACTGCAGGTACCACCTCACTTGGCTGCCTTTTGGGGGTTCAAAGACCTGCACGCAAATCTCATTGAGGCAAATGAAGACTATGCACAAAACAGTAAAACAGCCTGTAATTTTCCAGCTAATTTTAGCAACAGGATCTTTTATGTTATGCTTTTTGGTGTATATCACAGTAAAAATAGCAGTGAGCATTGATGTAAGAGAAGAGCAGAAAGGATGATCTCAGAAAGGCTGTGCCGGAGCGATGTGGGCAAGCAGAGGTGGAGGATGTTAAGGATCACCTGCTCTTCCCTGAGCAAGATACCGGTGAAATCAGAACAGAACCATAGCCAGTATACTTGCCAGATGAAGCCACTGCTGAGGTTTAAGTGTCTTTGGAGGTGGAAAATGAAAGAATTAAAACATCACCCCTTCTTTAGGCTCTATGGTGGATCAGTGCATTCACACTGTGAGCTCTGGGGTTAGGGATCAAAGTCTCAGACTACCCACTTTGGGTGAACAGCACAGCTGCTGTCCCAGCACACAGACATTCCTGGAGGTGTAAGATGGCTCTGCAGCCACTCAGTCAATTGTAACCTGAGCTAACAGGCTGCTGGATGGATTTCTGTGCTTCCCTGTGCTCACTGACTGCTGCGGTCAAAGCGTTGGGGCAGCACTTAACTTGAAGGAAAGTAAAGAAAGTAACTGGGGAATGATTTATTCACTACTTCTGGCAATGAGGAAAAAAACCCACTAAGAAGCATCAAGCAAAATGATCAGGCAACAGACAAAAGATGTGGTTCTTCCTTACACAGCACCATGTAAAACTGGAACTCACTGCCATGGGATGTGGGGGCCAAACTAAAGAAAGGGTTAAAAGCACATCTCTGAAATAAAAGTTCACTGAAGGTTGTCAAACACAAAAGATGTGAACAGAGCCTCTGGCTCATGAAACCAAGCTGTTTGCTGGCAATCTGTACTGAGGCTGTACTCTGAAAGTATCACTGGATGCCTGTCCTGCTGTTGTATTCTTCCCTTAAGTGTCCACAGTCAGCTCTTGTCAGAGACAGTGAACTGCAATAGGTGAGCCTTCAGGGTAGCTGAGAAGAGCCATTTGCTCCTCTCTGTGGGCAAACCCACAGTTGTTGTGGGCTGGAATGTCCTGTACCTGGCAGTTGAGAAGTAGGAAAATTACAGTAGGTAACCAGAACAATGCAGATAAGAAATGAAGGAGGATTACTCCTCACCTTGTGCAGAACCAGAGGCACATCTGAAGTCAGTGTGGCAGACAGTGTGTGAAAGGGAATGGCAAAAAAATAAATGTCAAAGAGTCTTCCTCCTGTAGCTGGTCCTGTACCATCCTCTGGGAAGTATTCAAGCCAGGCTGGAGGGGCTCTGAGTAACCTGATCCAGTGAAAGGTGTCCCTGCCCATTGCAGGGGTTGGAAGGACAGGAGCTTAAAGGTCCCTTCCAACCCTTCCATGATTCTCCCTGTCCCCTAATACCTTTCACTGAGATGTTTCATTTAAAATAAAGCCTGTTTTCTCCTCTAAAGCCAAGATCAAACCTGCAGGGAGTACAGTAGCCACACTGTGTGCTGTGCAGTGGAGTGATGGTTGTATTGGGAATGTTAATAACAGTGCTCAGAGCAGAACTTCTGCATAAAAAAGGGTGTATGTTACATGTCTCCCCCTCTCCCCTGTCTCATGCAATATTTACACAGCTGTGCTTTGTAAAAAGTGTAGGGGGGGGTATTATTATTTTTTGGTAATTTATTTACCTAAGATAGCCCAGCATCTGTTTTGTGGTGAGCTTCTTTCACAAAGTTTCACAGTTGCCTTGACTGATGCAAAAGGAGGTCATGGTCCTTACTCAGTGATCTTAAAACCATTTGTTTCCACGACTTAGCCATTCTATTTGGCTAATTTCTGTTCTGTTCTGTGTTTTTGGTTTGTCCTCTGCTTGGAAATGTGCATCCCTTGGGGAACTGCTCTGGCTAGGTGAGTATTTTAGTTATCTGTTTTATAAAATGCAGAAGTGCACAGGAATTTGCAATAATATGCATCATTTACTGGCTCTCAATATGCACTGTGTATTGGCTCTGAAGATTACTAATATTTTCCAGCTGCCTCAAAAAAAAAAAAAAAAAGAAAAAAAGAGTTCAATGGAGTCTTTGCAGTGGGTCCTTTCCCATGACTGCCTACACAGGTGATGAAGACTTTCCTGTGTCCTGAAGAATTAATAAGCCTGAACATTTCTATACCAGCAGCATACCACAGGAGATAAAATATTGCTTCTGCTTCCCAAACACATTAGAAAAAGCAAGTCTGCTGATCTCAACTGCTAAGACAGCACATGAAAGGAATGTAGTCCATTTCCTAACCAAGATCTAATCTATAGAAGAGTTTATAGATCCAAGTCAACATCCTGAATTGGTCCCAGAAGCAAACAAGAAAACTAGTTCAACTTTTGGAAGACAGGTACAATACTTTCAGTGTGTTAAGTGGCATTTTGCAACTAAGCAGCCCCAAGCTGCACTATCAGATGATCTTCAAGGATATCTGGGTCACAGGAGACTAGTCTGGAGCTCACAAAGATTCCTGTTTGACAGACAATAAATTAGCAAGAAATGCACAGCCATAGTCAACTAGAGGAGCTTCTGTCCTTTGGAGCATTCTCTGCAAAGATGTAAAAAGTGTCTGGGTTTGTCCCAATACCAAGGAAGGTGATAATTTTCAGTTGGTGTCAAAAGTGAAGCCCAAACCACATCACTGTCTCTGTGTACATGTTGCAGGCTGTTGTGGACAGAGGTTGAGGACTCCCCACCCCTGGAAGTGTTCAAGGGCAGGTTACCTGGAGCTGGGAGCAACCTGGTCTAGTGGAAAACATCCTTGCTCATGGCAGGGGGTTGGAATTGGATGTTTAAGATCCCTTCCAATCCAAACCATTTGTGATTCTCTGATTCTGTGTTCAGCAAAATGGGTAGCAGAACACAGCTCACCAAGCAACAACATCTGAAGAACTTTCAGTCCATGGATGACCAACACAGCACTCCCAACCCCAGGAATCCTGTTGTCATCAGGAAGCACTCTTCCAGTCTTTGTCAGGAAAGAGTTTTCCAAGCACTAAATGTTTCCTATCAATCTGAAAAATGATGCAGGTGATGCTAATTGTGTGTGAAGACAGAAATAGCTCAGGTGGTCTTTCGCTGTGACAGGGAACAGGAGAGCTGCTTTCACCTCTGTCAGTGAAGTCAGGGAGAACAGCAGGTATGGGTGATGCCAGAATCAGGCCAGGCAAAAACTTCATTTGATAACTAAAGTAAAATTCTTTCTGCATTTTTAACTCAGAACTCCTACAGCTCCACACTCATTTTTAAATGATGCATTTCCTGACATCTGGAACTGGATGTGAGAAGCAAAGCCACAACACTGACTGACCGACCGACTTCTCTGGGACCATACTGAGGGATGTTTTCCTCAGGGGATTACAGCAAAGCTGAGGCATGTGCTCTAACACTTGCATGGGATTACTAATTTTATTAAAAATGGAAAGTACAGTTTAGGCTGAATCTCAGGGCCAAGCTTGTGTTGTCCAGTGTCTGGCAAAAAAAAAAAATAAAAGGAGCCTTGGAGGGATGTGCAAACATCTAGAAGTTCTCAATCTGAACTTTATCAGTTGCAGTTCTTCCCCCACCTCTCCACGATTTTGAAACAGCAATGCCAGCAGCATGGCATGTTGTCACAGGTCTCGTGCTACTGTGTGAATTGCCAAAGAAAAGCTGAGCTATTGATCCAGTGGTAATTTGCTGTCAAAATGACTCTGTCTGTTATGGCAAATGAGCAGTGTTAATCATTTGACTTGACAAATGCCATTGCAAAAGACTGACAGTGCTCAGAACACCACTGTGGACCTGCTGCATTTTTCCTGGCTCCATTAAGTTCTTGGTCTTCGCTGGCCTTGACCAATTAGAGTTTAAGTTACGCATTAAGGTGTAGTTCTGGAAAAGTTCTGTTTAAAATAAACAACAACTTGTATTGGTGAGTAACTCATCAGCTATGCAGCAGCCTGATTCTGATTGCCTGGCAGAGAAACACACACATTTTGTGCAGTATCTGATAAAAGATCTATAATGTGCTAACACAAACCTATCATGTAGCACCTGTGACTAACAGATTGTGATATCAAAGTCTTGATGCCTAAGTGCTCCTGTAAATGCATTAAACTTTTAGTGGCAGGAACTGTAGACTGCCAGTGACAAGGAGCTGATATGGTATTTCAGTAAAAGTTGATAAGTGTTATTGCTCTCAGAAGAAAAAAAAGTCTTATGTTCTTGAAAACCACTGGGCAGCTTGTGTTTTGATGGGATACTGTAATGCAGAGAGCAGGGACACGGGAACACACAGACCCTATGGAAAAAGACATTTCAGAAAATCTCTGTATCCTACAGCTGCTGGAGCTCCTTGAAGTGTGTTTCACTTCAAACATCTACCTGTTCACTTGGAGCCAGGATTTTAGGCAGCTGCATGCACATGAGATCATGTTTAACTTCAGGGACCAGTAATGGAAGCACAAAGTTCCTCCTGAACATGAGGAAGAACTTCTTTCCTGTGCAGTGACCATGCACTGGAACAGATTGCTCAGAGAGGCTGAGGTATTTCCTCACTGGAGATATTCAAGACTGGACACAATCCTGTGCCATGTGCTCTGGGGATGACTCTGCTTGAGCAGGGAGGTTGGATCAGGTGACCCCACTATGGTCCCTTTCAACCTGACCCATTCTGCGTGAAATGTTCCCACTGTCTTAAGATATTAAGTTCAATGGAGGAAAAAAATGGTCCTGGTGCCTGCTGGTGGATGTGCTGAGGTGTGTAATGAAGCTGCTGCACAAGGCAGGTACAATCAGAATGACTCTGGGAGCAAACTGTCTGGCTTTACACACTGAGAATTGGAGGGCAAGACAATGTCACATCTGGGAAATACTGAATAAATATCATTGGCAGGGATCCTGGATGAAGACCTCCTCTGGTCTAAGGAAAAGTGATGTTTCCTAGGTTTTGTCTTTCTTCAATAGGTCTGTGAGTATCCAATAGTTTAGCTCAAGGAAATTAATAAAGATCATGAAATTCCTGTGTCTAGTTATGATCCAGTGAAAACTGCCCACTACAGCAAGTCACTGTAAAGTAGTGCCAGAGAATGATTTGATACTGAATACTGCAGGTCTGAAGTTGAATGTTTTCCCAGTAAAAAGGGATTATTTTTCTATTCCTTATTTTGTATAATACATGGCTCTCATGTTTTTCATCATATTTTCTGCAGTCAGTCCCTTGAATCATTGGCAGCAACAAGTAGCACAATCACTGGAAACTTCCCTGAGCTCTGAGTTAGTGCATGGCATCGTCCTTTGATGAGCCCATAGACCTTTTGCCTGAGGACAGATCAGACACACTCTGCATCACTGATGCTGGGACATACTACATGTATTTTATCTTCTAGGCACTGCCAGGCAACAACTGTGTTTAGGGCATAAAGAATAGAATCTAGGATCTCCCTTATACCACTTTCTCTCGAATTTCCAAGATATAATTCCAAACAGACTTTGAAACCAAACTCTTGTGGTCATCTGAGCTATGCCTGAATGAGTCTTTTTAGTGCATACAGCATAAATAAAAAGTTTCCCAGTAAATATGTAGAAGTTCCTGTGTGCTGAGAAGAAAGTCTCTGCCAGATTTAAGAAAACCATTATTGAAACAAGAGTTTGGACTGGTTGCCCACATGTGGTTGTTCCACAAGCAGCAATGGGGAGAGGCCCAGCACCATTAAGTGAGGGGTCACTGCCACTGCAAGGGAAATACTCCAAAATAAGAGCTCCTTAATGGTAGAGAAATTCCTCAGAAACTGTTTTCAGACAGTTCCATAGATGGTGGCATGAGAACAAGCAGCAGTAGCCCAAGTGGTTTAATGAGCAATCAAGAGGCTGACCTTAATAGCATCATTACTACCAGTGATGTGTCCAGCAGTCTAACAGGGAGCTCTCAAGCTTCCTGCAAGTTCATATAAAATTATCAATGTCATAAGCCCCTGGAAATGTGAATATGTCTTTCAGACATGCACTGCAAGTGGTATTACTGATTCCTTAAGGCTTCTGAACTGAAAGTCTCATTTAGTTCCTTGGGTTTTCAAGGTGAAGACACAAAAGCCCAGCACAATGTGACGGGAGGAGAACAGCTGGGGTGGAGGTGGGCAAGGGGAGGTGGATGACCAGGACATG
Organism: Pithys albifrons albifrons; assembly: GCF_047495875.1. NCBI lineage: Eukaryota > Metazoa > Chordata > Aves > Passeriformes > Thamnophilidae > Pithys > Pithys albifrons. Next base: position 31,034,527 of record NC_092467.1, on the reverse strand, counting down.
AAGAGCCCCTTCAATCTTTCAGTGGAAGAAGGACTACAGAGCTCCAGCCATTTTGCAAACCAGACTGGTGAAGACCACAACCAAAGCAGAGCTGATTGTCCTTTCAGATACCTCAAGAAGTGCAAGGAGTACAAACATGCACCTTTCCTGGAATTACTGCCCTCGAGGGACTAAACTGCCTTGTGGAAATACAAATAGAAGATTTAAGAATACAAGTAGAAGATCTAAGTAAAGAAACAAGTAGAAAATCTAAGTAAAGAAACCAATAGGATACTGAATTTGCATCTTAAACATTTTTTCCATGCCATGCTGTAGAAACACAATGGAAGCAGAATTGGCAAATACCATCCATATGCTTCACAAAATGACTGACAGAGCACAATGTGAACATTACTCCTGGATTGAATCAAGGGAATGCATTAAAAAATGCATAAGTGGAATACGGATATACATTAACTCAATCTTCTCTTATTATGGAATTAAAAAACATATACCTGTAATTATGGCTTACCTCCATTACAAGCAGAGCTGCCACAGAACTGAACACGGGCCAGCTTTGTGCAGGAGTTCAAAGCCAGTGTGATGTTGCCTTATTTTCTTACTAACATCATCTTTATCCTCTCCTGCCCTTCTTCTCAGTTAACAAGAGTTATGTACTGAAAGTGCTGAGATAAAGTAATGGTAAGGAGGATACTGCAAAAGGTATTTGAAAAGCAGAAGTAATTTACTACATGTCTGCTTTGTTTTACTTCCTAAGCCTTCCTGTTGTGAAAGGAAATTCATCTTTTCTGGCAGACTCCAGCCTTTTTAGGCCGGAGAGCTCCCCAGGAGCTTTCGAGTGCAGGTAAATGGATGTGAGATTCAAGGAGTACAGTACAAGGAACATGGGATTAATGTTGGGTTTTGCTTTGGCTGTCACGTCTGACGTGCAAGGAGACTGCTGCATCCTTGGTTGCAAGAAGGATCTGGATGTAAAAACACAAGGCTGAGTCTTTGCTCATTAGTACAAGTCTGAAATGCTACGAATGGAAAGGTCGTGCTGCTGGTGGTGAAGCACAGAGGATCTACACCCAGGTGGGTGAAGCACGAAGGATCTACACCCAGCAAGGTCTCTGCATGAGACAGACACCAGGGTGCTCCAAGCAGAGCATGTGGAAGCTCAGAGGAAGGGCTGTGGATGGACAATAGGTGCAGCCTGAATCCTGCACACAGCAGGGACCCCAGAGTAGGCACAGGGGAAGCATCCACCGCCTAATCTAAATAGCACACAGAGTGGTTTTGTCCTCTTCTGTTCTCCTGCCAGTTTGCACATATGTTCTGAGTATGCAGCCTGCCCTCCAAAGACCACTTACAGGGGCAATCACAGGGAAGCAAAGCAGGAAGAAAGTATCCAAAAAGGGAATTTGTTCAAGAGAAAAAATGGAGACAGATGTAGAGTGACTAGTCACGGCTGGCGGTAAATAACCCTCTGCCTGGAGTGCTCTCTTTCTCTAAGAGGAGTTCACATATTCCATTTCATATTTCCTTTCTAGGAAGTCAGATCTTTGTTTTCCTGGCATTTCTTCCTTTTCCCTTCTGTATGGTCTAAAAGTGTCTTCTCATTTTCCCTTTCTCTTCTATGTTTTGCTGTCTTTCAAGTGCATTTGCCCCATCTCCCCCTAATTTCCCTGCACTGTCCCAGGCAACCACCCTCTCACAGTCTCTGTGCCACGAGCACATGGATTCTTCACACCTGCTCCTGTGTCTGAGTTTCCCCTCTTTCTCATGTGCACACCTCAAAATTAAGCAAATGCAATACACAGAGACAGAATATTCATCCTCTCGCTCCCATAAACCTGTCAAGGCACATAGGCCAAGAAGCTATCTCTGCATAAATCTAAATCTCCTGTGAGGAAGCAATCTACTCAAAGGCAATAAAGCCAAAGGATATATTATTATCTTTGGTGTGGATCCTACTGGGCTGGGAGCTTGGCTGCTGGCTCCTCTCTGAACTTTCCTTCCCAGCCAGAGCAGCCATCCCACAGACAAGTCTAAGCTTCCTTTTCTTGGTCTGATTTCCTCCTCTTGTTGTTTGGCCAGTAACCCAAAGGACAGGGTTTAATTATGGAGTTTGGAAACCTGGCTTACACTACTGTGCCAGCACAGGATAAAACTTCAGCCTGCCTTCTGAACCAGCATCATTCTGCAGGGCTGATACCTGTGTTATCCCATGCAGCATAAAATGAACTGCGTGGAAGAAATGCCAAGTCAAACAAAAAGGTGCATTTAGTCCTCAAACTCCTATTGCAAATTTCACAGAGAAAAAACCAAAACACTGAAGCTCAGAGATTATCCTATGTTAAAACTGTGCCATCATTTTGATTGTAGATTAAATAAATGGCAAGGCCTTTTTTCTGGAGATAAAGGCATCAGAAAGGATCGATCTGAAACAGGTCCAGGCTCCAAAGCTCCCTCTCAGAGAGGAATACCATGGCAAGCCACCAGGTAATAGGGACTGATAACATCACTTGCACAGCTTTTAGGAGACCAATTTATTTTCTAGGCAGATGCCCCATAGAAGACTCATAAAACATTTTACACTCCCGGAGATGAAACACCCGTGTCAAACACAAAGGGCCACACATTAGTGTCAGACCCAGGTGTGATGTTCATGCACAGACCACAGCAGGATGTGTCCCTTGGGGGAGCACCTCGTGCCAGTGACACAACACTGCTGCCCTAGCATGGAAGGACACTTCAGTACTGTTTTGTCCTTCTCCATCAATGAGCTGTGGCTCTTCAGGTAATCTCTCTGCCAGCCGTACTCTTGCAGTGACCCTGTTTCACAGAGAAGCTGAAGCAATGAATTCAGAGGACAGGCTGCTGGAAAGCCACAGCACAAGCACTGGGGTGGGGCTGCATGGATACAGCACAAGGATGGCTTGGAAGTGCATCCCACATGGGCAGGGTAAAGCTCTTTTTCTTCATAGCTGTGACAGTGATAGATGGCTTGGTGAATCTGAGCTATATTGAGTTGGTACCTGGCTAGAGTCCCTGATGCTGCAAGGTGATTCCCTGCCATGTTACAGGCAAGACTAAGCAGAATCTGGGATTTTTCTATAATAAGTGAGGAAGGTCATGAGGAAGGAAGAACCTTTTCTTCTATGACTTATTCTTGCCTTTCTGAGCACCTAAGGAAGTTTGAAATGGATAGTTGTGCTTCTTCATGATGGGCACCTGGTGCAGCCAAGGTGGTGGAGGTGCTTTGGAAGTGTAAGGCTTTAGGCACTTCACTTGCTCAGCTCAGCAACTCAGTGCCACCATCTAGCCAGGACTTGGATGAGCCAGAGGTAATGACCACATGTGCGGAAAACCACCAGAGGTGACAGCAAAATTAATAGCCAACCTCTGGCTGCTGCACAAATGGAGAACATTTGTCATTAACAAAGAGTACCCCAAACTTTGGGGGGAGCTGTGCCCCTATCTGACAATGATGTAGAAGCAGTGACCCAATCAGCATTTAGCCATCTGTGTCTGCACAGGAGGTTGTGAGCCCTCCCTTCACTGGGTGCTGAGCTTTTGTGCATGTTTTTGCCGCTCCATGAGCAGACTGGTTTAGCACAAGGTGAAGCTCTGCCTTGCATCATCTGGAGCCTGGAGCTGATGGAGGAAACAGCCCCTGGTGCCTGTGGAGCAGGACACCTCACTGCAAGCACCAGAGCCCAGGGGACGGCGGTGGCAAGGCAGGCACAGGGAGCCTGGCACTTGTCTGCCTGCAGGTCCACCCTCTCCTCCTGCCAAAGTGCCACATCTGCAGTCAATAAGGGCCCACAAGCTGGCTCCTCCTCATTAGAGGAGACAGGGCAGCTGGCAGGGGATCCTCCAAGGGCTCCCAGGCACAGGAATCAGTCCCCTCCCAGTCTGGAATAGCCCAAATTTGGTGACTTTCTGGGCATGCTGTAAAGGACAGCTGTTTGACAGGGTCTCCAGAGAAAGCTGTGGGTATGTTTCCTACATGATGAAGGATATAGGTGGCTGGCCAAGTGCCCACAGAACTGATTTTAATGCCATTCAGGTCGAATTTACTTTTCTGTGCCGTATAGTTCATTATACTCAGAGCCCTGGACAAGCATGTGCTGTTTCCAAACAAACCAAACCCAAACTATTTTAAATCCAAACAAACAAGAAAGACAAAAAAAACTTATTGTGAAAGATCCTTTGTGCTTATAGAGACCTTCCCAAACCCTGGGAGGCTGGAGATGAGGGCACTGCTTGCTTTCTTCTAAGAAATAAAGTTTCTGATATTTTTATTGGCAATTAATACTTGATTATTTAGCTGCAAGCAACACTGAGGCATTAATTAACTTCACCTATGCATTGTAGCACTGACCCAGAAAAATATTTCCAATAATATTAAGCACTCAGATGATCTCAGGATAAGTGATCAATGAACAGTTAAGTATGTAACATAACATAACCCAAAAAAAAGATCAATAAGAAAGATCACACACAAGAATTAACAGAAGAGGCCAAAGAGCTGCTTCCTCACCCTCTGAAGTGTAGCACCCAGGGATATCTATTTTGATATGAAGCCTCCAATCACACTTCACAGCATTACAGAGTAATAAAACAACTCCTTCTGTAAGTCTCTTAAAAGTCATTACTAAGTGAGCTCAAGTGCTGTATAATGCTTGAAAAGTCCTTCTACCTTACATAAGTTTAGGGATATTTATTTAAGCAGCATAACTGATGTGGCACAGCCCAGACAGGTACTGCTTTTTGCTAGAAAAAGCTATCCCACAACTGAATCAGGACATTTTGACAGAAAAAAGACCGCCTATCTTTTGCTGCATTATTTAAATACTTCAGATATTTGGCCAAAACACAGAAGTGACACACTACAGAAACATTCACAGCTGCAGGAGCAATAAAACCACTGCCATATTTTCATTAAACTGACCATTTCCCAGAAGTTGCACGATGTCTAGCACTGATCACCTTCCTACATAGCACATTCTGATAACAAAACAGAGCAAGTGGAGACGAAGTTCTCGGGCTCTGGAGAGCCGTGGCTTACCTGGCTCCACTTCATGCCATCCACTGGACTGGCTGCCACTGCCTGGAGAGCGCCCTTGGCTTGTATAGAACGGCTCCTCACCAGGACTGTCCATCTCATCCTCCACAGACTTGAGACGTTTTGTAGAGCTGAGAAAGCAAAACCACACCATGAAGGCTCTCTGGATGGAAAAGGAACTGAGGCACTTCTGCTGGGACATTGTCTTGCCAGCCCAGCTGGGAGCTGTAACAGAATTAAGGCCCTGAGAAGGGCCAGGTGTGAATCCTGCAGGGCCATGCTGCCCACCCAACCTCTCAGCATTTGCTTGTTGTTTCTGATTTGCTTCCTATGCAATGTCTGAACTCCAGTGAGATACAAAGCAACCTTTCACAGTGTCCAGACTGAACCCTTAAACACATGCTAGTTTAACTACTAGAGGATAGTTTGGCATTTGGGCTTTTACAGCTCCAAATCAGGCCTTTTTTCAAAGCACACAGAGGTCAATAAAAAGGCAAAAATTTAATTTTCATTGTGTGATTTTTGCTATTTGAATAAATACAGTGATTTTGCTATTTGAATAAATATGGTTATTATTTGTAACCACCAGATTTTTTCACAGCTTATTCTGAAAGCAATTTGTTTATCAGTTCAAACTTAGAATTTCAGTCTTTTAAATTAACCCCGATTTCAGCCCCATAAGAAGAAACATAGACCAGTGAATAATAAGGAATCCATTCCTGGTTCAAATGTTCATGTTATCCTACAAGAATAAGCCTTTGACTCTGAGTGAATGCCAGCAAGCACAGAAAGCCCCCAACAGGTATCTCTGGCCAGTGTCAGCATTAAGGGATCCCCCTGTGATGTATCACACCTCCCTTGCCAAAGGCTCAGGACACAGAAGAGCCCTTTCAGTGGTCTCTGGTGGCCACTGGCTCCAGCAGTTCTGCAGGGAGAGGATCCCAGAGCCAAAGACACTCAGCTTGGCTCTGTTTTCCATAATGAGTTGTACAGACTGTGTGGGGACCTTACAGAGAATTTCTCTTCTAAGTACTTTTCCAAGGCTGGGTCAGCTCAGTTTTTTCCCCAAATCTGTATTCTATTAAGACTTTAGGCATTCAAGAACAGGCTCCTCTGTGTAGGGGGAACATATTTAACAGACATAAAATCTTCCACTGCAGTTCCTACTGGTTTAGAACTTGCAGCACCCCCACCCGCAGCTCTGCACAGGTAGGAGCCGGCGGGTTTGCAAAATCAGTTGGTGAGAAACAGGAAGAATAAGTCTTATGGTATGTGTGGAATGCAGGTTTGGCCATTCCTTAATTTAGAGAATTGTTATGTGTCAATAGGGGAAATTGTGTGCATACAATATAATTACTGCCTGATAATTCTGCTGAGTCTGTGTATTTAAAGAATTTTTTTTTTTCTGACTGGGAACAACCTAATGAGAGGAAAACAAACATATTACCGAGTTATTAACTACCCATGCTGTTTATAATTAGCTCCTTATCAGTGGTAGCTATTTGCAGAAGAATAGAAGAGCAACAACTGAGCTCTTAAGTAACATTAATAACCTCACTTTTGCTTCTGGAGTCACCAGTAAATTCTACCTGAGAATGGTGCTAATGATGAGCGCTGTAGGCTACACAGTTTACAGGCAAAAAGGAAACAGCACCAAGTTTTTAATTGATGTGTAATGGGAATTGTAGTCACCGAGCTTCATAACGTGCACACTAAGTGCAAGACGCAGAATGTTCCTCCAATCTCTGCAAACTGCAAGAAGTTATTGCTAAGAGCCTCTCATTAAAGATTATTATTTTTTAAATAAAAACAATGGCTGTGTTGAAACTATTGAGATTTTTCACACGTGTACTTGCTTACTGCAGAGCTGGTGGCACTGCAGGCTGAGATAAAAATGTAAAAGATTGTTAGGCTGGAGTTAGACTTTCTTGTCATGTCTTTGAAATAAGTGATCTATTTTGGCTGTGGGGAAAAAAAAATCAATCTGGTTTCTTAATAGTGTTCAAGACTACTCGACTGACTGGGCTTGTTTATAAATCTAATCTCATGGATGATTAAAGTGAAAGGTAAAAAATAAAAAATATCCTTGTTTGATAGTTGGCATGTAACCCAAAAACAAAATCAGCCTGGGTAGTCATCTGCATGAACAATTCAGTTTTCCAAAGACTGAGTCACAAATTTCTAAATGCTTTATGGAAACTAGAATGCTTTATAGGCCAAGGTCCTAAAATGATATTAGTCTCACAGGTAACACTTTTAACAATAAAGAATATGCAAGTCTATCTTAAGACTTTCCTCATATGTCGAGATGCTCCAAATTCTCTCCTGCCACAACTGAAACTCAACAATTCCAGTGGAACTTCTCCTGATACACACAGATACAAACCAGGAGTTACACAAACCAATGCAGCAGTTTTTCTTTGAGGCTTCTACATATGAAAAGAACTTGAACAGCAATGCAGCTGAACATTCAACTCTGTGAATCTGAAACAGCTCCACATCGTGAGGCCCCCAAACAGCTTGTCAAAGAATTTAATGGTTACTTTCCCAGATGACTAATGATGCTGGCTTGGGTTTCCAAGGAACCTGGTGGTGGCAGAGATTAAATTACCTGGTAGAGGATGTGCTAGGTAAAGACCTCCTCATTGCTCCTGGGCTCATGCTGTAGTATGAAGAACTTTCCAAATCTGAGAGGGAGAAATTAGGGCCTGTTCCTGCAGCTATCGGTGCTGGGGAAACAAAAGAGATTGCAGTCAGTAAGTCAGGTGAATATGGCATGAATTGCACTTCAAAATCACTTTCTTCTTCCTCATGAGTGTGTTTAGTTTCACAATGAGAACAGGTGGGACACGGAAATTAGGAAATGCTAATGGCAACTGCCATTGCAATTGAGGAGATGGAAATTTTATCAAGAATACAATGTTCATGACATACACTCTTTGCATTCCTCCAAAGGTACTTTTCCTTTTTTTAAAAATTAAACAATTACGGCATGGCTTTCTTCAAGCACTGCTTTTCTATTAATATCATTCTAACATTTAATGAAACTTGTTGCTTTTAGGACAGCATTGTATCTATTGGCATGGTTACAGATAGGCTGCATCATCCCTGTAGTGTGCTTGGCAGGATCTATAAGCAGCATAGGCAGGGAAATACACACCTCAGCACCTCTGGGGTAGACGTGATGTACATCCACAAGCACTGAAGTTACAAAAGCAGATTAGAAACCTGAGTTCTTTTCTGCCTGAGAGCATCTGAGTTTTCCTCTGGTCTCTCCTCCAGCTAAATCAGAACTGGAGACATGACTCTCAAAAAGTTTTATCCAGCAGTGAGTTTCCACTCTTCACCTCTCATCACCTTATCCAGCACCCAAGTTTTATTGTAAGGGATATGAATACCTGCAATTTTCCTGTCCTAGAGCTTTGGTTTTACATTAAACACAATGAACACAGCCTGCAGTTTGCAGGCACAAGCATGAATTCCATGTGCTTTACTCTTCTGGGAACAGACAAAGAACAGAGCAGCTTAACGTTGAAGTCAACAGAGAGTGGATTTCATGCAGAAATGCCACTTTACAGCAAATGGTACCACATCCACTGTTGCTGTTCCAGTGCTATTTACAGGACAATACAACTTTGGGAGCTGACAATTACAGATCATGATTTTTTCTCACATTTCAGAGCCATCTGAAAAAGGATGTCCTGCACAATAAAACGCACAAGCTTGGCCTGGGCTGCATTGTCTGCGAGCCCTGATTCACAGCCACAAAGGCAAAGCAGTCTCAGTGCCACACAGGGATGCTGAGCCAAGTTTAATCTTTGGTCTGAGAACCTGGCCCATTTTCAAACATGAAAAAATCTTTCAGTCCAACGGGGCAGGAGTGAGGAAATGAAGACAGGATAGCTCCTATCACCCAGCTAACATGTCTGGGCTGGGAGAGCTGCCATTGACTGTAGCGAGGCCAGTTTTTCACCCCAAGTCTTAAGGAGCTCACAATGTCAGATTTGACAGAGGAATAATGTAGCTTTGCAGCTGCCTCATCATCCCCACAAGACAATTAGTTGTTGTTTGGCAAGGATCTTTTAAGAACGTCATTGAGACAGAAAGGGAACAGCCTGGTTAGCCACGGACTTCGAAAAGCATGGGATGGGAAACACACAACGCCATTAAAACTTGAGCAAATCTGGAATGATCATTAAAAGGAATTAAGTTGGGAAGTAATTTATGACAAGAACACTCAAATCCTTTGTTATCTTCTCTTAACTCTCATACACTTCCTGCACACTGGGTGTATGAGAGGGTGTGTTAACAGAGAGAAAGAAAAATTAAGCGCAGTAAAATTAACTCGTTTTATCAATTTGTGCTTTCTGCAACAGTTTCCTGACAGCAGCTACAAGAGGTTGTAAAACTGATGAATTTGCATGAAAAAAGAAACCGGTGTAAGTAATTTGTGTAAAAGGTAACAGGGACATGGACTGCTATAATTCAGACACCCTGCAGATAGCAGCCTGCTGCAGTGTGTGCAGTTATGGGTTAGAAAAATGACCACACTGCAGTCAGTCTGACTTGAATGGAAATCAATCATAAAGGTACTCTCTGCAGCATCTACTCCACAGTTTTCAGCAACTTCTTTGCCAAACAGATCTGTGCTCTGTAAACCCTTTCCTGAGCAATTCCTCTGCACCCTCTACCTTCCAAAGCCCAACTTACAGGTTAAGAACACTGTTTCCCAAAGAGGAACATAAAAAGCAGAGCACTAAATTTCTTTCTAAGGCACGATGAATTTCCTGGGCATTGCCAGATTTATGAAACAGTTTTATTCCAAACAGATATGAAAGAAAAACTGGTGTGTGGATAATGCTCCTCTTTCTCTCAACCCCTGTGCTTACTGCCCTTTCCCCAAATCCTGGATATTTTTTGAGCTGGCCCTATAGGAAAATGGAATGTGTGTCCAGAGCAGGGGTGGGGCAGGAACAATGTACTGTTAATGCTGTGTAAAGTCAATGCAAAGTGGAAAGGGCTGACCACAGAGGGGTAGCAAACATGAAGGATGCTTTGCTAGTCTCTGGCCAAAACACCTTGCTACACTCAAGAGCCAGTTTGCAAAAAGAGGGTTAAAGAACAAAACCCACCTCTAATATACACCAGGAGAGGTTAAATTGCCTGGCTGGGCTGTGGGGGCCAATACCTGAACTGGGGGCAGTCCTTGCATGGGAGCCACACCACTCTGCCACCACCAGCTCAAGGTGTCTGGCCACAGGAGAGAGGTTGCAAAGGTTGCACAGGGCTGAGCTGCTCCAAAATCCCCTCTCCTTCCTTCCTGACAGGGACAGACTCGATGCCTGTCTTCCATCAAAGGCTATTTGTACCTTTGCTCACTGTTCTCCCACATACTATCATAAATCACAGACTGTCAGGAAGAGGTTAATGTTTTTCATCCACATGCTGGAAGGTCGCTCCTCCGACTCCTCTTCCCAGATGGAATTTGGTGGGAGCTCCCTGCCTGGCACCTGCCTGCATTACTCATCCCTGTGTTTTGCAGTGCAACGTGCCACGAGAGTGGGCACAGAGCAGCCAGCTCAGCCAGGAGGCATCTGAGCCTGCTCCAAATGGCTTTCCACACTGTCTTTGGGGGCTGTCCACTTCTCACAGGTCAGAAAGCTGATGGGAAGAGACCACTTGCATTTATTTGCAGGATTTCTAGGAAGAATTTCTTTCCTCTGAGGGAGGTGAGGCACTAGCACAGGTTGCTCAGAGAATTGTGGCTGCCCCATTCCTAGAAGCGTTCAAGGCCAGGCTGGACAAGGCTTGGAGCAGCCTGGGATAGTGAAGGTGTCCCTGCCCATGGCAGGGGGTGGGACTGGATGAGCTTTAAGGTCCCTTTCAACCCAAACCATTCTAAGATTCTATTATTCCCAGCAAAGGCAGCAGCTCTGGAGAGTAAGCAAAGGGATCAAAGTGATGCAAAGTGATGCAAAGTGATGCAAAACTGTCTAAATTAAACCTTCTCATTGCAGCATCTGACAGTGGACCACATAAACTCCCTATCCCTGTTCCTACACCCTGGGAAGAAGCTCCAGCCCCACACGAAGCAGCACCGTGGCTGGAAGTTGCACTCCACCACACCAGCTTTTTCATGCTGCAGTCTGCACAAACTCCAGGCAAAAACATTAAAAACACACCATTTCCCCCTGTAAGAAATCCTTCACAGCAAAGTGACCTTCTGACAGCTCAGTAACATCTCCCAAACAGGAAAGGATGTCAGAAACTGTAGTTGTGAATCAAAACAAAAGTCTCTGCCTCCATACTGGCATCCAGATGCCACCTGAGCCAGGGCTCTGAGCTGCAGGAGGGCGAGGGTTAAGGATCCCTCTTCCACCAACACCCAGCCCACAGCTCCCATTTCAGCTGCAGGCATCACAAAGAATTCCCTGTGCAGAAGGGACACTCTGGAGGGGCAGGAGCAGGGAGTTTGCACAGGAGGAGGAGGAGGGAGGTGGATACCTCTGCCTGCACACTGTGCTACTCCTGGGATGCAGGACAGCATCTCCCTGCTGCCAGCCTGCTCCCTCCACTGCCAGTGTGTCAGCTCAGCTCCTCACCCAAAATGTCAAGAAAAATAACAGAGAAATTAAGAAAAACCCACCTGACTTAAACCAATTTGAATATTTATTTTGAAAAATTTATTGAATTACAGAACAGGAAACCCACTAAATAAAACCAGCCAGGCTGGCATTTGTCTGCCTTGGAATATGGCACTTTCTTTCAGCCACGTTAATATTTGGTTTCTCTCTTTTTACATTTTGAGGTATTTATTTTTACAGAGGGCCTGGGATGTGACTAAGATCATTACATGTTTAACACTGCAGTGAAGTGATAATGTGTTTAAGGTTAAATGAGAGAAACATGACATTTGACTAATAAACTTTTTCCTGTGTTGTGACTCCATAAACAAAGGGAAACACACTGTACTGCTGCTGAGAGGAAAGGGGAGCTGGGTGGCTTTTTTATTTTTTGCAGGGCCTTTGTTTCCTCCCCACTGTATCATTAGATTCAAAGGGGTTTTGCCGAATACAACAGATATGAAATGTGTGATGTTCATTTTAAAATTACAAGTACAGCCTGCTATTGACCATCTAATTATGCTGAGTTCCATTTATAAACATAGCTAACCACTAAGTTTATAGAGACTTTTTGTGCTGCTTTAATAGGATATTGATCGAGAGCAAGGTTTGAGTGGACTGCCATTGAATTGTGTAATGGCATACAAAAGGCAAGGTCACGGCAACTGTTCACTCTATGCCTGCAGTCTATTTTTTATTATAATCTTTTTTTCTCCCTCTCATACCCAAGCCCACACAGTGAGTTTTGGATAGCAGTGCTTTGCTAAGGAATATAGAGTATCTTTTTAAATGTTAATTTTCATGCTGCTGACTTTAACTGCCTTCACTAGTGTAATGCTTAGTATAGCAGAAAACATACAGGCTGCTGTTCAGAGAGAGCTGGTTTGTCACACCCAGCTCTCACACACGTGCTCTGTGAGGAGGAGAAGCAGAACCTCTTCTCCTCTCCTGGGCTCCTGCCTGGCCCAGACCCACACCAAGAGCCAGGCACCCCATACCTTGCCTCAGACACCCAGGACATGCTGGGGTTCACAGGACTTACCCTGCACCTTGTTTTGGCTGCTGCTGGATGAGTGGGATGAGGAAGATGTGTTTCTTCTGCCACATCCACGCTCCATGCCTGGAATACTGGCAGTCACTCTCACTCTCAGCTTTTGCCCTCACAATAAGAAGAGCTTCAGTCCCTGCATCCACCCCAAATACTGTCACGAACAAGCCTGGCATTGGCGTGGCAGAATCTCAAGCTTTCCCTATTGCCTTGGCCACTGAAGCACCTCTCACCTGTGGACTTAGTGCAAGTGTTTCAGGGATAATTAGCCAGACCATTTCTGTGTTTACACAGGAGCAGTAAGCAACTCTAGGTACGTTTGTGTGCTTGTGGTGCCACCAGCTCATTAGAAGGATTAAAAGTCACCCCACTTGCTCCTCACTGGACTGAGCCAACACGTTAAACCTCAACGCGTGGCATTTTCAGTCCAGGTTGCACTAAGAATTCCCTTGTTTATCAGCACGAAGAATGATGTCATTTTGACAAATAACACACCACCAAACAAATATGTTTGATTTGGCTCTAGCAAATGTCCATAAATCCTAAATCTTTCTTCACATCCTGGGCAGTGCAGTTTATCTGGCTGCTTGAAGGACCTCCAAGGGAGGAGATCTTCCCAGCAGCTCTCTCTATACAAGAGCACGTGGTGCAGACTGAAAGCCAAGAGGGGAATGTGCTCCCCTTGCCTCTCTGCCTGCTCCAGCCTGCCACAACCTCCCAGCTCCTGCCAAGAGAAGGAGACTCTACACTTGGCACCACAGCCACCCCTCTGCAAGCACCTTCTGCAGAGGGTCTTTTCCAGTGGCCTGAAGATATCTGCCCACAGCCAGTGGAATATTTTCCTAACAAGGGGAGAAAAGGAGAAGGTTTCACTTGGCCAGCAGCTGGCTGTCTGTTCCCAAACCAGCACATCTCCAACACTTCTGCCTCTGAGCCTTTTGTTGTCAGCACAGACCTCTCTAGAGTGGGAAGAATGAAGTCTTTGTTATCTAGAGGGGTGTCCTCAGTATGTGGGGTGACAACACTCAGAGCAGAGCTCACACCCTCTGCCTGCTAATAATGCAGGAGAGCTGACAGCATGATCTGCAACACCCACATCAGATGGGCTGGAGAGGAGTCTTAGTTTTTCAGATGTGCGCCTATGTTCTATTTTCTCTGTTTTACTGGGCTCTGCAAGACTGGGCAGCATTTTGAAAGAAAATCTGCATCTACAGGACTGAAGAGAGCAAGTTTCTGTTACCAGCGTGGTCTAGACTTGTTCAATAGCTCACAGAAAGTGTGATGATCAGCACTGATAGGTAAGACAGATAACAGCAACAGCTGACCTTTTGCTTGATTAATTAATTCCCCAAATTTGCATGATGGAGACAACTGCCTCTTACTTGAGACTCCCTGTCATGTGGACCTCTGCAAACTTTACTCAATAAACCTGGCACATTAATTGCTACCAACAATATTTTGTAAGATTAATTTTAGATAACAGCAGCCACAGGCCAGTTAAAACTGGGGGGAAATCACTTATTTCTATCATTATATTATCAAAAGCAAGTGTGGTAAGAAACATGACAGCAGCCATAAGTGAAGATGATCTCTTTGGAAAGAGGCCTGGTCTCAAATAAGGACACAGGAACATGCAGACAACCCAGCAAGGGTTATATTAACTTTAAAAGACCTTGCTTGCCAATTTAGGCAAATATGCAGCAATTACTTTGTTGCTCTGTTATGTTAAACAATTCTTTGAATATGAGCATGCGAATTCATACTGAGTTTGCTGGGAATTTGCTGCTAGACTTGACACTAAACATACCCTACTGGGTAGCCAGGGCATGTCAGGCTGTGGGCTGCTCAGACCTCATAAAGTAAACAAGGTTACGGCTGGTCAGTACATGTCTGGGGCATCTCCAAGGAAAATCCAGGGTGCTATCAAAAGCAGTGTAGCTAAATCAGTTGCTGGCACTCTTCCCTCTGAGTCAGTTTTGAAGTGATATCCCGATATGCTCTGGGGACACTATTTTTGGTAGAGGTGCTGGCTTGTAGACGGGATATAAAACTGAGGTCCTGACCTCCCAGGGTTATTAAAGAGCCCATTGAAAATCGTGCAAACCCCTGTGTCTGGAACAGACAAAAGCTGAATATTTTTATTTTTCCCATTAACACCTTGTTTCTTATTTCTGATAAAGTTTGTATTCTTCCTGCGTGCTGATGCCCCAGCCTTGAAGGTGATGCACTTCAGCTGCAGGCAAAGGGAACATCTCAGACACAGTTCATAATTTGCAGAACATGCTGAGTGCTAGGATTTCTGATACCCAGTGTTTTAGTTCAGTTACAATAAAGTATCAGGGAAAATTAATAAGCATGAAACATGATGCTCACGAGGTCAATGCCAAGCTCTGGGGGAGGCTGAGACTGGGGCTGGGACTGGCTGGGAAGGCACAGGAAAAGTGCACACATGGAGCACGGCTGACAGAGTCCAGAGGCAGCTCTGCTGTGTAGGGCTCCTACAGCACAGATAAGATTGTGGTGAAGTGGGATGCCTTGCAGAGGGGGAGGGTGAACCCTTTGGGCTTCAAAAGCCTTGTGCTGTCACACTGAAATAAAGTGACATAACACGGAGATGTTCAAAGCCTGGTGATAACTTGGGGTTGTCCACCCTGGCTGCAGGTACCAGCAAGTCTGTGCACTCAGTACAGTGAGGGAGATGCCAAAGTCCCTAGTTAAGCACTTTGGTAAGTGAACTGATTTGCAAATGCACTGAGCACTCATCAGCTCCTCTTGACTTCTAAGTCCTCTTAACTTTGTCCTTCTCTCAAAATTCCCACCAGTTGTCAGGGAAGAAAACTCAGGAGAAATGTTTTCTTCACGCTTTTTCTCTCTCTGCCTCTCTCCAGGTCATAGAACTGACATTCATGTATCTCCCACTTGCCATGCTTTCCTTGTAGCATCTTGTTTATTAATATAAAGCCAATTTACTACCTAGTGTAAGCCTCTCCAAAAGAGAAAATAAACAGGAAACGCCTTACATAAACTCTGTTCTGATTCAAACCCACAGATTCTCTGCTAGGTTTGTGCCAGTCAGATTCCAGACCCAGAAGGACTTAAACTACATGCTCAGAGCCAGCACACAAAAAAATATTTCTGCTGACGAGAAGGAGAACCATTTTATCACTGTTGGTGCTGAAGACACCCTAAGATCTTAAAGGAGCACATAGCTGGAGTGGTTCTGCAAGTTTGCAGAATCAATTTTTTTAAAAATCTGCTTTAAAATTCTATTTTATTTTTGCCCATTAAAAGATGCAGCACATAACATGTTATCCCATAGCTCCACTCTAGCTGGAGAAAAGCTCATAGACTAGTTTGAGTTGGAAGGGACCTTAAAAATCATACAGTTCCAACATCCTGCCATGGGCAGGGACATCTTCCACCATCCCAGGTTGCTCCAACCTGGCCTTGGACACTTTCAGGGATGAGGCAACTACAGTTTCCCTGGGCAACCTGTGCCAGGGCCTGACCACCCTTCACAGGGAAGCATTCCTCAGATCCCCAAAAGGACCTGCAGCCCTGGCTTGGCACTTGTATCTCTGCAAGACACTGTCCACACTCTCTCCTTGGACTATCTGGATTATGTCATAGCAAAATAGAATTCAATGCACCTTTGATCAATGGAACAGGGTGGTGACAGGTACTCGTAATTCACTGTTGTTAGTGAGTATTGACAAGCCTGTAATGATCATGCTGCTGTGTGTCATTCATGCTGGGGGCATTAGCATTCTTTAAAGGTCAAAAAACAAATCCTTCTAGAAGACAGAATTCCATACAGTTAATGGAAAATGTGGGCCTGGCAAAGTCAAGATGTGTGAGATTATCAGGGCTGAAGCTGGTACAGTTGTTGGCATTATTAAGGACTTCAGCAATTTGCAGGTGTACGAATCATAGAATCTTAGAACATCCTGAGCTGGAAGGGACCCGCAAGGATCATCAAATTCCAATCCCTGGCCCTGCATCGGATAATCCCAAAAATCACACACAAAGACATGTACACATCACACGGATGATCACAATGTGAAAAAAAACAGCGTAAGAAAATTTCCAGGCTTATGGGCATAGATCAGGTAATTTCTAGAGGTCTGGTTAAAATAGAATCCTTGGGTTCTCCAAAGGATCCATGAGAAGCTGATTTCTGTAGGCATTTATCTGTACTCTGATATGGAGTCTGCCCATTTTCAGTTGAGTACCAGATGAGCTTATCAATTTGCACATGCAAGTTTGCAGAATCAATTTTTTAAAAAATCTATGTTAAAATTATTTTTCATTTTTGCCCATTAAAAGATGTGGCACATAAACACTGTCTACTGGCAAGAACAGGGGAGAAGTGAGTCTTAATTTTCAAGACGCTGTTTTGGAATTGGGGAAGGAGCACGATAAGAATCGAAGGAAAAACCCTGGGATTGCAGAAACCACATAAATTGTCCACAAAATGATACTTACTTTGTGAGACTCTTACTAGCTCAGTCACACTGAAAACACCTGATGTGACAAAACTGTCCTGGAAGCCCAAATGTCCTACAAAACAAACAGAGTGAGAGAACTGCGATTAGCTTTAAGCATTTAATGACAGTATTCTCAAATACTTTACTTTCATTTAGACCTAAAATGTGACATCTAATTTCCCACTTAGCAGTAATTATTGTTTATGTAGGTGGGTAACTAGTCATACAGCTATGTAGGCTGCTTTGTGGTTTCTATCTAGAGGTTAGGAAAGCTAACATGACACATCAGCAGGGAGATTTTTACATGTTAAAGCATCTCAACAGGAAATCTGAAACAAAAGAGGACTATTTTAATAAACGGTTACCTTGGATGACCCCTAATGACTTCACAATTGAAATGAAAATACTGTACCTAGGAAACAGACAGGACAGCTAAGTTCCATAATCGTTTTAAACATTATTCTCTAAAGAAACATCTGATCAGGATTATCTACCCATTCATTCAAACAAAACAAGATTTAAAGACATACTCTTCATTTTTCTAAGGTTGCACTAGGGAAATCTTAAAACAGCAAACAGTTAAAAAAACTTAAATGAAGGCCTTTTGCACAAAAAATCCCCAAACTACCATTTCAAACCGGGTTTTGAAAAGAAGAATAAATCTCAGTGTAAGAAAAGTGTTAACTTGGAGCCGTGGACTGCCTGTAGGAATCAGGGCGGACGCGTCCACACTCGCCTCGCTTGTGCAAGGAATGCCTCTACACTCCGTATCAAAATGTTTTTGCACTTTACATAACAGTATTTTCCTTCTTCTCTGCAAACATGCCTACCACCAAATGTTCATTTAATTTTCACGGCTATGATCAGTGACAAAAGCAGCAGCGCTCGGGCCGCAGTGCCGGGGGTGGGACAGGGCGGCTCGCGCGGGACAGACAGAGCTGGCCTTCAGTTGAGGGAGGTCTGCACTTGGACAGCCAGGCTGACCTCCTGCTTTGGAAATCAGGGTCAAAGGAGAAATCGCAGGATAAAGAGATTATTAAAAGAACTGTAAAGTCCTACTTGCCCACAGGATAAGTGCCATACCTTTTTAGGTTGTCCTACTTAGAGTCACTGATTCCGGCGCACGCACACATATATTATTGAATGTTTTGCAGGGGCACCATCTGCTCCACTGTTAATTGTTTGTCAGGCTCAGTATGATTTCCCTACATTCCATATATTCTACTGTACCCCATGCTCATCCTGGGAATACCTGTGCACCTTCCTCTAATGACTAGAGCAATAGGACTAATGCAAGCTGCACATTTGATCTCCTGGTTTTATTTTGGGGCTGTTTAAAAAACCCAGCATATACAACATGTCCCGTTGCCATCTCTCCCTGAAGAATAGGATGCAAAAGAAACACATCTTCTATGCAGGACTACAGAGCAGGGAATGTCAGAGAATGTGTCAAGGAAAGGTTTGGGAGAGATCTGGAGGGAGGTGAGCCGTTCATCTCCAGCCAAGATCTCATGAAGTCTGCTCCTACACAGAAGAAGTTCCCTGTCTCTGCAAGGAGCCCACGGTGCCAGATGAACACAGGCGCTAAGCTAACAGACTCCAGACAAGTTTCTACATCAGGCATCTTTTTATACTTCAGCAATAATGATGAGTTTTCAAACTGTGTATATGTATATCTTTGGGCATCCTTGTGTATGTGTGTATACATATGTATTATGTACACAAACATATAAATATACACAAATCTGTCATGCTCCAGCTGTAGATAAATGTACTATAAAATATTGAAATTGATGCTGAAATTCAACACAAACAAATTCCTCAATCTGCAAACAAGGTTTTTATTTACATCAAGAGAATAAATTTTTCTCTACTTCAAATGAATAAATGTTCTTACGAGCTTTTATTTTTCCTTATTTTCAACGGAGAAATGGCTCTCAGATAGCTGTAAATGCTTTTGCCTGATCTGCTTTGTATTTTCCCATAATAAAGGTGATGACTCCCTCATTCTGCTTTTTAGAAACGGTTGCTGGCCATACACGACGTTTGTTCATCGACAATTTCCCAAGTATTTTTAATATGAAGATCTACTTTTCATATGCTGCAGCAGACCTGCCTATTGAATTAAATGATCTGTGAATTAAAAATAATTCTCTTAGGTCTTCACTGAAACCACTCATGTGCCTAAAATTAAGCATATGCTTAAGTGCCTTGCTGGATCAGGGCCAGGAGTGTTACTACTCCGCAGAGCCCTTCGGAGGGAAGCCAGTCTATGCTATGCAACTTCTCACACTGTGCTCATCATGGTAGTATCTGAGCAACTTCCAGAAGTGCATCCAGCAATGCCACGAACATCTGCCACGTGTTGTTTTTTCACAGCGCACCATCCTGGCTCTGCTCTGGTGTCCATTCCCACCCGCCTTTCCCACCCTATTGCACAAAGAGTGAAGGTGAAATTTAAATATGGAAGGAAAAAAAGCCCCAAATCACAGCTACTGCAGCACCTTTGGCTGATTTTTTGAATTAGTCTGGAGCCTTTTGTAATTATCCAATAAAAGTGTGATTGTTGCATGGGTAACGGTGTTACCTTCACTTGGCAATGACAAGTAAAAGCAGAAATGAAAATGCCACAAATATATTCTAACTCTCATGGCATGAGAGAAGTTGAATAAGTTATCTTGGGCCTGCTGATCTCATTATTCCTATTTTGGGTACTCTTGAAATGTCTGCTTACTTCTGCAGGAACATTCCTCATGGAATAATAGTAATCGTTAAACAACAGCATGCAACGAGCGGGATTAGATTTTCACCCTTCAATACTGAAAATAAACATTTCACAAATGAAAGGTGAATTTCACAATTCTCTGATTTGCTATTTACTTATAAACATTGGGAAATCAGGGGCTCCTCTTGCCAATCATGAGTAATATCTTGATACCCATAAAAGCAATGCCCTTGGCTTAGAGCTGTATCAGGAATTTATTTTGATGCACAGTTAGTGTGTGAATTTGCAGTTCACTAGAACCCCATGGAAGTTTAAAAGTTTGCCTGGGTGGCTCAGATTGCAAAATCCAGGTCTAAAAGCATTGCTTTTGCTGAGCTGGGATAACAGTGCAACAAGAAAATGAGAGACACTGGACAAAGAAAGTAGAAATATAGATGAAGAATGACTGGGAAACAGCAAGATTGACAAAGTATGTGAAGAAAACATTAACCGGGGTCAAAACGCAAAGATATATCAATTTGGTCCTTCCACTTAATTCTGAATGAGAGAAAAAAAAGGTGAAGTCAAGCAATTACATATGCAGATGTCAGCATTAATGAGCTCCTGTACTGAAAAGATGATTAACCATCCTGAAAGCTCCCAAGACTTACTTTTCATACGGCACTTTACTCAAATATGTTCACTGCGACAGTTTGGCTCCATATCCCGAAGATGGGACACTGAACCTGCTGTGTGTGCCAGGTTATCTCTGCAGCTTTGTGAGACAGCCACGGGCTGGGGGGGAAGCAGTTGCTCAAAGGGAACCTTGCAGAGCTCATTCACTGAAATTCTGGGGACAGCTCAGGACACCTGGCTGGCCCTGACTCAGCAAAGCTGCTGCAGCACGTGCTTCAGTTCCCTCCCATGCCTCACTAAAGCACATGGTTATTGCCCTGCCAAGTAAAGGTGGGCAGACAACACTGAGGAGGAATTAAAATATCTTGTTGAATCACTCCTTCAGTGCAGGTCCAGGTGCAGGTAGGAATTTGCTCATTACCTAAGATCTCACTTCAGCTCATGAAGATGATCATATTTCCCCCAAGTGGGAGAAAACCCCAGGGTAATAAGATCAAATTGAATAAAGCAGATCAGGACAGTGACTAATAAATCATATGCCATTACCCAATTACACTTTCATTATCGTGTAAAAACGTGGTGCAACACAGTGGTACCAGGTACCACATGGAAAACATCTTTCTATAACTCGATGACTGCTTTAATTGGGGAAAAAATTCATAATAGGATTTACATATTCTTCTTTTGGATCCCAGTAGAGAAGCCAGAAGAAAAGGCTTCAATTGCTGGAGCCTAATTCTGATCTCAAAGAAGTTTTAAACAAGTCTTTCTACACTGATCAAACAGAGTTTCACCTAATTTTCTCCTAATTTACACTGGCAGAGGAGAAATCAGGATTAGGCTTGTTGTCTACTGCTATTTGTTTTGAATTATTAAGCAAACATTCCTATTTCAATGAGTAAACGTGTACAAAGGCAACTAACCTTCGTCCTAAAATCGAGTTTACAGGGAGAGTATTGTCTGCTTTCCCAATTAATGCTGTAAAAAGGAGTCTCAGACATTGAGCTACCAATCAAGAGCTTGTGTTGTAGCTTGAGAAAATCATGACTGATGCAATTACTTTTATGTAGAAAGTCTGAATATGGTCTATAGGTTAAAGTTCATGGGGTTATTGTTCCTTAATTGAATATCAGAAGATGTTTTCAAGGTGCTCGAGGTATTATTGTTATTTAATTAGCAGGCTTCCTTGTGTAATCCAACAGTATTATTTTTACTCTAAAATAGTTAGATTGCAGCACAAATACACAAGGTATTTTCCAAACAGAAATACAGCTGGTTTCCTGAAATCCAAGCTTAAATAAAACCAGGAGAGAGTTACTCCTTTGAAGATGAAGAAGTCCAAATCCAGTTATTTCTCTTCCACTGCAATCTGAGTGACAATGTATTAAGCTTTGGAAAACAGCTATTTGGGAGACTTTGATTCCTTTTCAGTGTTTTAAATTACACCAGTCCCCCAAACTAGCACTGAACCCATTTCTAAAGCCTTTTTCATGTTCAGCATCTCACTATACATAGCCATCTTAAAACCTTAAAATAGTAATAATCAATTAGGGTCTCAAGCCTATTATCTTAACCAAATGCCTGATTAAAAGAAAAGCCCTCTCTGCTCAAAGTGCAACTTGATTCCTTTTGGTTTTATCCTCTATCTAGATAATCCCATGTTTCACAAACAATGCCGAGCAATAATAGTGATGAGAAAATTAATGTCTGTATCACACAGCACAGGCAGGCCTGGAGAGAGGGGATGTTATCAGAGGGAACCGGCTCACCCCGAGGACTCCCAAAAGATCAGCTGCTCCACGGCTGCTCTGGCTGAGCACGATGGGGCTGAGGGACTTAGTCCTAATCTGTGTTCTCCAGCAAAAAGCAAAAGGCTGAACAGACGTGCTTCAGTCAAGACCTTCATAACATTTACACTCTGCTTAATTGTAAGGTGAGTTTATCAAGGCTGGGCTGACCCACCACTGCAAAAAAAACCCTTCAGCATTATCCCACATTGGAAACACAAAGAAAGATTCTTGGGGCCAAGCCACATTCCCTACCTTCTCTAAAAAAAAAGAAGACTGAAGAGACCACCTATCCCAGCCACAATACTTTATCCAAGGGAATGTCTGTGCCATTCCCATGGCAGGCAGCAGCGTGGAGCTGTGCACAGGACTGGAGAGCTGCATTTACCAACAGCACCCAAATGCTGACAGCCAGAGCTGCCACAGTGGCCTTGTTTTAATTGCTTTGTACAAAATGCATTCCTCAAATTTGTTAATGATAATCCTTTAATGGTAAATTAGACCCCATTTTTAATTCATGGACGTTTTATAGAAGAGTTAAGCAAGACATTATACATTAAAGGTGATACAGAAACCTCTCTCATTCCCTGACAAATGCTACCACTTCTATTTCAGCTTGTTATTTCCAATTTAATGTTAATGCCACAGCAATAGCTCGCCTTGGAAAAATTGCACATTTTCTTATGAAATAACTGCAGGGCCACGTGTCACAGAGACCCTTTTGCATCTGACTTGCCTACCTGCCTTTGGCTGAGGTTTTAGGACGCACCAGAACTTTCTTTGTGGCCCATAGCAGGATGGATTAGACCGTCCAGGGCATGTCGTGTTAGTACAATAGAAGAACACTTTTAAGACTTTAAAGTCATGTAATACAATTCTAGGCTGGATCTTTCTTGTTAAAAAAAGTAGAATGGGAGTGATTGAAGGAGAAAAGGGCCAATATTTGACAACAGAAATCAGCATAACCTCCTAACAGCGGCAGTCATGGATGACTGCCCTTTGACCCGGGGAGATTATGTGGGATTTCAATGACAACAGCTGGAAGTGAGCATGTGAGAATAGAGAACACAGATCTGAGGCCTCCTACAAAAGACTGCACAATCCCTGCCCAGATCTGAGTGTTGATTAGAAATTGTTTCCTGGTCCTGGCTTAATAGACTGTGATAATGAAAGTTTTGTTAACCCTTCACAATATGCAAAAGCATTGGTAAATGATTTGCCTTTTTGGATTTTTAGCTAAAAAGTCAGTATCCAGCAGACAGCAAAACTGTCTGTTTAAAATTGCCAGGTTTTGTGGGCAGTGCTCAAGTTCACCTCCTTTTCATAAGGTTTTTACTCTTTTGGTGGCCATTGGGAATCAACATCTGAAGGTGCTGGGAGGTGGTTCTTGGGAAGGACTCTCAGCCCTTCCCCAGGAACTCACCTGACCCACCACAATGAGCAATAAGAATCCTCCAGAGGTGCATCAGGCCAAAAATATACATGTAATGTCTCTCTGTGCACTGCCTTTCATACTCATGGCATTTTAGAATCTCTAATAATAACAATGGCTAATTATTCTTTCGGTATGTGTCATACTGAGCTCCAGAGTCTGGGTTGCAAATTAATAAATGTTAACCAGAACAAATGTGGCATCAGGCTGTGTCCCCAACACCCTGATCCTGCAGGAATCCACTGCAGATTCAGGCCTTAGGAGATACAACTCATTTTATATCAAGTGCAGAGATAGTGGAATTAATGGCACCTTATTACTGTTAATGAACCGATCCCAGATTGCAATCAATCATGTCAGGTTTTGTCCAAGTGGTGGGCACACGGATAGTTCCTTTCTCTTGAAGACAAAGGTCTTTTTGAAACACTGAAAGCATTTCAACTCATGTTAAAGACCTTGTGTAATGGAAACCATTCCAAGATCTAAGATGTCTGGTGTGGTTTTTCATTTCTGATGACTCCTAACATTGTTGGGTACTTTTCGATATTCATACGTGTGAGAAATCAGTTAAATATAGTTTTTTGATATAATGATAAAAGTTTAGAATCTCCCTCTCTACCATATACCAAATTCGATACAAAAATTGCATTAACACCGATAGGGGCCTATAGCTTGAAAAACAACAGATGTCTTAAATTAGCATATTTCTGTTTTGGGTCCTCAATCCAAAAATCAAATTTTAAAGAAAGGAAGAAAAAGACCATTATAAATGGTCATACTCATTTGGCAGCTTGTAAAATAATGTGCCTCCTCAAAAGCATTTCAAAGTAAATGAAATGAAATCTACCTTGGGATAATAATTCTGGAATATTTATGACATCCAACAATAAAAAGAGTAATAAAAAGAAAAGTCTGCCTTCCTGAAAATAATAATATGAAGGAGTTATTTATCTTCATATTTTCATATCAACCCTGGTTACAAGAGCAGTGACAGCTGCAATCTCCAAGGTCTGTGGTGATACTGCGGTGACTCAGTGTCCAAATGAGCCCAGATAAACCACCCAGTTCCCCGGAGCCTCCAAGGAAAGCTGACGGCATGTGCTGCTGCAGGTGCTCCCCAGGCACCCACCATCAGCCACCCACCCACCCTCCACTCCAGGGAGGGGGTACTGCTGTCCCTGTCCCTGTCCCTTTCCCCCTCCAAGGCCTTTGTAGTGAACGCCCCAATGTTACGAGCTCAGCATCACATTAACTCCAGGGCCCCCCAGGGAGCTGAAAAATCTCCTAAGGAGAGTAATGTAAGGATAATTTCTACCCAGCTGGTTGTGTCTTGATCTCAGCATCATATTTCTGGTACAGCCTGAAAACGTGGGTTTCTACAACTCATTTGTCTGCAGCCGATCTCACACACTCCATCATCTGCCCTTGCCCCTCTCTCCATCAACTCTCCTTGCTCCTCTTACTCCCCATCAAGTACCAGCCAATATTTGGCCTTCTGAATTTTGTCCACTGATTTCTAGAAAGCTCCTGGCAGGACTAAGGGCTTGGAGGAGTCGACAGCAGGGCCACATTTTGGTTATCACACTGATGGAGCATCCCTTGGTACACGCAGAGCCTACTTTGGTTTACACTACTACAAATTAGAATTTAGCTACAGTATTAATGCCATAAATATTATTGTTCATGCTGTGTGAAGAACATCAGTGTGAAAATAAATGTAAGGATATTTAAAAACTGGTGTGGAATACTTAGGTATTCAGACTAATCACGGGCTGAAATAAGCACATTTGTTTCAAATCCTGTTTATAGCACCGCAGCCCCTCCCTCCTTTAAATCTTCCTCTTAACCATAGTGATGTTTATTGAATACCTGTCATTTCTCCAGCAGCATGTGCCAACAGCAGCTCACCAGTGCCAGGCTGCATGAAAACCCTTCTGTCTCCTATTCTCCAAGGGGCTCCCTTAGATCAACCACTACCATACCCAATACACTGAAACCCATAAATTTGCAGATACTGCAGTCAAAATTCTTAACAGGAAAGTGCACCCATTTTGCCCAGTGTAGCATACTGAAATATCACATGGTGAGAAGCATTTCTCACCATGTGTAAACTGTCAATTTGATTTGAAATTAAAATTTTTGATTAACATGAGCATTTCTGAGCCTCCCGCTGGCAGCAGCCCTATTGCTGAAAAGTGACATGATTTGTGACACACATGCTGTACAGAAGCCCCATGCCAGCAATTGTTAAACCCATTTTCATTCTGCTTTAATACGGTATGACACTCAGGAAAATAATTTTAATATTTAGGAGAAAGGGGGTAAAGGCTTAAGGACTGAAGCCCTTTACGGGTGTAAAGCAGGATTAGAGCAGCACGAAAAATCAGCATGGAGGTCTCCCTGTCTCACAAGTCATGTCTCTTTTCAGCAATAGGAACCATCTGCAGGAGGCTAAGAAAGGTCCATGCTGAAGCACAAAGCCTTCTTTTAAATCCAGTTGATATTTCAAACACAGCATGAGGTTCTTTCCACCTATGAATGACGAGATGCTTGTGCATGGGGAAATGCTTGCAACTCCAATAATTAAACCCTCTTGGATGGGAGGTAGGATTTTCTGGTTTCCACAGCAGTCTGTTATTTTTCCATGTTTACCATTTCCCCAGAGATATCCGTGGTCACTGGAGACACTAACATTTATATGGTGTATTATTTATGAAAGAGGAAAATCTTGTGACTATTAAGACTTTTAAGGCCAGGAATCTACCTCTTCATCAGGGCAGTGGGAAGATTTTTGTGAGTTTAAACAGCTACCAAGTGAACCCAAGAAGCAGGACAGGTTTTGAGGCTCTGATGTACACACAGAGGAGACAAAAGTTCAGTGGGGATTTTCATAAACGTAAGCCTGTGTCACTGCTGCAAGCTGCTGACTCAACTGTGTCACCTGCGTGTTTCTCAGACTGGATCATTTTTTTTCCAGTAACATCATGTTCTGAGGAAGTTTATCATGAAACAAGTATCACGAACAGTCATTCTGAGCAGCAGAACAGCTTTGATATGTGTCGACACGCATCTGACTTTTCTTTGAGCTCCTAACACTATTCATCACATTAAACACTCTGCTCTGCTGGACTCTCTGTTCCTAATAAACACAGGGCAATTTCTAATCGCCATAATACAGCAAGTTAAAAAAATACAGTATTTTGAAAATAATTTTAGATGGTGAAATGAAATACCAGGATGATTCAGATGCCCTGGAACTATTCAGGCCTGAACATAAAGCTGCGCGCTCATTTATGTTAATAACAGCGCTCAAGAACTCAATCTGCATGAAAAACACGATCCTCAATAAAGCCATGATACATAGTTACTATAAGTATGCAAGTTCTTTTAAATAAGTCTTAAGTTTAAATAAGCTTGTGTGTAAATATCTAGTTTTAATTAGTATATTGCCAAGAAATAATACAACTACACTCAGTGATGCCGTAATCACTTTGGGATCTATAAAATCCTCCCTCGGCTGGTGGTGGCCAAGTGCACCTTCCAAGGTTACCCTGCAGACACACTTGGAGCTGAACCGAGGGAGTCTGAAGAATTAGAGGGCTATAAAAAGAGGTATTGGCTGAGGGGAGGGCTTTGTTTTGTTTTGTTTTGTTTTTTTTTAATGTGCATTTTAGTTTATAGTTATAGGAATAATCCACATATTTAGATAATAGGGCAGAATTCCTTAGAAAAGCCCAGTGTCCAGGAGAAGTGGGGGGCACAGGGTCAGGTGAGGATGGGCACCTTCCCTGGGCCACTTTGCTGAGTGATATGGACACAAACCCTGGTGACTTCACCAACTGGTTCCTCTCATCCTCCCTTCCTGGCACTCCTCTTTTCACACCACGGCACTTCTAAAAGACTGAGGCTGGACACCACGATAACGGAAGCTGTAGAAATATCCGTGAAGATTAGATAGTATAAATGTGATGTGAAAGTAAGAATGCTGGGCATGGAAGCTGTCACAAGGATCAGCCAACCCCATCTTTCCCTACAGGCTTTTCTCTCCCTTCAAAGCTACTTCTTACACCTCCTCAACTGACACCAACTGTGAGCAAACTGTAATTCACAGTAAACCCCATGGATATCATACATGTTACTCTATTCACCTATTGTCTTTTCCATGGAATTCTTAGAGTTTTGTTTACAGGAGGCTGTTACTCCTCTATTCTTTGTACAGAACAATAATTTCTGATAACTTTCAGTCCCAAGTAAGCTGACTTCCACTAGGTTTACACATTGGTTATCCCTGTGGCTTGGGGGAAGAGATTTTTCACTAGTCATGTCACAGAATCATAGGCTGGTTTGGGTTGGAAGAAACCTTAAAGATCATCTTGTTCCAATCCCCTGCCAGGGGCAGGGACACCTTCCAATATCCCATGTTGTTCCAAGCCTCATCCAACCTGACCTCGAACATTTCCAAGGATAGGGTGTCCATACTGTCTGTCCTACTGTCCACATTATGGGGCTCATGATGGTCAGTCAGGGCCACCTGAGAGATCCCAGCAGAAGATAAGGAGAACCTCATGAGCTTTTCTCCAGCAGCACTTGGGCTGTCTCATCTTGGACAGCAGAGTACAGAGGTAAGTCTCTGGAATAAAGTTCTGATGTACTGGTAGCAGTAAAGACAGGAAGGGATGGGTCTGGAAGCACAGTAATGCTTGTTGAGGGACACGTCAAGCTTGCACAAAACCTACACACAAAAGTTGGTGCTCCTGTCCAGGCAGCAGAGTGACCTCTAGTGCAGTGTCACTCCCTCCTTGGATACCCTGAATCATGAAGGCTGGGAACAGAAGGAACTGTTCTCATCACCTGCGAGCAGCGAACAAAGTGCCTCCACTCAGCACAGAAATCTCTGGGTGGCCACCAAGGTCTGCTCCAACTTCACCTGAGTTACGAAGGACATCTCCAGAGAAGGACAAAAGGCTGGGACAACCAGCACAGGCACCAAGGAGTCTCTGTAAGAAACATGTCATTCCTTCATGTGCCCCTGACTGACTCCCCTGGGAGTGTGAAGGTACTTGGGCAAAGTACTGCACTACCCTAGAAGCAACACAACTCTCTCCCAGCGTGACCCAGGCACTCTGGGCTCATATCCCAGGCTCTGCCAGGTCTCTGCCTCCTCCAAGCTCTGAAGAGGAAGCCCCACAGACTTACTGACTGACCTCCCAAGGTCTGATGCACTCAGGCTTAGGCAGGCAACTACACTTTCAGACAGCGGTGGAGAACACCCAGTGTATTTGTGGATAATTCTCCCAGCCAAGTTCCAAACAAGCAACATAAATCCAGTGGGAAGAGACTGCTTGGATGTGGAAACCAGCAGCAGAGCATTGCACGATGACTGAGACTCTTTCGGCTTTATTCTAAGTTTGTGTTTTGTAGGGCAGGATGCCCTGTCTACATTCCTTTATGGACTAAGAATGGACATTTATTAACAAGTACTTGGGCGGGCAGCCCAAAACTCCAGACTCCTGGCCTGGGACTGCACGACAGAGAGGGCCAGTGACCCCCGTTTGTGTTTACTGTACTTCTACAGACACATGTTGGTGTGATAGGGGCATTCACTTTCTCAGGTTCAGGCCAAGGTCAGGCCAGAACACAGACCAAGTTTATTTTCTCCGTGTAATCTGCTCAGGCTGCAGCCCAAAGAGGGCCTCGGAGTTCATGAATTGTGAGTGCATTGTTAGGGTTTCAAGATTAACAAAATAAACAGAAGGGACAGAGAGGGACCTTCTTTATCCTTAACTAATATCATGGGCTCATCCCATGTGTGGCAGATTTGGGGAGGTGCTCAGGGAATTAAGATGACATTGGTGGGATGTCTCGCTCCAGGAGGAAGCCTCCAGCAAGTCAGACCCATCCTCAGCGAAACAGTGAAGACCTGAGATGAATCTGTTGATAGAGGCTGGACAGCCAAGCCTATGCAGTCCCTATCTATGGTAGAAGACTTGCCTCTCTAGATGCTCTAAACTGTCCCCAGCAGTCACTGTCTGTGGCACAGTGTGATACACAGGGATGCAGAAACATGGCAGTGGGGTGGATCATTTAAGACATTCTGTATTTAAGACAATATGAAGACATCACAGAGATCAGGACTTCATATTTTGGACCATGCTTAGCAGTCTGGCTCATGACACTTTGTACAGTGACTGACTTCCAGGCAGGCAGAAAGAATCAAAGAGGAAGAGAAATTCCACTTGCAGAGAACTTGACATGGAACTAAAGCAAACTCAGGTAAGAAGGAAACCTATCCATTATGGTTTGCAATGCAAAAACATTCATTTTTTTCTCTGTTCCTCCTTTGCTTGCATGACTAAAATGCAGAAATAAGGGGAAAATTAATGATGGATGGATTTTGGAGGAGTTCAACTCAGGATGGATGCGATCCCAACATTTCAGATCCTTATCTCATCATAATTGGAATAACTGAATCTCTCTTGCCTGCAAAATTAGGCAACACATCCTGTGAGAATGGGCTCTTTTTCACAGCAGTTTAGTCCCCAGATGCATAAAAGAATGAAAACAAGAACTGGAACAGAACATTTTTACTTTTGAATAATGGCTTCATTTGGGCAGTTTAGAACTAGACTTCACTGGAAGAGCTGAGGAGGAAGTTCTCGCTGCCAGTGTGCCCATCCCTAGACACATTCTTCCACAGAGCACATAAATACTTATCTAAAATGATAATTTATCTAAGAAACTCCCATTCTGTAGAATTCAAAAGAAAAACAGAAAAGGAAAAAAGTACACGTGGGCAGTAGATACACTGTCCACTCTTGTACCCTGAAGAAATCCTTCAACAAAGTCCCTGCTAGATCCATCTTTGCTCTTGGGCAAACTCTGTCTACTCTGACTTGTCAGGATGTGCAGGAGAGGGGCCATTGACTTCCTCCAGGAGCAGAGTCTCAGGTCCAGACCAATTACAGTGTTAGCCTGAAACATCTTGGTTTTAAACCTCCCTAAGGTTCAAAAGAGAGAGATGAATTCCCAGTTGACCCCATATCTCCACTGAATATACAGGGACAACGAGGATTACAGGTTCTTCATGGATGTCTCACTTTAATGCCTAATGTTAGATGGGATGAAATGCAAGCCTTAGTGCAGGTAGCATGCCAGCACAGACCTGGAAGAAAATTTGCTTTCCTCTCCATATCTTGCCCCAGGCAATATCTCTTGACATTCTCCATTCTTACAGTTTTATCTGGCTACTTTTTGCTTGTTTGTTTTTTAAATTTGAAGGACTGTAAAATACAAGCGTTGCTGAGTTATCCTTGTGTTCCTGCCCTTCATCTAGTTCATTTGCAGGAGGGAATAATGATCTGTCACCAAGGTAAATTCACTGCCCTGCAGATAATGCCACAGCGTTTCTGCTGCCCATTTCACAGTAAGACATTCTTTTTCAATGATGTTGCATCGCTGTTCTCGTGGGAACAGTTTCTGGCTGACATAGCAATAGTAGTAATAACAACTTACATTTATATTGTACACAGGATGATCTTTACTTCTCTCTCCTACTAACAGTAGAAGGCTCCAAGTCTTACTGCAAATCCACCCTCACTGGCCATGGCAGACAGAAAACCGGATTCACTAATACGGGGCTGCCTCATTCCTCAGCCATTTGCTCAGGTTGTCATATCCTTTCCATCCACGTTTTTATTGATTTAAACTGAGCCATGGGCCACTACCCAACCACTACTCTAAGCCTTCCCTCACAAAAACCTGTGGGGATCCCCTCCTGGCTCAAAACCGCAGCCACCTCAGTCTGTCAAGCTGCTGTCCATCCTCTCCTGCTCCTCACCTCTTCCCTTCCTCCTGCAGCTCCAGCTCTGGCATGCTTGGCTGTACTGTAAAATTGGCTCCCCTCTGTACAGTGTGGGGGACACGGCCAGCTCTCTGCATTCTGCTGTTGGAAACTTCCTGAAACTCAGTTCCCTGAGTTTAAAAATCAGGACTTTGTGCACTAACATGTGGGAAAATTGCAGGAGGTCTGCAGTGCAAAGCTGGTCAGGTGGGGACATCTCCCAAACATCAGCAGGTTTTCAGATGGGAATGCAGCTGTCAAAGAGACTTCTGATAGAGATAATATCTTAAGAGTAAGGAATTAAAGTAGAAGAGTAACAGAGACAGAGGTCTGGATTCTCTGTGAGTGAGTGATACAGTTACATAAGTAGTATCCCCCCTTATGATCCTGGGAGAATAAACACCAGGAAAGAGTTTGGCCCACTGTGGTCTGGAAGATGGTGTCGACACCCTTGTGTCTGGCAAGAGGGCACTGGGGAAATGCTGGGGGTGCCATGGCTGTGACCCCATGGGAGGGCATCCCACAGCCAGGGTTGGGGTGCTGCCCATGCAAGAGAGAACAGAAATATTTGGATCCCCTGTAGCATCCCTGTCACTTCCTTGTGCCTCCTCTCTCCAGGGACAGCAGAGAGGTGCCAGCTCCTCATCCCAGAATGTGACTTACAGCAGATCCCCTTGCTTCAAGTGCAAGTGAGGGAGGGTGGGAGGTAATGATTAGAGACACTCTAAAATGATTGCATTAATTGAATCTTATGAAAATGGAAAACAATGGCAGTGGGTAATAATAAAACCCTACTGTAACGACGTACATCTCTTGTTTACTAAAGTGCTTCGCTGACTACAGATTTACTCTGGGGCACAGCAGGAAACTTTTCTCCTTTAAATTTAATCAGCCCTTTTTTGCCTTTTTTTTTTCACTTTAAGAGAAAAATACCACATATCAGATCTGTGTTTCCCATCTACTCCTAAGACTCCTCAGTGCAGTGCCTGGAGGTGATAGTGTGAACTCACTCAAGAATGTGAAGGCATTTTATAAATCATTTGGTTTCAGCAGGAGGGGGAGAAAGGAGAAGGCAGAGGGATGATATAGTTTACAGCACATACTCAGCAGTAACTCCCAACTGTCAAACTTCAGCACTTTCTTCAGTTGCAACAGTGGTGAACAAAAAAATGTTAAGACAGCAGACATGAAATGCACATAGTAAGCAGCACATTTAATCAACCAGCACCTTCCTACCACCCCACTGCCAAAATCTATCCGGACACTATCACAGCCCAGAAAGTAAGTTGTATAACTGGAGATAGGGCACTGATGGGGGAAAAAGGAGCACAAACGAACTGCTGTAAACAACTTGCGACACCCTTTGTGTGCCAGATAACAACAGCAGAGTTAAAGGAGTGTGTTTACAAGTGTGGCTCTCTCACCTCACCTTCCTCCTGCCCCCTTTTGCCATGTTCCCTATGTCGCTCGTGGGAAAATATTTGCAAACCATTGCAAATAAAAGTCTCCTTCTCACTTTCCAAGAAACAGAGCTGGTACTTTTCCATTTCAGTCACACTAAGGCCAAGCCTCGGAGGGGATTTTAGTCTTGCAGCTCTGTGAAAGTCACCCTAAACTTTCTTTCCAGCTCCTAGCTAGCAACTTCTGCAATTAAGAAGTAGTACCTGCAATAAAAAATCACTACTTGCAATTAAAAAATAGTACCTATTTAGCTACAGATGTGGTGAGGCTTTTTTCTGGGAGCCTGGTCTCAATGAAGTGCCCTCCCTGGCAACAGCAACAGTCCAGCACACAGAGCTTCCAGGAGCTCCTCACATGCACCTCTCCTTGCTGATGTACACAACTTCAGGCTTGCAAAATTAAGGCCACTTGGAAAGCACCTGATTAACCCATGAATCTGCAGTAAGCACAGACACACAGACTTTTTCTGAGTGTGCAAACCAAGTATGAGTATGAAGCTTGGGATCCATCTGAATGAAAACCACCTTGTACCTAGTAAAACTGTGTATGATTCATCCAGGCACTACACCACACACAGAAACCAGAAGAAGGTGTGAAACAATGACACACATTTTCAAAATGTGTGTGTATATTTGGAAAGGTATAGAATCAACAGAACATCTCCTGCGTTGGTCAGGACGTCAGAGCAAAAGAACACATGAGCACAAGTGGGAAAACATGATCCTTTATCGCAGCTTGGTGGTGGTCACGTGCTCTACTCGGACATTCCCGTCCGGATGAACCAAACTCTGTCTGAAGCCACAGAGGTTTAGGTGCTGGCAGTTCAAATGCTGTGAAGGATAAGTGTGTAAGTAGGAGATAAAACAGTTTGTTCTGAAGTGCCAGGCTGGCTGGGACTCAGGTTGCAGGGGACCTCTGATGCTCTGGGTGGACTTGGGCAGCAGAAAGATGTTCCCTCTTGGATAATGGGGAAGGCCTGACACCCACCCACCCATCCACTGCTGCCACTGCCTCCACTTCCACACTCCATCCCCTTCTGATTCCTGCAGCCTGCACACCAAGAGAGGCAGCGCCTCACCAGCTCATCTGCACAGCACAGCTCCCGGCACATGTTTTGAACTTCCAGTGGTTTGACCACAGAAGACAAAATTTTGGCCAGTGAGACTTGTAATCACAGGAGAGCAGCGGTGAGCCAGCCTGGGTTCTGCAGTTGTGATCTCTGAGTGGAGGGTTCCCACTCACTGCCACAGCTGACTGGCACTGCCGCAAAGACACCACCTAAATAGATGTGAAGTAATGAATACTTCGGGTAAGCGACTGATTTCAGAGGGTGCTTTTATCCACAGGCCCTGTATTTATAGTTCAAGCCTTTTCAATTAATACGCACACCCTAAAAGAATTAAACTACTAATTATCACATTTTACCGTGGTTCACAGAACTTCCATCAGATCTAGTAAATGAAATCACGAGTTCAGCAGAAGAAGCTTTACTGCGCCAAATTATGTCAAGGGTATATCATATTGATAATAAAAGATCACTTGGTTGGAAGCCTAACCTAGAAGGTTGGGGAGGCGTAAAAAGTTCACATTTTGGATCATGCTGCTCTGGTGTGGGCGTTCTGTGTTTTTTTTCTTGGTTATTGTGAAAGGCAATTTTCCTGCAAGTAAAATTTTCCCTTTGTCTTACATTACCAAGCGTTAGGGAATTTTTACATAGAGAGAAAAATAGATAGGTTTGGGGTTTTGTTTTGCAAGTTAGACCTTGGCATCACATCCTCTTTCCACTAATAAACTCTGCTCTCTACTCAACAGAAATTAAAACGATGCCCATACCACAAATAAAGTCCTTTCCCTAAGTGCCCAGCTTCTTGGTGGGCAAGTGTGGTATTCGAAAGCATCCTTCAGACTGTGGTCTGCTCCAGCAGCTGCAATTACTCTGATGTAACCAAGCTCTCAGCTGTTAATTAAACAGCAAGTCTCTCAAGAAGATCGAAAAAAACCCCAGTTGTGAAAACTAGAGATTGCTCACAGCTCCAGCTGCCGAGTCCAGGACATCAGGACTGGCTGAATTGAGCACTGAGGCATCTCTTGCCATGCAAAGGTGGGACATGGGTAGAAGGGGATGCCGTGGCTGCTGCCACAGAGGAGGGGGCAGTGACCTGGCACAGAGGTCCCCTCAAGGCAAAGAAAATCCTTGGCCCTGCAGGGTGAGGCTTGGGAGCTTCCTAGGAGGAGGCTTCTATCCGTTCCATTTCCAAGCTGCCCTCTAGATGGCCCTTGCTGTTATCTCGTGGATAAAGATTCATGGAAAGGAACGGAATGAAGCAACAGAATAAAAATATATTTTGGAAAGACTTTGAATAATCACAGCTGTATTTATGCACCTTATCCATTGGAAAGGTTCACTGCCTTTTTTCTGTACACACACATGGAAGAATAAAAGTATATACTTGAGCCACATTTTTGTTTCTCCTTTCCTTTGTAGCATTCAGCCACTCCAAGTGTAATGAACGGTTCATGTCTTTCAAGCACTGCTTTGTCATGCTATAAGCATTCATTTCATGCTTTGAATATCTCCTGTCATACTCGCCTTGGATGAATTTTTTGTGGGATTGGTTTGCTTGTGAAGGTTAATGATTAGCAGCAGTGAAACTGAGGTCCTCTGTCAATCCCCAAGTCTCAAACACTGCAGGTCACCGACGAGGAAGGGCCTCCACTCGGCCCCAGCAGAGGCAGCAAAACTGACCCTGACTGACGACCATGGATCTCACTGGACTGCCAGTCAACACCCTACATTGTTGCCATCCCTGGGGCCCCTCAAGAGAGTGCCAGCTTCTGATAAGCAGGCTAAACCCCGTGCCTACCAGAGGACCCACTAAATCCTGGAAATGGTGTACCTCACAATCTGAACCACATAAGAGAATATGGTAATATAGGGAAAAATTGAGTTTCCTTTCCTAGTTATTCATATGTTTCTTCACAGCAGTCATGAAACTGGGTGGGAAATACACCTGGATGCTGTTAAACTTCAGTTCTAGACTATTATGATTAAAATAATGCATTTCTAGTTCTTGTTGGGATCTATCTGTAATGAAATAAGATGAAAAAAATGCAAGACTAAACCATACATAAGTTAAATTTATAACCAGACAGATCTGCTTTTGTTTCCTTGGGAAACGCTGGGTCTCAGTGCTGCCTCCACGCACTCTCTCTCAGGGGGTGATGAAATACAGGTTGGACCTCATGAGACCTCTGTTGGCTGATGGGTCCTGTTAGAAGCAACAGCCCATCCTGCCCAGCCTGCAAGAAGGCAGAAACCAGCCCCACCAGTGCTCCCCAGCTTGGCCACAGCTTCCAAGCCGGACAAATTTCCCCACTGCTGTTCCCGGCAGACAACATGATCCATAAGGGTGCAAATCTGTTCAGAATTTGGTCCTGGCAAGTTACAAAGGTGCAAACAAGCTGACATCACCAGGAGCTTTGACTTGAGTGCCAGCTATGAGATTCCTTATTGAAAATGCTAAGGGCTTTTTTTTTTAAAGCTTTTTCTGAAGAAAGTTAATTTTAGATTAGTCCCTCAGGCTGTGATAACTCCTCAGCGTGGCTCTGTAAACAAGAGAGGAGAGTCTTCTTGCATTTATAAGATTCTGATGCAAATAATCCCATGAACAAGAACACTAATAAAAGCTGCTGTTACTGTATTACAGCCTTTGCAGCTGTAACTGATAGAAAACTTTCTCTGCAAGGCTCAGTTATCTGCTGCAAATGAGGTGTTTCAGGAATGTTAGTCATCCGAGACCACGTATTTTCTAACAGTACCAGTTTCAGCATTGTGTGTTCAGAGAACTGCTGGTGTCCATGAACTCCTCAGGTGGGAGCTGAGGGGCTTATCCAAGGACAACCAATCCCCCAGACACCTCAAGCACCTTCTCAGGGAGTTGGCATCAAGTTCAGCCCCAGCTGCAAGAGCCTGTGAGGCAGCTGAACCGTACCTGAAGCAGGGGAGGAGGCAGGAGGTCAGGCATGGCCTGAGCAGAAGACACGGCTTGGAAGGCAGAATGGTTCTAATTGCTAAACATTTGGCTGCTGAAGGAATTGGAGATCTCTCATCCACTGTTTTACTCACACCGTGGTTGAGGGATGGGGACAACCACAAAGAGCAGTTACTTGTTCTGCCTATCTTAGCTTGAAAGGAGGGTTTGAAGACTGAACTCTGCACCCAAGAATTCCCAACCCTTGGGCCAGGTGGGCACCAATTTCACTGGCTGAAGCCACCCCACTGTATGGAACATGAATGCCAATTTTGGGACCAGAAAAGAAGCCACTCTCAGAGGGACTGGACTCTGCTGCCTGTTAGTAAAGGCAGAGAGGTCTTTCCACACATAATCCCCTCCTCCCTTGCAGCCAAAGCTGTACCATGCCTTCCATGACCAGCTTTGCCTAGAGAAGAAGAAAAGGAAACTTCTCTTTGCATAGATTCCCACTGTTGCCTTCTCTTTCCCCCACAGCTTGAGGAACAGAATTTCCTCCTTTATGTTTTCAGGCATGGAAAAGTAAGTATATACTTAAACATTTTTTTACGGTTTCATACTCAAGTCCAGCCCTACTTAAGCAAAGAATTCACAGATGATATTTACAAGTCCAGTGTAATTACTTCAGGGTTGAAAAACGAGTTCTGTGAGTTATGGTGCATCATTGTTTTTCTTTTTTCTTTCCCTTTTTTTTTTTATAATGTTGCAAAGAACAATGTGCCTTTCATTTCCTGCAGTGCTGTTAAGGTACCTGCAGCTCAAAGCAGTGAGAATACATTAAAGCTAAAAAGCATTTGGTTTGGGCATTAAACATTTTTATTTTTAAGAAAAATGCCTCTCTCTCTCTCCAGAAATTGTTTGAGCAATGCATTTGGCACTCGTTTGCAATCAGCTGTAATAATGAATGCTGCCTTGCTCACTAGAAAAGGGAGAATTTACCAACTTCTTTAGAAAGAATTCACTAATCTACAATTGAAGTGCTGTGCTGCCAACTCTGAGTTACCAAATCACAAGCCCACCTGCCTGAGAACCATCAGTAGCCCGTGGAAAATGACACAGCATTCTCCTGCTTTCACAGCACACTTGGTGTGCACCTTTATGCAGCAGTTATTAATTCACCAGTGCCACCACATCAAACACAAACATCACTGTTTGGATGCCTGACATCCATTTACTGGCAGCAGCAGCACAGCTCTGTCCCACAGTTATTCACCACTCTACATCCCCCCTGCCTTCCTCCAGAGTTATACTCCTGCTGGAGTAGAGCAGGATTCGACTTCTATAATTCTCTGAAATCCAGAATCACAAATATCCCCACTTTGCAGGCAAAAAGAGCAAAAGGGTTTCCTACAGAAGTTTAAAATAATCCTACTTACAAAAAGAAAATCTATCTGATAGCTGTTTCCACAACTGAAAGTGAGAATAAAAGCCTGAGAGAGAGTCAACAGCAGTGCTGAGCTGGGAATTCAGTTGTTCCTGATCCCCAGGCATGCAGTCACTTCACTACATCAGACTATCCATTTTGTCATCCTCACTTCACTGAAAAACTAGTTTGTTTATAAAATACAACACCAAACCTGTGCATTTAACAAGCTTTTAAAATCAATAACCTTTTTTTTTTTGATAGGGTGAATTGCAAAATCACTTTGCGGTGCCAACTGAAATGAAGCTTTTACATACCATTAGGCAACTACAAAAGTGGGGAATTTTCCACATGGGTGTTCCACCCAGCTGGTCAGAAAAAAACCCTCACTTGAGCAAAGTATCAGGGCATCAAAACATGCTCTTGCCTTTCAGATGAAGGTTCTGGCCTCAACATCCCTCCTGCAAATCTGCTCTCCCATATAACAAACAGAGAAATTCTGGGGTTTCTGCCCCTCCTCAAAAATCTCTTTCCCATGTTAACAGGGCAGGACTGTGCACACCCTGGGGGTATGTGTTAGTTTTACCCCCAGTTCCAGGACAAAACATCTGGACCTTGGACCATGCACGCACCAACGAGCCCCGTCTTGCCTGCATGTTTGCTTTTCGTGCTCATCATGCTGGGTCTCTTTCTCTCTAGAAATAATTAAATGCTCAATAATTCTGTAAATTTTTGCCTTAGTGGTCAAGACTTTCTGAAATCTACTCTGGCTTAGTGAAGGCTGAAGGAAAGGCCAGAATTGGTGTTGAAGCCACCACTGAGAGCAGAAGATGTCACCATCTTCTCTGCCTGCAGTGACTCTGCTCCAGAAAACGTGACTGTAAAGCCCACCAGGAAAAATAGGAGTGGCTTTAAAAAAGAAGAGCTTTTTTTTTCCCATGAACTTCACTTTAATGAAGGTTAGACATACAGGCTCAGGCTTTCCAAAACAACACATACAATTTAGAATGATAAATTAAAATCTGTAGTAGGAGGCCTTCTTTTTCAGGGCTGTATAGTTGACCTTTCTGAACCTACATTACTCAAGGTATGCAAAATATATGTGTATAATAAATAGCTCCAGAATTTATGGAGTGGAACAGAAAGGATATTAACAGGCAAGTAGAGAGGCTGTATAACCCTCACAAGGCCTTTAAAGATTTATTTTTTTAAAATGAAGGAATGCATGCATGGAAAAGGTAGTACTGAATCGATACACTTCTTTGTGCCTTCCAAAAACACGTGCAAAACGCTTCCAAATCTGCCCCCAATCTGGGCATTCCTCTGTTGGCATCAGTGGGAATAAGACTATTCACAATACTATTTTTCTTTGATTTAAAAAAAAAAAAACCCAAAACATTCCTCTCTGTGTGGGCTCATTCCTACCCTCAGTAAAATCAATTATGAGCCTCCCATTGACTCCACAGGGATTTGGATCAGGCCCTGTGGAAGTGGGTCTACAGCAAGTGTAGAACAACGCAGTTAATATGATTTATTGTGTCCGTTTCTGTGCGTGCAGTTTTGCATTTTGGAAAGCCTGCAGTTTTGCTTTCATCCTCACGTTCAGCAGATAAGAGCTGCAGATCTGTGTTGATCTCCACGCTGGGTACACTCGAGCTGGGGGCTCTGTGTGCTGGGAATGAGCTCAGGGTCTGCCCAGGGGGGAACAACCCCTTTAGGGGCAACACATTGGGAAAGAAAATCTCCCCCACAGGCACTGCAGAAGGTGCATGAGGAGCGAGGAGGCTGCTGGTGTGGTGGAGAAAAATACCCTTTAGTAAAACTGAGAAAAAAAAGAAAAATCCCTCTCCTGTTTATTTAAAAAAAAAAAAAAAAAAGAAAAAAGTATCTTTTGTAGGTCACCAGCAAAGTTCCAAGAATTCACTCAAAGATTGTTTTACAAAGAAGACTCAGGCTCCAAATCAGAGATATTTCATTTCACTGGGCTCTTACAGATTCTACATTATTAAACACTGACATTGCTGCTTTTCGGGGCAGTTGTTCAGTAACTGGCTTCGTTAAGAGTAAGAAACTGCAGGGTAA
This sequence comes from Pithys albifrons albifrons, assembly GCF_047495875.1. NCBI lineage: Eukaryota > Metazoa > Chordata > Aves > Passeriformes > Thamnophilidae > Pithys > Pithys albifrons. The sequence goes on along the minus strand of NC_092467.1, from coordinate 30,993,980 downwards.
GAAGAACTGAGCTTTAATAGCTGCGAAAGAATATTATTTAAACATGGAATAATAACATGCTTGGTGCCTAATACATTCTAAATTAAAATATGATTTAATAAACACAGGCAACATATTCCCCATAAAAAAAATGGAGAATTGGCAGAACAAAAATCACAGTTTAGTCAGTTCTTCTCTTAACCTTGCAATCCTTTGGCTACAAATTAGAATTTCTGTGAAAAGGATTGATAAGGGAAATTAGGCACTGTCTTTCAGAAACAACAGCAATATTTTAAGATGGTATGTTTAGAGATGAACAGCACAAAATCTATCAAAATATGAAACCTTTCATATTTAATGGGAGGAAAATACAGGAACCCCAAAAGCCAAAATCTTACCAGCCCAGTGAGCCCAATGTTCTATGTCCTGGTAATTTAAAGGTTTTTATGTACCTAAACCTCTTCTTATCCCCTTAATTTTGTCTCCTGTTTAAACCCTAATCCAAAAGCAGCCCAGATGTGAATGCAGTCCTTGAGCTTCACTCTCCCTTGTTTGGTTGCTAATGAAGCCCCCAACACACACTGAACACAACTACAGCTGAAGGGATTTAAGGCAAAAGCAGTTAAGTTGCTCTGTGAAAGGGAAATCACAGTTGTATTATTATAGATACAATATTTTTACATGGATTTACACACTCCAAAAATTGTGACAGGGTTCAGGCCCTTCTCACAAATCCTTTTCCATGTATGCAGAGCAGACCCAGGTACAGTGGATCCTCCAACCTACACTTTGGTTTTATAAAAAAAACCCTGATTATGGATCAGAAAATCAAGAAAAACTATTCATAATACTCACTTTCACTTTGGGAGACATTCTAAACCCTAAATATAAGTAGTAATATAAAGCCCAGTTGCCGATGGGCAAACGCAAATTGTTGAGGTCTATCTTAGTCAAACACAAAAAGGAAGAGAAGCTGTTCCATTACATACATATTTACACTTTCACATACAGTCCCTACAGAAATTCACTATTATTGAATGATTTTTTTTTCAGGCTGCTTTACAAAGCAAGCCATTGGTCCAAGCAGAAGCTACTGCTTCTACTTTAAAACTGCCCCATCCAAAGAATGTGAGTGTTCCCAAAAGTCCCAGTCCTGCTGCTGCTTCCAAATAAGCTCAAGCTGCTGCCACTTGAAACCACGGTATTGAGAACATGGAGAGAAGAAGGAGCAAGGAGCTGTAGTTGAGCCTTCCTGACCTGTTTACTTGTGTTATCTACCACCTTTAAAGCATGATGGTGAAAAAATACAAACACTGGTAGCACCTGTTTGAGCCCTGCAGTGGCACCAGCCTGAGCAGGTACCTCAGAGTGTCATGTGAGAGCATCAATAAACCAAAAGAAGGTAAATGCACACAGATAAAACCAAAAGTGATGAAACACACACCCCTAGGAGGGCCTGACTCATGGCCCAGGGACTGAAAGCCTTTGCTATGGAGGAATAAGGATAAGGGTTGCATACAGCAGGCTCTGGAATTGCATCTCCCTAATTAAAATTATTTTTAAAGGGAAAAAAAAATCTCTCTTCAGTACTGGAGAAACAAATGCTACCTTGGATTAGTGAAACAGTAGCATTTTAACTATGAGGAGAGTGCACAACCTATTTGTAGCTACCCCATGTCAATTATTCTGAATAATCTTTTTATATTAGGCATGGGGGAAAAAAAAATCTTTATAAATATGGGCTGTTTTAATATCCCAAAGCAGGAGCAGCAGGTAAGAACTTACCATTTTCTGGCTGGTCCTTAATATCAGCTTCACTTGGCTGGCTGGGACTTTCAGATTGACTTGAATCTGAAAAACATAAAATACAGCCAAAAATTACAGGGTCTGCTGTGGAAAATAGATGAGAGGCGCCAGACTTCCTCAAAAGGCTGAGAGTACAAACTAAGGACAGGAGTGTTGCACCAGGACATGATAATGCAAAAGTCCCGTGCCCAGGTAAGGTGTTTGTAAGCAAAAAAAAAAAGGGAATCTTGTTTACAGCACTACACAGAGTGCTTGGGGTGTGTGTAAGCATAAATTGGGCTTTGAGAAACCTTCTTTTTAAAGAAGGCATATTTAAATTACTCTCCTACGTGGTTTTTATAATGCAGCCTCTATGTTGTATACAAACCAGAGCCTTACTCCAACACATAGTAAAGTCTCAAAACATATCTTCAAGCAGGCATAGAAAGGTAACTAAGCAACCCCACAAAGTCCTGGAGATTGTTGGCTACACATTTCTGGAACAAAATCTGCAAAACTGAGAGAAGAGCTGGTTTCTGGTGCACTTGTGCAGTGGTTACAGTGCCACAGGATCCCTCCCATGAACGGTGCTGGTGGTTGATCTGCCGTGGGATAAACGAGCCCAGATCCTGGATGAGCTGCTTTAGAACTTGTGCAAATAACCCTTCACACTCCCAGCTAACACTCTCCAACGAGCACAGTTTATTTGCCTAAAATAATAAAATGACTTATATGTGTAAATAGGAGTGTTTTGCATTTTTTACACATTATTAACTCTACTTTATGTGAAGATGATCGCTCTTTGGTCCAAGAATTATGCTTAGTAGAAGCTTTAGTCAAATAATATTTTCCTTCTTAATTATTTCTCTTACTATGGACTGGGACAAAAGGTCCCTTTACCTGTGGGAAAAAATATTAAAAAACAAAAAAAATCCCTCAAATTACTGTTTTTGCAAATAATACAATTTTTTTCTTTCCCCAGAATTTTGTCTGTAATTTATAGATTCCATAAAAAAGTTTTTGCTGTGAAACAAAACTTAGTCAGTGAACCCACTTGCTACTGCCTCAAACCCACCCCTAATCGTGGCAAACCTATTTTCTGACTTCACCTTGACTTTGCAGAGTTTGGAATTAGCTGTCTGAAATCTGACCACATTTCAGTGAGAAGTCAATGCAAGATCAAAAGGTCACGACACTTAACTGTGATTAAATTGAAAATCTTACTTCTATTGCAACAGAGTCATAACACCACCCCTTCTTTTTCTTTGAGGTATTAATAGCGCTGGAAGAAGCAGTACTACTACTGACCTTGGGTCAAGCAATGCTAATTTATTGCTTTAAAAAGGTTCCTTGCTTTTAAGCAAATGAAGATTTTAATTACCGCAGAGCACTATAAAGAAAATGCCTATTTTAAATATTCAAATTTTTTTTTTTACCTGCTGACTGTCTGCTTTAGGTATCATTCAGAAGCTTAGAGGGCAATCTTGTATAAATTAAAAACTACAAGCGGAAAAAAGCAATCCCAAAACAAAAAAAATGATAAATTTCAGATTATAAACATTCAGAATATTTAGCAAACAAAGATTCAGTCCTGGTCCTTCTATGTAACATCAATGAAATTCTCCTAAAAAGTGATATATTTCCCAGTATGTCCAGAATCCATTTCCTCTCTTTTGTAATTTTTATTTTTAGTAATTACTCCAATGAGGCTCAGTGAAAAAAAAATATTCTCACTTCTGCAATTTTGTTTTAAAATATTGATCTTCTGGGTTATCTTTCCCTGAAGCTCAAATCAGTGCCAGCCCAGAGACTATGGGGTAACATGCACAGTGCTGTTATATTCTGGACACTCGATTTGGGCAAGAAGTTTCACATTTCTGATACCACAAAGGTAGAAACAAAGGTAAAATATTAGGAATGTAAACTATTTAGTTAACATTCAAAGTCAACATTCAATGGATTTCATTTTACAGGGCGGGCATGAGGCTTTTGCTTATTTTTTAGGCTTTTCTTTCCCTCCAGCCAGCCACGGCTCAATCAGCCTTTGGGCTTTATGTTTAAAGCAGGCTCAGAATTCTACAAAAATTTATTAGATTTGGAAAAGTCTGTGCTGAAATGTGGGACTGAAAGCATGTTTTCCTTTCAGAATCTGACCCAGTGCAGGGAAGGGCTCGGTGGCAGCGGCGGGAGCCGGGCAGAGCGCGGGCACCTTGGCTCTGGCACAGCCCTGCAGCCGGTGGGCACACACAGCCTGAGCTGCTCCTGGATTTGGGGAAACAAAGTACTTTTGTTTGCCCTGAGTGCAGTTTTTCCAACACCAAGGCTAGTGGCACAGGACAGACTCCACTGGCCGTAGGACATTTGTTTGCACACTGAATCTTAACTTTCTTCTTTTATTATCCTGGCTACTGCGATAACATTTTTCCTAATTCTGTTTTCCCGTAACCTGCCCCTTTCTGCTGAAATTAAATATTAATTTCTTATTTTTTTTTTAAATATATATATATAACAAAGGCTTTAAGCACTATTTTCATGAAGAAGCACAGTAAAATGCAGGACAAGGTAGAATCAAAGCCACTCTACCCTGCATTAGGGACCACGGGAGGCTCCCGAAAACATGGACTGGGCAAGCGTATGCTCAGCATTGTTATGCAAGGTGGCATCTTGTGGAAACCCCAGATAAGAAGACTGAGTTAAGGCACTTAGCCAAAATGTTTATATGCAGAATTTTGCTTCCCTGATTTTATTCAGATGCTGCAGATGATCTGGTACATATAAATGTGCCGCCACATGGTTAAGGGATTGGCAAAATCGGAGCCGTTGTGTTTTACAGTCTTGCCTAGGACGAGGGAGTCTTGCTCAGCCTCCACCGCTCGCTCTCTGCTTTTTCAGCAGTTGGCACTAACTCCTGTCGGGGCTTTTTTGTTGTTTTGCACATGGAAACTTTCAAATTCCAGTTTTCTGAATGTTCAGTGTTTTGTGGGCTCAGCTACAACGCGAGGGGGAATGTCTGTCCTGCTGAGTCAGTTCGCCAAACAGGTGACCGGAGGAATAAATTAATTTTTGCCCATACATAATTGATATAAATGGAAGATCGTTTTCATAAGCATTTGCATTAAATCAATAAAATCACTTACTATAGAGCAGTTTAACAATTCATTTGATTTTCTCTTTTCTATATATTTGATAGCCACTCTGCAAAACAGTATACACTTTATGCCTGTTTTCTTTAGCAACAACACTGCCAGTTAAATTCTACCACCTGCAATAATTAGAGCCATTGGAAAACATACAAAACAAAATATACAGTAGATGCGAGCCCCTCTTGAATCCACGGCCCCCTGCGGCAACGAGTTTCATTGGTGCCTTAAGCTAAGGCTGGTAGGAAGCCAAAGAATCTGTATATTACAATAAAGTGCATGTTATTAAGGGGAGGATTTAAATGATTTCAGATGGAGTTGGAAATATTATAGTGAGGAACCACTATTAAGATTGCTGATTAAAAAAAAAATCACCAAGGAATCCAGTTTTATGTTTAAGGAAGCTTAACCTTGAATAGCACAATGGGTTTTATTTGGGGGCTTTTTTAGTTAGAGAAAAGTTAGTGGTCGGAATTTTTAACTCTGAGTTAGCCAGAGTTTGAGTGAGTCTGTGCACTGTAGTCAAGGTTACTGGGCAAGAGAAGCTCAAGGGGATCTGGTATCAACTCTAATCATGGCAAACAGGATAAAAAAACATATTGAAGCTATTTTACTCTCTACTTCCAAGAATCAACTATGATTAAGGGCTAAAGGAAAAAAAAAACCACCAACAAAACAGGCTAGTTTTTCAAAGTAGCATTGCCTACCACGTCTCTATTCTCTGTTCCTCTTTGGATCTGTTCCTTAAGCATATGCTACCCCAGGTGGTTACGCCCGAGGTGGTTACGCCCGAGCCCCAGGTCTGCCTGATCCCAAACCACACGCAGGGAGGGACCTTCAGCTCCAGGACGGAAGCTCTGGACTTTTCAATATGCAGTTTTCCCTTTCAGCTGCAGCAGGAGCACAGCTCCAGCTGGGCTGCACGACGGCCGCAGGGAAGCAGGGCTTGCGGCGCTGCAAGGGAGCGCTCCATTGTTTGGAAAGAATAAAACCTTCCCAGGAAAGTCTGGCCCGTGGACAGGACCAATGTCAACAGACTGACAATGTTGTTCTTTTTTGTAGACTGTGACATAGACAGTGTAGAGTTGTTATACCCCTCCACCAAAAAAGCCTGTTTTGAGTGTCATGGCACTTCCCAGTGCTAAACCACTCCATGGCTGCCTGACTTAGGGGAGATGGGACACTCTGTTGAGCACTCCCAAAACCAAAAACCGTGTTTTCCAGGGCATGCTGAATCCAGTTTTGGATTCACCAGGGTGGCAGTGACCCCATTGCCTGCTGGTCTGCGCAAACCAAATTAATGCACGTCAAGGTCATTTTTTACCTCTATAGAGTCTCCTCCCAGCAGAACCCGAGCCTTTCGAGCTGCCTGTGAGTAACACAGGTGCAGACACATCTATCCTGAAACAGTAAAGGTGATCCCCACGTGGTGGAGGATAAAAATGAGCAGTGAGGCCAGATGAGCAAGGCAGCGCTGCCACTGCTCATGCTGAGCCTGCTCAGCAGCAAAATAAAGTGGGTTCCTTTTCTCCACAGCCAGCCCAGCACCTTACAGAAGCATGACCAAAGTGCACAAGTTAAATTTTCCATTCATATCATGCTTTGGGGGGGATGGGGGGGGATATTGTATAATAAACTGACATATTTTATTCAAGTTTCAGAGTCCTATTTGTAATAAAAAATTTATATGGCTGGGTTGTGTTCATGCAATAAATTTTTCATCTATAATTTTGGGCATGGATTCTACCAAAGATTTATATATGTTAAAAAATAAAAATCTAAATCATGCTCCTTTATATACAGTCCTATGTGGTGAGCTTAAGGGATTTACAAACAGAAAACAGCACCAGGACTGGAGCTTTTTTACACTCACTTTCCCCTCATTATACATTATAATGTAAACACATAGGGATCGCTCCATATATGTTACAATTATTATTTACAGCTATTTTGGTGGGTACTACTATTTCTTTCAAGGAAGGCCTGGCTCTCCATTTCACTCCAGTCATCGCTTTCAAGTCAACTTTTATAGGGAGCTCAAAGTGCTTCATTATCATCCACCTCACCATCACACATGTACATGCCCACACCAGATTTCCAGCTTTATTCCATACCCCCTGTACTCTATGCCCCATCCCCATGGCTCTCTTACAAGGTTCTGCAGTGGTAAAATCCCTGCAGTGCCAGCCTGGTTGTTTTTTCTTTTTATAAGGCAAGGACTCTTAATTCCTGTACACTGGGAAAGAGATTATCTTTGATAATGGAAATGTAAATCAAAGCTTGCTGTTGTTTATTCCAGACAGACATTTGTGTGTTAAGTCTGTTTATCAGGCAACACTTTGTCTAAGCCAGGAAGTAGTCAGCCTTTGTAACAAGATGTATGCAAATGATTTTCCCATCAGCCCTTGCCACAAAACTTTTGTGGCAAAAAAACCCCTCCTTGTTACTTCACCAGTAAGACGCTCCTAAGCTACCCGGTAAGTAGACTGGCAACAAAACAGCCAGCGAGACTATGCTGATGAGTTTGAATGAGCCCAAAACATGTGCCCACAGTCTGTTGCTCAGTATTGTAAGTAGACTTTGTGTATTACATCTGTTTATCAGGCAACACTCTGTCTGCTGGGGCGTCTTTGTACCAAGGTGGACGTGAACAAAGATCTCCATAACTCCCTGCCTAACTTTTTTTGGCCGCAGAAATTCCCTGTTACTTTCCCCCTGTTACTTTCCCCCTCGCTGGAAATAAGAACATGAAACTTCACCGAGAGGCTGCGAGACCCTAAAGCTGTATCAAAATGATTTCATTTTAAATCAACTTTCTTTGTTCTCACAAGCCTATAAATGATTTACTGCTATCGTGTGATAGCCTAGAATGTGGGGAATCTGTGTATTCCCATACTTGTTCCTTGATATTACAAACAAGTATTTGATTCACTTCTAAATGTTTGTTTTTAAAACAGTTTACAGCCTTTGATTCCTGCTTACTGATTCATTTCTGGAACATTTTCTATTTATTCCTTTGCAGTAGCAAACGTTAATTTTGACTTAATTCAAATTGTCATCAAAGGCTTCCTTAAGAAATCCCACAGCACAGATTTTATTTGTTATAATAAAATATTCTTAAAGTAAACATCGTGCGACTGTGTTTTTTTAATTCCAAGAGATACAAAAATCCGTTACCCAAAGGATTCAAATTGGTTCAGCCCTTTTTCCTAGACAAAATAAACACTTTAGGACTTTACTTGTTTGTATTCTCCTCAGTGGTGCTGTATGCATCACCAGCTAAAAACAAAGAAACTTTTAGCTGCTCAGACAAAATGCAGAAGCTCCCCAAACAACGAAGCGGGGGGGTGGGGAGGCATTCAGAAAGTCTGACAGTCCATTCAATATAGGGATGATGGCCATAATGCATCCAGGGTCCCCTTGCTAATTAAATATGCATTGGCACAGTTTTGATCGATGCAAGCCATGGATCAGATGACACACCTGCAAAATCTTGAGCCCAGAGCTCCCAGGAAAAGGAAAATACAGGCTGTCTCCTTATCTTTGTTTTCAAAGGCTCTCAATTTCTGTGCTTAGATATCTAATTTAATTCTCTCACCCCTCAGCAAACTGGATTAGGAAAGTCAATACTGCCATTGTGCATCGACAGGAACACACAGCTTTCCTTTTATTCAATTTAGCCATGACCTTTAGACAAAGATAATGACAACTGTCTAAAAGTAAGGTAAGGCCTTAAGGAAGACCCTGCCGAGGGGCCCCTCTTGCTTTCCGTGGCTCCTCCGCCCAGGAAGAGCCCACCAGCCATGGAGCAAATTCCAAAATAGATTTTCTCCCCAGACCACAACGAGTAGGAGCAGCTTGACAGAGCAGGTCCCTCAACCACCAAGGGCTCTGTCCCACCCTGAGGACCTGGCACACCTCGACACGAGTGGCCGGACCCTCCCGAGCCATTTGCCAGGACGTGGAATCGTCTCTGGAGGAAACACAGGTGCCAACGGCAAAGCCAAGCACTCGCGGGAATTGAGGCCACGCTGCCCTATTTTTCCCGTGGCTGTTGGGGACACAGGGAAATGGAAGGGTCAGGCAAATGCCCACGGTAGCACTAATTTCTAATTTCTAATTTCTGACTCCGGTACTTGGGAGGAATTGTAATCCTAGAGCTACGAACACGGCCCGGGGAGCCGCACGCACCCGCGGCAGGAGGAGGAAGCGGCACGCGGATTTTCCTGGAGCTGAGCTGAAGCCAATGGAAACGACATTACTTTCCAATAGGTCTCGCATCAATATTTTTAGCAGCCTTCCTACACGAGATAGCATCTTTCTAATACATCAGCAAGGGAAGGACAGAGAACATGCTCTGAGCTAACGAACAGCTATCATCCAGTAATCCACTTTGGTACCTGCAGATACAGGTTGCACCTGAATCAGTGATTGAGGCATATAAAAATTCACATTGATTGAGCAGCCCAGCTCCACAAAATGTGAGCTTTCCATGCTGCACAGTGTTTTAATTCTGCAGGATTTTTTTTAGCTGCATTTAAAAATATACTTGGCATTTCTAGCTGTGGACCAATATTTTTCTCATGTCTTTTTATACAGATTTGGAGGGAAAGATATTTGTAATGGAAAAAAAAATGTGCAAAGTTGGATTGCTAAGTTTCTGTAATCTTGGGAAATGAAAAAAAAAGCAGCCTATGTAAGAGCTACAAGAAACCATATGGATCAACAAGAGCTGCCCTCATATCCCTAGGAAATATATATTAACCTACATTTCATCATCATAAACCCCAAAATAAAAAATCTAATTAGAGTCTCTACCCTCAGATTCACTTCTAGAAAATTTGCTTATCCCCCTCACAAAATGATTTACAGTACTTACATCCATTTCTTCAGAGTGATTTAAATTTATTGAATCATTTCAATTTTTAGAGAGCTTCCATTTGGATCTGTACGAGTTTCTAGACATATGCAGCGCTCAGTTATTTAAAATTAATTGCAGTACAATAATTTTAAATTGCTTCACACTATACAGATCTCAAGTGCTTTGAAATATTTGAACCATTCTATTTAGAAGCCATCAAAGTTCTGAGCACATGCATCAAAGAGTTGTTTTAAAAGCCGAAGGGCCGTCCTGATGATCCCAAAGTGCAGGTGAGCATGGCTCTGGGCATGCTCAGTGCACATGGACCTGAATTTATAGAACAATTCAACAGATTTTGCCCAAATGTCAATCTTTAATTAACAAAACCTGATCCTGTAATAATTTCAAAGCGCTAAAAAAATTCTAAAACTAGAAAAGCACTGTTATAAAATAATGGCATACATTAAAACTATTATTACTTCTAATGTATATTTATAGAACATCCTTTTATCCTGAAAATTAAAACAGCTTATTAACATTAAACTAAGCTTTACAACACCTCTGTGGGAAGGGTGAGCATAACTATGCCCACTTTATGCAGGGATGAAGGAGGCACATAGAGGTTAAGTGATTTACCTTGAGAGGCACAGTCACTAAAAGGAGTAAAAGCACAGGACTGAGCTCTTGAGCTCTGGATAATAAAGTCCCACGATTGTGGCCATTACAATGGCAATGGCTTAGGAAGCCTTCAACTACATTATGTAGAAAATTACTTGGTAGAGTGTATCTAAAGTCACCTAGAAGAGCTATTTCCAGTCCCTCACAGCTTCTGTTTCATTTGCCTTTTTTTGTTCTCATCATATTTTGAAAAACAAGAAATCATTTCTCCATATGTCTCCAGAGTATTTTCTATCTCGGTTTAACAATAACAACAGTATTTAGGGTGAGAGTATTTTAGGCCTGACTTCATGTATAAAGACAAGTGAAGATGAAACTGTGAGATGAGCAGATCTGGTAGCTTTGGTCAAAGTCTCCAGGTCTGATTCTGTGCAATTTTACACTGGTGAGCAAACCAACATCAGCGAAGCAGGATTATGTCCACCATATGGTGAGACTCCATTGGCGGTGGTACAGTCACCCAATTAATCTCTATCCCCCACCATCCCCTTGTTATTTATTTATTGTGACAAACTCATCCTTATGGGACCCAAGGCGGGGAGCTGCGTATTCCCAGGCTAGTCCTGTCAGTGCCCATCCTCATTCTTTATCCACACTGCCCAAGCAGAGGCTGCCGGGCTGGTGCCTCCTCTCTGGCCAAGACACACAGTGCTACAAGGTCACAACCAAGGAGGATTTCTACATATTCCACAGCACACACAAATAAGGAATTTTTCAAACCTGCCCTCCATCAAAAAGCCTTTGTAACCTGCCGCCCAACACTCGCCTTTCTAACATCACACAGATAACCAGGCTGCTCCTGGAGACCATCACTGCTCATGTATTTCAGTCTGTGCCTCTTCCAGCCATTTGAGAGTTCACCAGCCAGCAAAAAGAAAGAAAAACCTCCACCAAATCAACCAACTGGGCAGAAGTCCTGGCTACCTCCTTTCTCAACCTCTCCTGCTTCTCCTTCCCTGAAAGGACAAGTGTAAAATTTTCCTATGATTAAAAAAAAAGTTCATCTGGGAATCCATACATCAAACAGAGTAAAGAATACTTGAAAAAGAATTCATATCGCAAAAAATGGGGCCCGTTTTCCCTATAAAAGATTATTCTAGTTCACACAGGGAAAACTGTGTTGAGAACAAAAATATGTGTGACTATTTAAGAAATAAACAAAAGATGAACTAATATTCCATGGAGATTTTGTCAATAGCAGATTAATATCAAGTTACAGATGAGGCAATCTAAGCAAAGCTTAGGTACTATTTTTTTATTGTGGATCTACACTTGCAGTCCCGTTTTCACAACTCTCTTTTATTTTGATGTACCTGACACTTTTCCTCTTGGCTCCCATTTCAGCCCCTCTTAAGTACATATTTGGTTGTAGTGGCCAAATTTTTTTTCTTTCTTTTTTTTCTTTTTTTTTTTTTTTTCCTGGCAGATGTCTTTTCCTTGTTCTGTGCACTCTGAGGAGTTCAACGTGGCATGTGAAAAATTTCCATTTCAGGTTTTCTTCAGCTATACACAAAATTAAACTGCTGGCAAAAACACATAGATATATAAAATCATAGAGCAGAAAAAGCTGCTCGATAGTTCCCTTTCCCTTCTCCCTACCTTCTTCTTGTCCTTTTTCCTGCAAAAAATTGCAGAAATATTGCCATCAGGCCAAAGAAAAGTCAGAGGGTTTTGCCCACAAAAAATTGCCACCAACTGCTGCTCCGTGGATGTGTTTCTACTCTCACAATATTGTAGACTGTGAGGAAGAACTGAGAATTACCATAAAAATCAGGACGTGTTTTGTTGCATCAGTATCATGTTGGCATCAACACCACAGACTCGGGCGGAAAAAAAAGCAGCCTTTTGGTAGGCAGCCTACTCTTGGTCTGTGTTTCTGCTGTGTTTGTAAGCCATGCAAGTGGAAGAGAAAGTTAAAACTTGGAGAGATGTAACATCCTGCAGGCTCGATACGGAGCCATCACACCGAGACACAGCGAAATCTGGGCTATGATCACCATAAATCACAGAGAAATGGAATTATATCTACATCTCAAAGGACAGTGGACCATTATAAATATCTGAAAGAGCTGGGCATATATATAGTTGGCCCTCTGAAAAACATTAATGCGTTGACTCTGAAAAAGCAACCTGGTCCCAGTGCTGCAAATCTAAATTTTGAGGAAGGAATTGAAATGCAGAAAAATCCAGAGCTCTCCAAACCTGTAACTACAGTGCGTAGACAAAATTTTAATCAAACTTTTAAAGCCATGGCTATGATCTGATGAACAGACAGCTTGACTTGATTACATTTTTAAGTTTCAGTTTCTATTTCTGTTTTAAGATGAAAAAGATCATAGAGTGTCAGAAATTTGAATACTGAATAGCAAAAGCTCTTGCAGGTTTAGAAAGCATATAGAAAAGCTGGCAAAAGAAAACGCTATTCCATTGCCACCATCTGCTTTCTGGCATATTGAAGAAACTTTACTAACAGCAACATTTTCTTGCATTAGAATATCTGCTAATTAGTTTTGTTGTAATTTTTTTTTTAAATTACCTTTTACACAGAAGGCAAATAGCCAGTTTTTTTGGCTGGCTACACCTTCCACCACGTCTGATAACATTTTCACATTAAGTTCAGTTTACCTCACATTTTTTTCTATCAAAATCCTATCTTTAGCATAGTCAAAGCCTGCAAAAACTTTGCCTTGCTGAGACTAAAGAAAAAAACATCAAACATACGAAGTGTTAAAAATCGCTGAATAACTCAAAGGAAAAAAGATAATTTTGAAGGCGTTTTGGCTGAAATCTATTTTCCTTTGAATTGCATGAGTGTTTTAAAATGTTAAAAACACTACAGAGTGACTAATGAATGTAAAAGAATGATAAAGAGTATGGGTCCAGTTATCAGTGATGTGCCTAAAACAAAATAATTTTGGACAGTCTGCCATGCAAATATTGACTAAAATGTCATAAATAATGTCTGCAACAAAGGGAATCCTGCAAAGGAATATTGTGTTGTACTTAATGCATTGTAAAGTGTGCCTTTTAGCAAGCAGTACATTACAGAGCCTGGAAACTTCAGTTGGACAAAAACCCCCTAAAATTTCCCTGATAAAAACAGTAGTAATGGTGGTTGGGTTTTTTTTTAAGATACAAACCTTCCAAAAGTTAAAGGTACATTGTTACATTTGGAAAATGGTTTGCTTAGTAGTTGACTTTTAAAAAGAAATGAGTTGTCCAAAAATTATGAATAGACAAACTGTAAGAAACTCGATAACTTCTGACTATTTTCTCTGCCATTTTTAACAGTACTTTCCCGCATTTCTTTCCTGGCAGGGAAGAGGCTCTTCTCAGATCTTTATCAGACTGTACTGAAATTAATGCAATGGCATTGTCACCACTGCCCTGGGCCAGAGCTGAGAGGTGGCAAAGCTTCTGTTCCAGCACTTCTTAGCCCTAATTCTGCCTCACTTCCAGAGTCTGACTCTGCATGTAGGGTTAGAGACAAAAATGTGGTCCTGTGAGAATGATGGCAACACACAAAGTGGGCAGGAAGGGCTCAAAACTAGTTTCAAAATCCCAACATTTTAGTAATTTTACAATTTTTTTAGTAGCGAAAAATATAAAGTAAAAATGAGGAATGTCATGGGAAGTTGCACGAGCAACTCCAGATTACTTGCATCTCCTCTGACATACTGTGCTACATGTAATCACAAACAACCCAGTCACTTTTTCCTGAAAGTCTACTAAAAAAATGAAACAATCAGGTCTACACCGAAACCTTCTGCGTGTGTTTTCCAAAATTTCATTTCTCAGAGAAATTTCACAGCCACAGAGATGACAAAAAGCAAAGATATTTTACATTTCTAAAGCATCTTTCATCCAAGATCAAAGAACTTCATCAACAATAATTCTCAAAATACTCCTTTGAAATAGGAGTACTAAAAGGAGTACTATTAAATCTATTTTATGTTTATCTAACTTGATCTATTTTCTTTATAAAATGCTAGTTACTGTAGCATCCCTTCAGTCAGAGCATGACTACAGGTTAAGTGACTTGACCAGAGACACTCACAAGCTCAGTGGCAGAACTGACAATGATCACATTCAGGAGTCAAGAATCCTAAACCTTTCATCCACTAATTATAAACATATATATATGTAAAGCAACTTAGGGAGGACAAAAAACCCTCTACCATCATGGGATTGAGATGCCACCAAGGCAAGTGAAGGATCTGGAATGAGCAGGCACATAAAGCTGCTGTAGGACATGCTGTGGTAGTGACAGATCAATAGGTGTGTGATGGGCACACACTGCATACAAAGAGAACGATCACGCATTGCTATTTTCCAAACCTTTTGGAAAAAATTAAGTCTAACTTTCTCATCAAAGATGAAAAGTCTCCTCCCTGAAACATGCACAGCTCAGAGAGGAAGGGAAATGCCGGCACCAGAAGAGCTCCCTTCTCTCCTGTGGAGGTTCAGAAAGAGCAAGGGTTTACCAGCTGCACCACAGGTCACCCACAAACAGATTGGTGGGCTGTGGGGCAGAGGCTGGGGCTGAAAAATTTGTTTAATAACATGAAACTTACAATTATTTAAAAATAAATTACAGGCTGTGTTACAAACCGTATAATTCAGTCTTTGGGCCAAGATAATTCTTGACATAACCCAACTGGAATTACACTGGGGATAAACTTAGCGCAGTGTTTTCATAAGGCTCCTTTTCTTATCATTGCTGCAATCAGGTCGGATGTGGCTCTAAATGATATTCTCCTGTCTGCTTTGTAACATGGACGAAACATTATCGACTGTTCTGCCACGTCAGAGAGCAGCGCACGCTCTGTGAACCTACTGCTGATAAAAGCAGCCCCTGTTTTGAGAGGTGTGTTTTCTAATCCGTGTGGTTTTGCAGCAGAGGAACTGCTGGACAATGAAGAAAAACATTTCAGCTCCCCTGAAAGTTTGACTGTTCCTTTTCAAACAATACAGCACAAGATTCAGGACATACTGCTGACACAGCAACATCAGTGCCTCAAAGAAACTGTGGGAAATGTCAAATTTATGGTCCTGTGGGTGAGTGGTGGAAGGTTTTTTCCCCCCCTTCAGCAAGCCTCTGTCAAAAACAGAGCCTCTAGAAAGTTTTTGGCTACGTCCCAGCAAAGCAGAAGGAAGCTGTATCCCACACTTCCCTTGGGACTTAATGAAATATACAGCCTCTGGGCTTCTTTCAATTTGGTCTTTCAGATTGCTAAACCAGTGAAAGAAGGATCCTAGCTGTCACAAACGTCACATGTTTGGGGTCACCTGCTGCTCGGGGGTTCTCATGCCAGTTGTTGACATAATAAGCACCCCTTACACTTTAATTACAATTCACAGTGTGCAAACTCTGCAATCTGCTTTAAGGCAGACAGTCTTTTAAATCAACACTAAATTCTACTACTGTTCGAGCAGAAATGGGAGGAAAAAGATGTCCAGCTGACTGAATAATTGTATTCAAATATTTGTGATCCCAAAGAAAAGTAAGCACTACCCAGTGAAAAGAGCAACTGTATTGCCTGTAACACTTCAGAAAGTGTAGTTAAAACTCGCCCTGCTTCTCACAGTCACGCAGACGGTGCACGTGAGACGTTTTCATTTGATGAGCTCTTTCTGAAGCTCCTGCGAGCACAAACCTGAGCACCCAGCTGTGTTTGTCCCCAAGCACGGAGAGGGCTGGACACAATGCTGGACACTGGGATCGTCTAGGGGAGGGAAATTCTCAAGCCCTCTTAGTATGAATTTCAACAGGACTTGTGCAACGAAAGCCTAAACGGGAAGACATGTTTATTTTATTCTGGAATGCTTTATTTAGTTCGGTACAAGAAACATTGGGTCTACTTAAAAATACTTATTATTTTGAGAAAGAGAGGAGAGTCCCTTTTGGTTTCCTTGACCGCTACCTCTTTTTTAACTGTTACTCTTACTCCTAATAAAGACATATCAAGACCACCAAACTTATATAAATTATACCAGCTGGAGAGGAATAAAACTATCCTCTCCTTATATGTTAGAGAAAATCCATTTTAGCATTTGTGCATCTAAAAATGCCTCCAGTCAATTATATTATTTACAATGCCTTGGTTGAATCCATCTTTTCCCATGGAACGAAAAAGACCATGAGAGAGGACACACGGTCTGGGAGTTCTTTTAGAACAATTTCTATGTTCTGTCTGTTAGAAACACTGTTAACTTGTGGGTTATGGATCCCGCTGTCCACACAGGAAAACATTCCAGCTTCCTGGTGGCAGCACAACCTCCAGCAGCTGCGCTCTGCACGCACCCACCCTACGTGCTCTCAGGGAAACAAAGGAGAAGTCAACAGCACGATATGAGGGCCTATTCCTATTTAAATCAACAGGAGTGACTTTGGCCATAGGAGAAGGCTGCTGTTGTCCAACTGACTTCTTAGAGGAAAAAAAGAGATGGGTTTTCACCATGTTCAATAGCCAAATGCTGGCAAGCTCTTTCCCCCACGCCTGAGAGGGACGGAACCTCCTCCTGCTGCCTTTGCCGCCGCCTCTCCCGCTTCTCGCTCACTATCGGCGACCTCAGATAAACTCGGAACATTTTGAAATTATCATCAGACTGTGAAGCACTTCAATGAAAATCTATAAAACAAATTTATAGTGTGCATTCATGTGTATTATATATACACTTAGAATGGGATTTATCATTTAGCTGACCTTTGAAACACTGGTATTTTTAGATCCAAAAAAATGTGTGTTGATTGTACTTCAACCCGGTCCCCTTACAATGTACCAACTCCTTGATATCTTACTACAGAAAAGATAATTGCAATGAATTTTTATATTTCAGCACATGGGAAGATAAGATTAGACAGTAGGGACATAAAAGCAAACTGCACCACATAAAAGATAAGTTTCTGAAAGTTACAATTTACACCAAATGTTACAGATTACATGTTCAAAGCTATTTATAGGGCCTTGTGCTGGTCCCATTACAGACCATGGGAAGACTGCAAAGAACCAGCACTACCTTTTCCTTAATCACTTCTTCCCATACCTAAAATCCCTTTGGAGCACACAAATTATTAATGCTATCAAGACTATTACTAATTCCCGTTACCACTCAGGTGCCTCAGTAAACTGGTCCCAAGGCTGTATGTGCTGCACAGACCTCACCATCCAAGAGGATTGTTCCTACTCTAATGGGATTATCTACAATCTGAGCAACTCATCCCAAAAGGTAAATAAGCATTTGATTCTCCCCTGACTCCTCTGTGTGCCATGTTTGCCTCTGACAACTGAATCTCTTGTCATATTTTTAAATGGCATATTTTTCTTTATTCCCTGCCATTAAGTTGCCACCAATAGCAGTTTGTTCAGTGGAAGAAATAAGGAATAACAGCAAGACAGATACATTTACTTGCATACAAGGCATAAAAAAAACGGAGCTAAAAAGCAAATTAAAAGCAGGAAAAAGCAGTTGGGGAGCCACACAATGTGCCATACACAGCAGACACAGCCATGCCCACCAAAGAGCACAGGTGCAACAGCAGCAAAATAACCCAGTCCAGAGCAAAGTTTTTACAATGGCAGCCAATAAATGCCACCCTGTGGAAAGCTGTCCTGGCAGCCGCCAGCACACGGCACCCGTTCCCTGGCTGAGCCCGCGGAAGCCCCAGTGCCACAGCAACAGGGAGTGCTCGTGGTGCAAGGCAAGGCCCCCAGAACACGCTCAGAAGTGATTTTTCAGTCACAGCTTAACCATATTTTCTATTCTCTCTCAAACTTAACCTTCTCTGAGGATTATTTCCACGAATAGTCTCAAATTTCAGCCACTTCTGATGAAGGCCTTTGCAAAAAAAAAGTGTTGCTAGAAATGTCTGACAAGGGAAAAGAGATTTTTTTCCCCCCGCTATACAATTACTAAAAACATATGGTGGAAGCAATTCTGTGCTAACCTTGAGTGTGGTCTGTTTTCCACAGAGATGAGGGAGGAGACATTGCAGCCCCAGCCATGGGATTGGCAAAAGAAGGAGCTACGGTGGAAAGTCTTGTGAAAACAGAACTCTGTCAGCCAATGCAGTAAAGAGGAACTCCATACACAAAATTACATGAAGACTGAATCAACCCCACTCTCAGGATTTTTTGTGGGTGTGAGTTGTATACAGAGTGTTTGGTGAAGCCCAATTCATGTTCAAAAGAAAATTAAACCAAAGAATAAGTTATTAAAAGGAGCCTTTGAAGCAAAAAGCAATGATGTGTGAAAGACAGAGCCAGAAGAGTTTATTTAAACACACAGTGCAAAAAACAGGGAAAACAGAAATTAGGAAATTAGAAGAACAGTCATGAAGGCACCCAGCAGCCTTTTCCTGGAACTTGAAGTTCTTATATCTATGAATATTTTATCCAGATTCAACTATCTTTTTCAAGTCCTTCCTATCAAAATTCCAGACATTTTCTTCAATAAAATCAGAAAAGTGATTCAAAATGTATTGGTGGAAGATATAAAATTAGTTGTGAGTGGATATTACAAAGGATGTGGGAACCTTACACCCTTTAGATCTGCTTATTTAACTATTTAGCAGCACAATTTAAAATTTGCATATGACTGGTTTGATGCCAAACCATAAGAATAAAGCAGGAATGTCTCTCTCCTCCTATGAATTTCAAACTCAGGGTTTTTTAACTTACTCCTCAAATGTGAACTGCATTCACTTCCTAAAATTACTACGTGACCCATAATCTAGTTAGAAAAGTAAATGTAGGACTTTCAAATAGACTAATTTTTTGTTCCCCTAAACTTCCTACCAAGAGTAAATTGTCTTGTGAACATGCTCAGAAATCGGATATTTCATGCTGGTTCCAAAAGAGGAATTCTTCATTTAGCAAGCCCAAGTCTAAAAATAAGTGTCTAAAACTGAAAAAAGTTAGTTCTAAACCCAAGTTCCTCATTGCACACAATGCCCAGCGACGTTCAGTGACTGGAAGAGTCTGGCCCATCCTCTTACAACAGTTTTCTCATCCTGAAGAAGTTCCAAAATAATCTCTGCAATAAAATCAACCCATGCAAGTACAGATTCTTCCTTCAAATGTCTCCCAACTTCTCCCCATGTCTCTTTGCTGTGGTACAGCTGAGACATCATGTCTGGATGCACCATGCCCATCCCAAGGAGTAAGGCAGGAATGCTTATTCTGCTGACTAACCAAGGCATGGGCAGCCCCAACTCAGCACACAACTGAAGAGTCTTGTTTACCCAGTCTCTGCTAGATACTAATTTTATTATGGCAGGATAAATAAAGCAGGAATAGCAAGGGAGAGTGGGGAAGGGTGGCAGAGGGAAGGCAGCCAGAAATATTCCAGAAGTGCATGCCATTGAGGTTTTATGTAAGTGCCCTGAAACTTTTGTGCAGAAGTGAGGGTGCTGTGTAAGCCAGAGGTGGATTTTGTCCCTGAAGTCCCCCTTCATTTTACACACCAAAAATCTACCCTGAAGAAAAGAAGAAAGCCTTTCCTGCTAGGTGTGTGGTTTGGTCCAAATTGAAGGAAGAAGCTGAAGAAAAATAGTCAGTTTAGGTGTCACAGCTCAGTTAATAGAGCCTGAATCCATTAGTCATGACAGGCAAGCCTGCAATAAATTATGACTGTCTTGTGCTCCCCCACTAGGCAAAATCCTTTCCTGGTTTTTCTCCACTCCTTATTCAAGAGCAATACCCAGGACATATTCCAGGACAATTTGCTGTGTGCTGCTGAGATCGAGAAGCAAGGACACTGGAGGGGTGAATGCACCAAATATCTGACTTTGCAGCTTTCTCAACCTTACACAGGTACCATAACCCAAGCAGAAACTCTTCCCGAATCTGCAGCTGTTGGAACACCTACGGAGCGAGTGCTGCTGCTTGGCGGGATCTGGGACAGGGCTCATCCTTTACCCCTGCACAGGGACCTCACTGCCAACTCCAAGGATCACTAATTATGATCAGGACTGCACCCAGGACTGCCACCCTGCAGATCTCCATTTTGCTGAGCCCTGTATAAGCAAAGAACAAAGAGACAGCCCTTGCCTCAAAGAGTTTAGGATTTACTAGGCCTACCAGGACAGCAGGACAAGCACAGCATCTTACTCTGTTGCCAAGTGTAAATATCAGAGCTCTGGCTCCAACCAATCATAAATAAAAATGGGAAAAAGTATAAGGTAATTCTGTTCACTTTGTTCCATTTCAAACCCTTGATGGAAAGAATACATTATATGCATCTAAGTCCTTTAATAAATATATAAACCACAGAAGGGTATGATTTAGATTTAAAATACCACCTTGGCTCTAACTACAGTGTCAATAATGCAATGTGATAAGAAACACAGTGTATTGCCCCCCCTGTTTTAGGCATAGATAAGGGAACATGTCTAAAAAGTGCCTCAAACTAAAGCTGAGTGTGAAGAACAGCAAAGAGAGCAATTGCTGGCTGAGTATTTATGTGGCCAGGATGGACTGGGTTGAAACTCACAGCTCGATTAAGTCTTTCCTTTTTTACAGAGTCCCCCAGACTGACACTCACAGTCCTTGAGGCTCAGCCTCTTTAAAGAGTGCAGAAAAGGGTCCATCCTGTGAGCATCACCAGCCTTCAGGGCACACACAGACTTGCAGACAAAGGATCAGCCTTTACAAATATTTTCTAATTGATCCAACCATGATCCTGAAGACGGAATTTTATTTCCCTTTTTTTTTTCTTTGCGGTTAATTTCTTTATTTATTATGCACTTGAGGAGACCTCATTGTCCAACTATTTTATTATTTGCTCCACAAAAAAATATATTTGTGAATGGCTCCATTATTTCAGCAGTTAGCCTTCTGGTGCACAGAAAGTTTCCCTTCTGAACAGGCACTCATTCATTCTGCTGCACCATTGTACACTTTATGGCTTGCCATAGCAAAAAAATCATCTTTTCTTTTTTATTTCTTTCAGTGCTCCTATTATTGTAATAGTTTCAAAAGTGGCTTCCACTGTATTTATATCACATCACTTGGGTAAAGGACAGCTACCCACAATAAATCTAGTTATTTTCCAAAGTAGATTGCTCATTAGATATTGTATATAAAAGAGTCCTCTGAGATTCAGAATAATCCACAAAATGTTTTTTAGATATCTCTTTCTACTTAAATAAATAAATTTAATCATGAATGTGATCCAAGTACTGTGCTTATAAGGTTGAATTAATAAAAACTGAACTTTATATAAGCCTTGGCTACAGAACATTATGCTGGTGAAGAATTTCAGGTGCAAATAATCAGAGATTACTACACACCAGGGAATTCACCACTGGTCCTGAATACCCTCAATCCACTTCAGCAAGGTAAGTAATATATTCTTTAATATCATATAGTCCAGGCTCTATTGTTGTGTTTTAGATTTTACTGAACTGAAAGTTTTCTCCCTGTTCTACTTGTATCACTTTTTAAGTACAGCAACTTGTGTATTTACATGATGGAGAATATCCCACATACTTTTACACTTTTTCTGTCTCTTTACTTCTGTACTTTAGAATTAGAGCTACAGAACTCAGTAGATGCTTTAAAAACAGTAATGAGGAGAAAAGAGAATAAATATATATGGTGCCTCTGCATCTTCCCTGGTCTGGCTGACTCAGTCTAGCTGCTGCTAAAAAATACAGATCCTAATTTAAATCTATCACAAAGTGGGTTTTTGCATCTTAATCATAATAGTTTCTCCCAGTGATAACTATGCACTAGGTCCCAGAATTTACTTTAACTCCTATAAACTGTAATGGTAATTTAAAATGTGAAGTGCTGTGTTACAGATCAGATTTGGAATAATTCCATTAAAACCAGTGGAACTACAGAGATTCCCATCAGTTGTGATATCACTATAAACCTCCTGTAAATAAAGCCTGCATTGTTAATGCTGTCATTAGTGAAGCAAATTCCATAACCCATGGTGCACAGATAACTAAGGCAAGCTGCAGCTGAGCTACACAAATCATCTCTTAACTTGCACTTAAATTGAATTCAGTCACAGTTACCCAGATTCCAAATAAAGTTGAATTGTTACCTGAGTGCAGGACATCATATATTTATGAAGGAAAGGACCCAACTAAAAATATTTAGATTACCAGAGCCATTAAAAGCAAGCAAGTGTCTAATACATGGAATGGCAGAAAACTTGTTCCTGGTATTGTGCCCAAGGACAGGGATACAATCTGTCTCTAGAAAGCTCCCTAAATCACTGATATTTTCTTTTTTTCTCTTTCTGCTTCCTTTCCTTTTCTCCCTTTCCCTATCCTTCCCTTCTGGAGACCATCTAGTCCAACTAGATTAGTCAAGACACAAGACCTGTAGCTGATCTTCTGATGCTGAGGAACATGGAAAAGAGAATGGCCTAATCTGTTTACTGTGAGTTTACTTCAGACTGTAAAACAGAAAGTGGTCTCCTCTTTCCAATTACAACTTCCACTTGAAATCTGCAAACCTCAACTCAATCTAAGCACGTCTGGTCAGGTGTGGCCAGGAGTTGAACAGGTGTGAGGACGAAGGTTACAAAGTTAGCTTGAATGGAGGGGGTATGAGATCTGTGCATTGCTAAGGATGCAGAAAATTCCTGGGTGGGATTAAATTGTTTTCTGGGTGAAGTTCACCCCAAAGAAGACTTTGCCAGGCAAAGACTGACATCCCTTAGGAGCTGGAACAGGACTGTACAACCTTTGTGCTGATCTACAAAGACGAGGAGAAGGCAATCAAGAAAGAGGGAAACACAAAGCAAATGACACTGAAAAGGATGGATGAAAACATATCTCCTGATTTGGCTCCACTCCATAACCATACAAAGGACTACACTTTCTGGCAGCATTTGTAGTTTTTTAATGCTCAAAACTACGCCCTTAGAATAATTTTGCTGGATAGCAAATACCGAGGAGAACCTGTAAGCTCCCACGTAGACCCTTACTGGAGAAACAGGTGTGACACTCAAAATCCTGCAGGCTGACCTGTCTGTGCCCCTCTGTGCATATCTAGACACTTAAGGGCATGATTTTGAGGAACACAGGGACTAATTCCTTCAGGCCCCATAAAACTGAGGGCTGTACATCAGTACAGCTCTATCAGGCTGCTGACCTTGGAGTGCAGCACTTTACTGATAAGGAACAGAAAACCTGTTTGAAAAGCTTGATACTGCTATTACTCTGTGTTTTTTCCACTCCAATTTTGCTTAGCAGTTAACTGAAATCCCCGTATTGCTTTCCTCATTCAAAACAAAACCTCACAGCACTAAGAAGACCACAGATACTGTAATAAGCCATGACTCATCCAACATCACCCGAGTAGGAACTGCACATTTTACTGTAAGGCTATCTAGGCCATCTCTACATCTAACATTTTATTGAGAATAAGGCCAAAACATATCACTTTCAGTATAGGGGGGAAAAGGAAGTTTTTGTGGTTAAAGCAAAGGCCAGTGAGTCAGATGATGTGGGTTCTGTTTCCAGGCCTCACGCAGACCTCTATGTGACTTCAGCTGAATCACTTCTCTGCTCTGTGCCTCACTTTTCACATCTGTATGAAGGATGTCAGAATGTCACATCCATTCATCTTGGTTTCTCAAATTTTTTGAGGCATCTGGGTGGGACATGCAAAGTGTTATGATAACTACCATGCATCTGTTTTTGTGCTGTGAACAGAACCATTATCTGCTTCCGGATGGAGAAGCAAGTTAGTAGAAAGGCCAGCCCCAGGCAAAGAAAAGCAAGCAGATTTATTCTAGAGGAGCAGTTCATCTCTGATTTGACCAGCACAATCACAAGTATAATAACTCAAAGGATGCAGAATACAGAGCCTTGGAGGAGTAAACACTGACAAACCTCTGAAATCCCTTGACCTTACTCTAGATTATTGCACTGTGCTGCATCAGATGCAGCAGCCTTTTTTTTATTTATAATTCATAGGCACATAATTAAATCTTGCACATTCATTTTGAGAAAGCACAATAGCTAAACCACTAACCCTTAAGCAGAGTCTAGCAGTGGCATTTGGAGAGTCAGCCACACTCTCTCACCTATGCTGGCAAACACATTACTCTGGCTGTGAAGGAAACCACAATGTGGGAAGGAAAGCCTACAAAAGAATGAAAACAGAAAGTGTCTAAGGCCTTGGCAGAAGGACACTAAATAAAATAGAGAGTGGTGACTCATTTTGGCAGTGAATCCACCTCAACCCCTTCAAAGGCTTTGGCAAGAGTCCTCGGAGGAGACCCCAGGCTTTTGCCAAGCCACAAAACACCACAATTATTATCGCAGCAGTCATCAACAAAACAGATTTTGTAAACTGACTTGTTGGCACATAGATTAAAGAAGCTATAAAAAGGAATAACAGCTGTTTGGGTTGCCCTATGCAGAAAGTTACTATATAAAAAGTACTTTTACACATATCATATATACGTACACACAGACACACAGATGCACATGATGTGTACATGAGGAATATACAAACAAGTACAAGTGCCAAAAGCTGCTGAGGGATTTCATTGCTGTTTGTGGGAGATAAATTTGCAGGTCTGAAAAGTTGTAAACTAAAGACCTGATCCTCTTCTCAGTCCTACCAGTGTCACAATATTCACTCCACAGTTTCATTAGTTTCAGTAGAGCTGTTTCCATTATACAAGAGTGTAACGACATCAGAATCTAGAATTAATAATGGCTACTTAAAGCAAAGTACCACAGAACTAATTCTCCCCCTAAATCAAAAGAGAATTTACTGATGCATAAATCAAAAGACAATCTTTACATGCGGGAGCCACACTAATATGAGGGATAAAATGGCCAGAGATAATTTAGTATAAGATACAAGTGTCCTAATGGCTCCCAAATTTTTCATTCAAAAGTTATGTTCAGTTTTCCTAAACTAGGCATGTTTAAATATTTATGGCAATAAACAAACGGTTAACTTTAGTAACTGAAAATCGGGTTTGCAGCAGATGATGAGGGTTTGTCTACCCAGACTTGGAACACAAAGGCAAGAATCATACAGCAGAATAAACTTTTAGACTCAACCAAAAAAGTGGTGATGCACATTATGCTGGTGTGTTTGCCATAGGTAAGTTTAAAATTTCCTAAACACTTCCCATTTTTTCATTAAAGCAGATGAACCATTGTCCTTCAACAGTTTTTCATTAAAGTGGCAGAAAGAGAGATGAAATTGAGAACATGACATCCATATCCTGCTCCAATCTTTCTTTAAAAGTTTTCACTAAGACTTTTAAACACTAAGCAGGGTTCATTTCTAGTTTCTACACCAATTTTTTTTTATTACATTGATAAGCAAGAATTTACTTGATTTTTTTTCCTTGAAATTAAAAGTTCTCTAAATTTTGGTAATGTATAATATTAAAATATCCTGCAAGCTATTTTGAGAGAATCTGGTACATAACTCAATAAATGCATCTGGCTCAATTAAACTCCATGTGCCCTGACTGGTATCCAACACTTTTTTCAGAGGCTGTGTGTCTTAATCTCATATTTTCACCACAGAATCAAGAGTTCAAAGTACATCATTAAAAATAATACCTGTTCTAAGAAAGTCCTATGGATATATAAGTTCCCAGTGAAAGAGGGTGAATCTGAACTAAAGGGATGTTTATAACCTCTATAAAGACATAAAGGAATAGGTTATGGGAGAAATGTGGATATAAACAGCAAATATTGCTGCAAAAGACATCTGCATCCTTGCAAATTTCCTCAAGCAAATGGGTAAGGGCAAAGTAGATAAGATTTTGGGGTTCTTGGCATTCCTGCAGGAGAAATGATGTGGCCTATTCACCCAGCAGCAGTGCAGGATGTGCAATAGCAGAGATGAAGCATTTGGGTTTGGGTGTTGATCTTGTTGCTGGTTTTTAATACCTCCCAAATGCCGGACAGGGGAAACCGTCGCATCACCCCAGGATTAATGGTTGCTTTTCCACTGTTGAATTAAATGGGGAAAATATACAGAGGTAATTTGAGACATGAAAAACTCCTAACAGATGAAAGTTGACACGTGGGCTGAGAGTGAGACTATGAGAAATGGAGTTTTTCTAATATAATCCACCTGAATGTAGGTATTTGCACTGAAAGAAAGACTCTATCTACCATTCTGTTCCTGTAGCTACAAATATTTTCCAGCTGCATAGAGCACCATTTAGTATTTTCACAATTACTAGTCCTTAGGCAATCTGTTTAATTTCAAGTACAATCCAAAAATTAGCTGGGACTGTATTTACTGCTTGTATGCACAGGCGAGCATTTAGCACGGGATGGTCAGAACATAAATACAAATCCATACATTTAAAGTTCTTAGACTGAACTATTTGCCTTTTACTCTTATCCTTTGCTGTTTTCTTTTCTTTTTTAAGGCCACCTTGGACTACATAATGCATTGCACAGACACCAAACTGGCTTGCACGCCAGCAGAAGCAGCAAGTTTCACCTATCCAAGTATTTAAAAAGCCTGTAAGCACACACTGTCTCCTGTGCAGCCCGGAGATCCCTGTTGAGTCTATGCCAAGTCCCTGAAAAGTTGGACACTGCATCCGGTATTTACACTAAGCTAAAATTCTAATCAGCACTAACAGCAGTGTGTTTTAATTCACCCTTATGATTTTATTTCAATCTGCTAAGTAGCACAACTGCCAGAAAGAAACTGCTATAAACTCCAGTAAACAAATGCAGGGGAAAAAAAATTATATATATATATATATAAAGAAAAAATAATTTTAAACCTGTTGGAGATAAAGTTTGCACCACTTTAGACATGCAGCCCAAAAGGAAAGTCTGGAGCTTTGGTCGAAGCTGCTCTCTGCTGATTTCTTTCCAAATATCCTACCTTCCACTCTGGGTTTTTTTTAACTTTTCCCCCCCCACAATGTGTTCGGTACTTTTTAGCCAAGGAAGGAAAAGGCTGATGTTATTTTACACCGGCTATTTCACCTCACGTCCTCCTCTCCACAGCTTTCTGCCAAGTGCTGTGAAACAAGAACACAGTAACTACTTGAATCTCTGGATGACACTATAAATCGTAGTGCCAAGAGGCCGGTGCCAAGTCCGGCATCTTCCTTACTTTGGGAAGGAAAACAAAACACACACACACACACACACACACACACACGAAAGCGGCAGGAAAATTGCGAGGAGTTGGTCACCATTTTGGACCTGTTCGGTGCAGTCAGCCCTTGGCAGCCATCTTACAGCTTGGCAACCATTTTGAGAATGTGCCTGGCAAGCTCTCAGAGCTCGCCGACACTGTTTCAACACAGCGCTGGTTAAATATAGTCCAAATTAAACAATGCCGTGGAATATCAGGTAAAGTCACCCTTCAGAAATCCAACCCACAGGTGTTTGTAAGTGCAGCTTTAAAGAGCGACGGACACCGCGCGTTCCATGGGGTCGTCTGGGCACCTTAACCCTTTCCGGGGCGCGACGCCAGCAAAGCCACACCATGACACCCATGAGGGGGTCCTGATGGTGGGAACGCCGTGGATGGTGGGACACAGAAGACATGTCTCCTTCCATCGCTGTTGCACGAGGCCCCAGGAACCCCAGTGGAAGGGAAGGCCCCTCCGCAAGAGGAAATGGGATGGCAGGGGCACTGCACACAACAACACACAACCCCGCAGCTGCCGTGTGAGAAAAAACTACTTTCACAGCTTTAATTTCCTGATGAACTTTTCCATGTGCTCCTCTCCCAGAGACAAAAGGAAAAGTTTGAGAAGAAAAAAAGTCATCCCAGCAGCCAGACATCTTAGGGGAGGCTGGTTTACTGAGAGAGCCTGATGGCAGGGCGAGCTGTAAACAAACACTTCCCTTCTCCTCCCCACCCTGCGAGATCGGCGTGTTTTTGGACCAAAAGCTTTCATTCCGACAGTGCCAAAATCCCAAGGCAGACTTTGTGCCAGATGAAGAAAGGCTTGGTTGTCAGAAACTGCTCTGGCCCAGGAGTTGGAAAAGTGTCATGAGGGAGGATGGAGGGGCCGAGGGAAGCTCCTCGGGATGGCTCCTCAGGGCCAGGGAGTATGGCAAGGTATTCTGGCCATATTTCTCCCAGTGTTTTAAACAAGCCCTTTGCTGAAGAAGTTCATTTTTCATATTTAATGTAGTGTAAACACATTTAATAACTTCAGGAGGAATGTAGGGTGAGTGTTTTTACAGAACAAACAGTGCTATCTCCACGACTGCTGCACTGAAGTTTAGTCTACATGAGGCTCTAACTCTGTCAGCCTATTTGAATAAAACTTAAAAGATAATATATTGGTAAAACTCAACACTTGGAAAACAGTGTGTAAAAAGGCAAATATTTGAAGGTACTAAACAGTATCCGAGTATTAAAATGACATTTTGGGGAAGTATTTAATATCTGAAGACAAATGTCTATTGGAAATGCTTACTACACACATTATATTCTGGTTCTTATCTTGAAATAATTTAGAGTGGAGCAGAAGAGATCAAGTTTATGCTCTATTAGCATAAAGTTTAAACTATAAGGGGTTTTTGACCTTGAAGTCTGAATTAAATGATGTCTGGGATTTTTATTCTTCCTCTTTTTTTTGCCCTTTTGAAATTTTAATTTGGGGGGAAAAAATTAAAAGCCAACTAATTAAGAGTAATTTCATAGTGAATGAAATAAATTAATTAAACCATAATTGAAATGACAATATTAAATATGAAAATATTATGCTGGAGTAGATCAGAATAAAGTCTTGACACTGCTGGATATCTTTTATATTGAAGGACAGTATCTGCAGCTGCATGACGTCAGCCGAGCTGGAATAGTTGGGAATGCATTGATAAATTGCTCCATCGATTCTGTTCTGCTTCACTTACCATAATTATAGCACAGTAATGGATGACATGAGTGATATATTTTTACTTTAGAGAAAAGCCAAGAGTTTGCCTGTTTCTTTATGAGATTAGACCAAATCCTTTCAATTAATACAGCATGATTGATATCTAAAAGTGTACTGGGGTAAGATACTCGCTTCATGTGCACATCTTTAAATGTTATTGGTTAAATATTGAGATAGAATTCAAAGAGCAGTTTCAGTGCTTTAAATAACAGTGTCATTTTGGTAACATGAAAGATGTATCATCACAATTTTCAAAGACTTTTCTGGGTCCACTTTAAGCATTTTGATTTTCATAGATCTAAAAAGTAGATCTAAAAATCACACTTGTAATTAGTATCTGTGTAAGGCAAACCTAAGCATTTTCCCTAAAATCTATGGACACCCTCACTGAAATCCTTGCCAAGTCTATCTACAGATATGTTGGGGGAAACGCTGGGAGGACTGGATTATGCTTTTCAAATATATATGGTGCAGGCTCAGATTTAAGCTGCTTTCCATTGAAGTCAATTCCCACTGGAGCCAACTGATGAGGTCCATGTGTAGACCCAAGGGCAGAACTTCCTCCGGTTAGAACACAGAGTGAGTAGAAGATGAATCAAAGAGTCTGTAATGCCTTATTGTTGCAGAGGAACTGCTTTGTGGTGCACACCCATCTACCCCTTCTCCAAATCCGCCAACAGTAGAAGAAAGACAGCAGCAACCTGCACGAATTCCTGACCAATGAGATGCTGAGGCATCAGCAGGTGAGGCAGAGAGACGTCAAACCACTGTCACAAAAAGCAAATCCGTATTACAGAGATGCACAGGAGACAACTCTTGCACCAACGCTGATAAGACTGTCTCAATAAATGCAGAAAACGACCTGCACATTGCTCACAACTCAAACTTCCCTTGTGGATCCAGGTCCTTCACGTGAACAGAGAAAACATATGTTGTAAAATACCATTTATGTAATTTCTTACTATTTTAGCTGTTCTGGTTACGAAGTGCTAACAAAAGAACCCTGACTGGGAGCTTTTTATTCAATACAACCTTTTCCCAGCCATTGTACGTCCATGCTGAGTAATTTCTACATGGAAGTGATCAAAGAAGCCCAACACTCACGGAGTTTTGAACGATGCCAAAAGTATCTTTGGGAAAAAATGATGTAATCAAAATGCAGCCCTATCTCACACAGCATTTTTGTAATGTATAGTTCAAAACCCACCCCATAATCAATTTCTCTAAAAATTTTAACCTGTCCCCTCCCCTTCAAGCAATAAGTGTCTAAGATTGATCTCTACTTCTAACTGTTGAATTCATCCCTTTCTCATGTTACAAAGGCTGTCACTGGAAATAAAGTGTAACTTGGGATGGCAGTGGCAGCTATCAAACCTCCTGACACATTAGAGCGTCTGAAACCCAGACACCCAAGGTTTACATCAGAAACCTCCAGCATGGAGCGAACAACTCAAAACCAGCTATCGACCATCCTATTGATTTCTAGTGGGGAAACCAAGACGGAAAAGCACCAGAAGAGATAAGATTTCTTTTCCTCTCCTCATTGCTAACTTAGTGGCTGCCAAACTTGGGTCTTCTCAGGCTTAAGCCATCAGAGGTTTGTGTTGCAGCTAGCCAGGATGTCTGCCTAAGATAATTCAAGCTGAAAGCAGACGATGTGCAGTGGGAGCTGATTAGCCACTGACTTCCAACGTGACCTGTCTCAGTCCCAAAAGAAGCTTCTTGACAGTAAGATATAGAGGCAACAGCACATCTGAAAAAAAAATGGTTATCTTTTCAGATGCTGTATGTGAGGACATCTGACTTTTATACTTGGGCAATTAAGAGAGGTGCTTTTTGCAACTAGCAAGTTCCAAACTCGTCCCTTAAAATATTTGATCATATACTGCAACAACAGTTTAAAAGAGATTATTTCCAAAAACTGACTGACTGATCACTGAGTGCCATGGTCTAGTAAATGGACTGGAGTTGGACCAAGGGTGGACTCGATGCATCTCGGAGGTCTTTTCCAACCCAATCGATTCTATGATTTTATATGAATTTAGTAAGGACTAAATAAACTTTAAAATAATTCACACTATGGAAAGAAGGTGTTTAAAAAGGCCATCTATTTTTCATCTCCTTTTCTTCATCAACAAAATCAGTTTCTGCTGTGTCTCAGTAACTTTGCTGGAAGTATTTCAGATTTGCATCCATGAAGCTGAAGGCACTTCTGACCTTACGTGGAAAATAATAACTATAACTATAGGTGTGATTTTGATGATTCATAATTTAAAAGGAAATATGTTTGCTGCAGATCATCTGTTCCACTCATTATATTCATCTCTTAGCTAGTATTCTCGTGTTTAATTTGGAGATTGCATGGCCACAGTTCAAAATGAAAGCTTGGTTCTGAATCCTATGGATTTTGCAGCTGAATTTCAGCCACGGGAACACCCTTTTCCAATTATAAAGTGTATGGTTAGGGTGTAAATCTTAGTACATATTTTATACTGAAAGTCACAATGTTAGCAAAGCACCCAAGAAACCTCTAAAGATCTTCTGTAAAAACCTGAGGAGTTTGTTGTGAAAACTCAGAAACATTTTCTGCCTTCAAAACCAGGACTGTGCTACAGTCTCAGAGTTAGACCGTCATCTGTTATTTTTACTTTGTTACATTAATGGGCTGCAAGGTCCAAAGTATTTGACATATCTGAACTCTTCTGCTGCTCCCCTTTGTAAAGCTGCAGCATTTTTTACACAGCTCTGCAGGAACACAGACCGTAACGTCTGGAATGTTTTGATCTTATCTAAAGTTCTTAATAACTTTCTTTTTTATATACTACATATTTTACATTTTTTATTGCAAAACTCACTTTGCAGCTGTTTATTCCCTCCTCACTTGAGAGGGATCTGCTCATCTCCAGGTCCCTGAAGGCTGAAAATGGAGGTGCCAGCTCCCAGCAGCAGCTGTGCTGTCCCAAGGGGGTGCTACCCAAGTGTGAGGCACCCGCATCTTCCTCCATGGAGGAAGAGGAGGCAGAACTACGAGGCCACAGCCAGGACACGGGAGGCAGCTGCTCACTGGGCAGCCCGCAGACACTTTACAGCTGCTTTCTTCATAGCATTCCCAAGAAAGTGATGTGACTCTCCCCAGGCGGTGAGTCCACCTTCTGCAGTACCGGGATCGAGTTGCACTGCACTGGAACAGCCAGGCTGAATCAAGTCCTCAGGACACTTTTATTTTGACAGCAAGGACAAAATATGAGCATATACATCCATAAAGCTGCACCCAACCATTATGTAAATGCTGCATGTTGGAGTGGGTATTTTAGTTTTATGGTGGGACAGCAGGAATAAGCTTATAAATCTAAGGCCCAGGGTCAATGCTTAAGAAGAGATTACCTCTAAGCTTTACTTACACATTCTATTTTGGCCCAACAATTTACAATGTATTTCTGGAAAAGGGAATAGTCCCTGCTCATTCCTGCTGGCACAGGGCACGTGGTAAGATGCATCTTCCTGAGATGTCTGGGGTAGCACCTAAGAAGGGCTGGCAAATTCCTGTCGGAGCAGCAAAGATGGCAATCTGACTTGAGCTGCGGCGGGGATAAAGTAAATCTGCTCGGCTTCAGGCTGGCACTTTTCCTGGCTCGTGACACAGGCTTTCAGGCAGTCTTATCGCCTGTCGTACAGCTCGTCATGACCCTCACCCTGACAGCTTTGCCTCAAGCCAAGATCCATGAGGGCTCCTTCCAAAACAAACCAAGCCAAAGTTGCTCTGGAACGATGTTTTTCTGAACGGAGCACGACGCGACTTCGCTTCCACCCATGTAGTAACCTGTGCTCGTGCCCAGCAGCCCGTGACCAAAGCACACGAAAGTACATGCACCAAGTCCTCCAGTTGCCAAAGGGGAGTCCAAAAGCTTGGCTCAAGGGAGAAAAATTGTGCAGAAATTTCAAATATGTCTCAATACAGCCAGCAAACTAAGGCTGCAAACCTGCACACCCACTTTCTTTGAGGACATGAGGTACAGGTGTGACTGCAGCGGCCGCTACCTGAAATTGGGCCTGTATCCTGCATCATCGAGCTCACAAAATGAGGTTGTAAAATAAGAACAACCTTTTAACAATACAGTTACTCAAGGAAGGAGATTCTCAGTACACAAATGGTATCAGAAGGGATCATCAAAACATTACGATAGATACTAAAATGGAATTCCTGTTAAGATGTTAACTTAGATTTATACATAAAAGCAGCCAATTTAAAGCATGCTTGTTAAAATTCACAGTTATTTCACTGACAGGCATTCGGAGAGCATCGTAAGGAAGTTACATGGTAAAAAAGGCACTATTTTAAATAATCCTAAATGCACTGTTTAACAGAAGTTAACAGCAGAGATTGAGAAGCAGCACACATGGATTGCTGGGTTTTGTGCTCTAGTGGTGAAATAGGAAATGACAGCGTGTTTGGGCAGAAGAGCTGGAATGTTTGAGGTCTCCAGCTGCAGAGTTTCAGGGCTGAGTTACTGAGCACAGGCCAGAGATTACCCTAACTTGGTTAACCCAAAAACCCACTGGAGGGAGATTGCCATCCGGCCTGGCAGGGCTTGCTGGAACACACTCTCTTTGAGTCTCTCACAAAGAAGTAACTCCTGTGATCACAACGATAAGTTTTATGCTAAACCCCCTTTTTAGCATTTAAAAATATGATTTCTAACTGCAAACTCCAGACCATTTCCTAGAAGGAAAGGCAGTAAAAAGCCTATGTTTGGAAATCATTCCTCAGCATACCTCTGTAAAAACAAGGGTGAACGCACTCATAAAAAGGAGGGTGGATATATTTATCTGATTTTTTTTTCCCTCTCCTTTGACTGAAAGGCACATGAGAGAAAACGGAGCGGGATCAAGTCCAAAGAACTATCCTCTTTAAGGATACACTACGCGGTATCATCAGCGAGTCTCAGCCAATATTGGCTAACAGTCGCTGTCTGTTTGCCAAGCAGAAGTTTGCCATGTTAAACTGTCACTATAATGCCACCTTGAAGAGGCGTTATCATCACTCTTGCGATGATACACGGCAACCGTGAACGGAAACCGAGGCCGGAGCTCACACATCTGAACAACAGACAATCCTGGTGCCATGGATAAGTAACCCAACAGACAGCCCTGCCTGCTTATCACTGCCAGGATCCAGGAGCCCTCTTCAAATGGACATTCCCTGCAGTAAAAATTATACTGGTTTATGACTTTATAATACGCCAATTACTGAATTCTATTAAAAATACTGAGGATACAGGAACCCATTTTATTATTTCTCTAAATTTACTGCTTCTCTGCTCTGGATACAGTACAGAAGCACAAGAGGAAGCCCCAAGATCTCTTGTGCTTCTCATGGTATTGATACTGATCTCAAACACTGACAAAACTTAAATCCTCAAGCATCTTGCCTTAGGATCTTCACAGGCAAAAGACAGTGAGACAGCAAGCACTGGGGCCACAAGGCAGGGGCTCAATTTCCCCTTTCATTTGACTTGTCCTGCTGTTGAATTAGGCATATAAAACCTGGGGAAAGGGGAGCATGACACCAGACAGAAGTGCTATACCCTGCTGCAGGCACGGCTCACCATATGGGAAAGCACTTACATAATGTAGCTGCACGTCCCAACCAGGGCTGCTGTACAAACTCCTCATTAACATGGCAAAGTTACTGAACTTACAGAAAGCAGGACCTGGAATTTGATTAGATACAGGGCGGGATTTTTTTTTATTTTTATTTAATAATGACTGTATAATATTGACCTTAGTAATTACAGGCACAGAAAGTGAACTTCGCATTAACAGCACTGTATTGATTTTGCAAAAGTACAAAAGTACTTTTATGCTGAAGGAAGGTTCCAGTTACCACATTTGAAAGACCTGAGGAGAACAGTGTCTTGGAGAACTGTATTCTTCATTCAGTAGTGCTCCTAAGCAGACCCTTAACCACTGTACTCACAAGCTCTAATATTTAACAACCTGATAAAGCCTCCTCTGTCATGCCCTCAGCTCCCTTCCACTCAATACTTTGCAGAGTTGGAGTCAACTCTAATGGACCAAATGCAATTTAACTTATTAAAACAGTTTATTCAATATGTAGTACATCAGTGAATTAATATATTATTCACCAATATGTTCTGAACTATTTAGCCAGCTGTATGAAATGTTTCTAATACACTAGCTGACATTTTTTTAATTACACAAATACTTTGGGTAGCAAATAACTGTTCGCTATTTGGCAAGCCCTACAAATTATATACAGTTAATTATATTCAGGTTGGTATATGGGTTATAAATAACTGTGATAAAACTGATATCAATGCTGGCAGAATTTTAGTGGAAATCGACATTTTTCTATACTGAAGTAACTGAGAGCTAGGAACAGAAATACTGCCTCCAGAAAAGCAACTGTAAATTAATAAATTGTGCGTGTGCACAAGATGACTCATTATTTTAATATACTACATATTTTTGCCTTCAATTCTTATTCATTTCATGTTTTGCCTTAATTCATATTTTAGTTGAGAATCGCTTTTCATTCCTTGTTTTTGAAGTGCTGTTCAAGTAACTGAATTTAAAAGTTTTCCTGCAGACAGATCTCTTATATTTGCTCATGACTCCCAGACTTTAAGTATCAACTTTCAAACATGCAAATGTATGAGCAGTCACACAGTGCTAACTGGAGCCTAAGGATTAATCCAAACCCTAGGACTGTTGTAGGTGGAGGACCTCAGCACCCAAAGGAGTCTGCACCACGACAGGGCTGTCCAACACCCTGCAGTCATTCACATTTGTTTAAAGGTTATTGGCTTTATAACAACATAAAATTTAAACACAAAATTCTAACAAGTTGCAGAGCTCCTGCTGTTCTCCATTACATAGTCCTAAACCACTCTGTTGAGTCAACCCTGGTTTGCCTCACTGTAACTGAGTCAAAATTTGTTTCAGGCTGCGCCTTCTGCAAAGACAAACCCTACCATCTGCTTGAGGTTCGGAAAACCAGCCTTCTTTCCCGAGATTCCCTGAAGTAGCAACCTGAATATCACACCTGTTTATCACGACAACTCCCTTTAACAGATCCTTCTGTTTCCCTGTCCTGACTGTTGTATCTGTTAGCATCCTGTGGCAGGCATGGGGAATGTGACCTATTCCCGTACCCAAGGGAAGGGGCTGAAATTTTGAGCCACGGGGATGTAGCCTGTCACCAGGTGTGGATTAGCTGTTCCAAGTCAGTGCATGTCACAGCGTTTAAGGATGTGCGGAGGCGGGATGAAATTCAACACAACATAGATCCTCAACTTACCACATCCTCGTCTGAAACAGTCATGCCTGGAGGGACCATTTCCCATGTTATGGTATGTAGTAAAATACAAAAACAACAACAAAAAAACCCAACAGAACAAAACAAGACAAAATACCTAAAGGAAAAAGGGTACTTCTTGTGAAAGAACTAGTACTAAATGGAAAACCAGTGGAAAAGAAAAGGGGGGGAACAAAGAGAAAAAGGAGAGCACATTCTTCAGTAGGGGAAGTTTCTCCTGTAAATTGGCAGTGAATCAGTTACTAAATGACATGCCTAAAATCAGGTGGTGGATTATTGGAAATGAAATCTTTGTCCCAGGAAAGCCAACGGCAAAAATCCTATTGATTTCAATGGGACAGGGTTGTCTCTCTGGACTTAACAGTCAATCATGCAGAATTGGCAACGGTGTCTGAACATCCCTGTTTGTTATTAGACCACAGAAATCCGTATTAGTTTGCTTCATCTGCACTTGTGACCAGCACACCAACACTTTTTTTTTGGCATGGAGGTGCAAATAAGCAGAGTGGGTTCAATTTTTCAACCCAAGACACATGAATGAGAGCTTTGCTCTTTCTCCCAAGCATTTCAGAGTCCATTTTCCCCCTGAAAGGCATGGGCAGCCTCACCACTAATGGGAGTGCTGTGTTTACAAGCAGAGGGGAACTAAGCCCTTAGTGTTTTTGCATATTTGCAATACATTATGTGGTTGGGATGGGAGGAAGGTTTGTTGGAAGGGGAAGACGGTGAGAAATGGTGAAAGAAAAAATATCTGGTCCTTAGAGGATGATATTGCTGTAGAGCATACACAGTCCTCGTTTTTCTCAGTCCTTTTTGCAGAAAAGCTTTGGCAAGAAACAATCTAACTAAACTGCGGATACTTAACGTTATAAATATTATACGGTGGTATAATGCTCCCATTTAAACAACTTTTCACGAACAACCTTTCAAAATTTAAGTGCTTGGAAATTCTTGGATGACAAAGCTGCTATTTATGACTAATCTTTTTATCTGAAAGCAAAACCGGGTCCAAATAAATAAAAAGACAATAAGAGAGTAACAATGTAGAAAGAACGCGGGTGTGCGCGACGCACACCCACACCGAAAAACAATAAACAGATTTACAATGGCGAGGCGTGTGATAGGCGAGATACTATTAATATAGGGCCCGAAGCTCATCACTTAGATTAAATATTATATGGAAATCGACACAGATTGATACAAGGCTGAGTAAACAAACGATACAAACTGTAGTGGGTATATTTGTCCAGCCATGTATTAGTGCAATACACAAAATGGGACCCAGTGAACGCTTAAAGTGAAAATTTGTGACCTGTTAGTATCCCCAAAATGCCCGTAGAACATTATTCTGCCTTTTAACCTTAATTTTTATTCTCTGTCTCAATTTCTGCTCTGCTTCTCCCATCATAGCCCGAGTTACCTATGCTGACAGCCATAGCAGGCCAAGGTAGCACAGATGGGGCGGCTGCAGCTGCATCTCACCTGCCAGACTGCAAAGCCCACCGGGACACTTTCCCACTCCCTTTATGTCTGTCTTTGTGCATTTGCAACAGCGCCTTTCCCTGGGCCTTTATCGAACGTGTCACCGAAGCCTCACGGCTCCGGCGCCCGCTAATAAGTCACAGATCCACAACGTGCTCCTTCACGAAGGAAACCCAAGACGGGCCTCCCCAAAAAGTATACCTTGAGCATGTCAGCGTGGGCTCTGATTTAAAGCAATTCAATATGCCTGGCTCCCCAAAGGCAGCACGCCTGTAGGGACAAAGAATACTCAATGCAACTCAACAGCAAACCCTGCTGGATTAAATCGCAGTGCCGGTGGGCTCCACATTTGATCTCGGATTGCCTTTGTCGGGAGCAGCGCGGGCGCAGGTGGTGGTGCGGGAGCAGCCCGGCTTTCAGGGCGACGGGAACAATGTGCGGCGAGCCGAGCGCGGCAAAACTTCCCTCGTAAAGTTGCTTGTTTCGGGCTTCATGAGAAACTTGGCAAAGTTTCCCTCGGGGCCCAGGTTTTTTTTCAAAAGCCTTAACCTCCCTTCCTTTGTTTAACCTTCAATTTTGTGCTTAAAAAAAATAACGGGGGGTGTCAGTTTTTCCATGCCCAGCTTTGCAGGCTGAAAAAGAAGTCCTGCTGCCACCTGAGCAGGGGATCGGCCGAGCCGCAAGATGCCTGCGTGCTCTCGCTTACTTCCACGAATAATCCCACCTGCAAATGGAGAAGTTGAGTTTCAAATATCAGGCCCTCAGGTTCATGGATCTTTTGAAACGAAGCTGTGTCAGATTTATGGCTTTGGTGTGCGAATGGTAGAGGAAACCGTGGCCATTTTGAGCGAGTTCTGCCTGGAGCTTTCCATTCTGAACCGCAGGCTCCACTTCCAGATCCGAGCACAGAAAGTTTGTGTTGCGTGTGTGTTTGCCAAAAGAGACGCTTCCCTTCGTAAAGCAAAGCAGGCACAGAGCACATGTCCCAAAGAAGCATGGCTGCCTTCCCCAGCCTGCAAACACAGCTCTCCCCACCATATTTATCAACAGCTATAAAGCCAGGGAAAGTCCCCACGTTATCCAGTCCCTGAACTACTTTCCTTTAAAACAGAAGACAATTCCAGCAGACTGCACGCCCTTTACTTTGGATGCAGTTAAAGATTTTGCTGGCTGCTGCACCAAAACTTCCCATGCTGTGTTTACTGAATTGAATATAATCTTTTTTTTCTCCCTACCTTAATTTCAATATTTAGAATAGCTTAATTATATCTGATATCTACTAAATGTTAAATTGCTGCCATGGATACTGTACTTGTTTTAGGCTTTGCCCACAACCCAAAATGTAACTAAAGATTAATAGGATGCTGAGATATTTTTGGCTGCACGTGAAATTTAATGAATAAACATTTAAATAAATTACCCCAATAATGAAACAATGTGCCATTAACGCCTGAGTTATGCTAAATGCTTCACTTCTCTTACAATTCATGCAAATACTCGGGAAAAGAAATTATAGTGGTGAACTACATTAAACAAAATCCTGCCTAAACCCCACCCGTAAAACAGTGTCTCTACAGTATTGGGAACAAAAACTGTGGCTTGTCAGTCAAAGTGTCTAACTACGGCATATGGGTAAAGGTTTCAGTCTGCTATCTCCAGACTCATCTTATGGCCTGGGTTCAACGCTACTGAACCGCTCTCTAGACAAAAGGCGAACTCATTGAAAATGGGTGCTGCGAGCTGTCTGGTCAGGGCGGCCGCGCAGCCTGCGTCTGGATGCACACAAACCACCGGCATGGGGGAAAGGCAACGCGCTTTGGAGGGCTTTAGAGTTTCCTAAGAGCTGAAAAAGAAGCAGCCTGAAGGTTAAAGCTGGCTAGTCAGAATGGCATACTTGGCTGCATATATAGCCAGGTGGCCTGGGCATATTGGCAAACAACTGGCAAACTGCCCAATACATATGGCTTAGATTGCTTTGCTCTTCCCATGAAGCCTTCTTAGACTCTTGAGCAAGCATTCATTTTAGAGCAAAACGCATCCAAGTGTTAAATAAAATCATCCCCCAAATATACTGCATGTAACCTCTTCCTTTAAATAAGAAAGAGATAACTATATTAAAATAAACTAATGAAATTTTTTAATGAATCCTTGCATAAAAGTGACATCCCCCCGGCCTTTCTCTAAGTGGATCTGCCCTTACTTTTGTTAACTCCTGAAGTACCAAACATGCCATTTTTTCCACACGTACTCCTTTTGAGGGTTAAGTACTCATGACAGTATTTAAGCTCTTAGCACACCAGAACTTGCATTTGTGGTGAGATGTCAGGTGCTTGAGCGGCATTAGCCATGTCCTGTGCTGCTGTCACCACACAGATGTTCAGGGCTTCTCCCAGTTTCCCAGTTACTCTGTGGGTTATGCAGATAGTTGCTTTTATTAAATGTTAAATCACATTTTGCTCTTGAAGAG
Organism: Pithys albifrons albifrons; assembly: GCF_047495875.1. Taxonomy (NCBI): domain Eukaryota; kingdom Metazoa; phylum Chordata; class Aves; order Passeriformes; family Thamnophilidae; genus Pithys; species Pithys albifrons. The sequence continues at coordinate 30,953,379 of NC_092467.1, read as the reverse complement.
CGCTTTCTCTTAAAAACTTAAAGTCAAGTCCCAATAGAAATTTAAAAATTCAAGTGATGCACTTGACACATACTCCAGAGCAAGTATATGCTGGAGCATCAATCCTACAGTGCAAGTCCTTGTGCTAAGGCTAGTGTAAATACTGCATTAAACATTCACAACAGCTTTGGGGAAAGGGCTAAACATATTTAAACAATTAACACATGCCGAACTCTAAGCTGGTGCTTACATGCCACTGCCTCTAAGACGAGGTTGGGACAAAGGTAAATTCTTCTAAATTAAAAGCAATGGGACTCCTGTTGAAAGCTCAGTAAATGCTTAAGTGTTTCGCAGAACTGAAGCCTCAGTTAATGAGAAACAAGAAAAAATCCTCCTCAGTTCCAGAAAAAATGTGCTTGCTGATTCTCATCCCATTGAACCCCCTTTCTGTTTCACAAATTGGACACTGAAGTTTTGAGTGCTGGGAGCTAAATTAAGACAATACCTCAATTTTGTCTTAATGGGCGGCTACCTACAGTTCTTCAGCATTGAAAAAAAGTCCAAAAACTTTTCCAAAAACTGTGCAAGAGCTAAGAGTGAGTTACCATTCCTGTGTCATGTATAAGTCATTGTGCATCCCTAATGAATATAAACCTTGATAGTATTATGTTTTAATTGAAACTGAGGTCTTGTTAACATTTTAAAGACAAGTGTGTCACCTGCTAGTAGAAGTAAGTTCTGCTAATCCAGGCTTTACAATCCTCATCTCAGAAAGGACAAATACACACATCAGAGAGGGATTCAGAACTGCCTTCAGCCCAAGTCTCCAGGCACTACCTCCATTCAATCACTTAATCTCCTCGCCATTTTGGGGGTTTGATAGGGCTCCCTTCCCTCTATTCTTTGCTTGTTTTGTATATTTGAAGTATGAACTCATCAGGTCAAGGAGTAGTTTACTTATATAGATTCTTATTTGTATAATGTCTATGTACAAGGAGGACCTGACCTTCACCAGAACCCCTATAAGCCATCATAATATAAATAGCGTACATTATTTACTTAACTTCCTTGCTTCAGTTTCTTTAAGGGGGGAATAATATTTACAGGGATGTTGTGAGGATTAGCTCATTACTTCAAGAGCCTTGAAGATGAAACGTGCAATGTAAATGAGAAATATCAAGTATCAGCGACACTGATGAAATTATCATCACCATTGTTAAGAGCAGCGTTCGAGAGTAAAATTGGGCGAGAAATGTCTCTTTCTGCAAAAGCACAGTGCCATAGGCCAAAACACGATGACCTTGGCGCCATCTTTTCCTTCACCTTCCTCATCCCCCTCCTCACTGGCAACGAGCATCATTTGGAGCTTTATTAGAACGTCTCCACGCCAAGTTGGACATGCTCCAGGCAGAGCCGTCCTCGGCCAAGGGCAACATGTGAAGTGCTCTCAGACAACTCGGATGGCCTGGATGGAGGAAGAGAGAGGGCGGAACAAACAAATCGGGGATTGTTGTTTGTCCTGCGCAGACTTGGTCGCCTGAGCTCTTGACAATTATGAATTTCTCTTGACGGCGTGAACTGGAGGCTCTGATGATGGCAGCAAAGGGGAAATTTGTGCCTTGAATTCCCTGCTGCAGGGAGCTATTAGTATGGATTATACGTGCTGCTGCAATTTGTACTGGAGCTGCAACACGGCTCCTAAACGTTAAGATGGACCAACGCTAATCTGTTCTTCTTGTACCTTTATCACTTGGGTAAGAAAGATCAAAAGCAATCCAGGCACTAGGGATATGGAAATTCCACATCCAGATCTGACTATATTTGGCAAAGGATCTGTGGGCCAGATCTTCCCTGAATTTATCAGGGCTACTTCATTTAATGATTGCAACCGCATTATTGGGGCAAATCAGAGTTCTGAATCCCCCCACCACTGTGTCTGAGCTGGCTGAAATCTGACAATGATGCACTTGGACACTGCACTCCAAACATACTTCCAGAACTGAGTGGGAGACACAGGGAGACTGCTGAGCTTTGCAAGGCAAATGAAAGAAAGCCCTTAAGGGCAGAGTAGAGTTACCAGTCCTTAGACGTAACCCAAGTACACTGAATCAAATCAGCGCTCCAGACTGAAATTGGCTTTTTACCTGGGGAATTGTAACAAACTGACGAGTCAAAGCAAAATGGGAAGGGGGTAACGTCATGCAAATCCAAATAAAAGACTTGCTCAGGTCGCTCCGACCTGAGCATGGGCACTGCCCCTGTGCCAGTCCTCTTCTCCAGAAACACCCATAAGCTCGTACACCTCGTGCCAAGCCCGCGAGCTGCCCGGCACAGCGCTGCGAAACCAGGCCACCAAGGGCTTGTCTACCTGGCAGGGTTTGTCTACCTGGCAAAGGGCACGAGAGACTCGGGCAGGGTCTGCCGGAGCTTGTTTTGGTAGCGGGAGCGATCCCACCGTGCAGCCGCCCTTCCCTGCACAGCACAGGCACACCAGAGCTGCGGGTGATCTCATTTCCAGTAGTTAAGTGAAGTAAGTGCATAAGTATGCGAGACTGGGGCCCTGGAAACCATGAAGAAACTGGGTTTCTCTTTTTATTGCAGACAACTGCAGCGCCTGTGGACTCTTGCAGCAATGCTTCTTTTCCCCAGAGGAGGACCTGGTCCTGGGATTTTAAATTTTCTTAATAGATAAATGACTCTGTAAGAAACTTTTCATGAAAAAGAAAGACTTGGGGGTGGGGAGAAGTTAAAAATATTGCCTAGCTAAGTAAATACACAGATTTAAAGCATATGGATAAAAATGAGTGTTACCATAAACATGGAGCTTGTTTTTAAAAAGAATTTTGCAAAAAGATAAACTTTTTCTAACTGTATTTTGATTAAAGTTTTGAAGCTGTTTATTGTAAGTAATTGCTTTTTCTCAAGGAAAAACAGATGTATAGATGCAGAAGTTTGATTCTTCTTCTTTGTGTGAAAGTACACACAAAAAGTGTTTCTGGAAAAGAAATACTAGGGCTGGAATAGTTTATGTCATTGTAAAGATAATAATAAATTAGGGCTTACTGTGTCTGTAAAAGTGCAGGAGATGTTTTCTCCTGCCTGTCCTTACACAGCCAAACTTTCTGAATACTCTGAGATTTAACACGTAGAAAATCATGGATAGTAAAAGTTGCCCCAAGAGCCCCAAAAGTTTTGGATTTGCTTAGTTTTCGTTTTAATTCTGCACTTTTTCTTAAAATAAAATGAAAAATCTTTTAAAGTATCCATACCAGGATCCAGGGCGGAAATGTTCTTTGTCCCTATCTGTGCTGGTTTTTACATTTTAAGAAAACTTATCTGGCTCCTACAGAAAGCAACAGTGCTCCTGGCCCTGGGCTTCGGCAGAATCCGGCCCCAGAGCTCATCCACCTTTTTCTCTGAGACAAAAGGTTGTAAAGGAGGCCAAAAGCTCCACGCTTTGATACCGTTCCCAAACATATGGGAACGTACGGCTTCATGAAACTGCATTTAACAGATGTTTAAAGAAAGACAACTAACAGATCCAGAATGTAGTAATGAGGAAAAAAGACAATGTACATAAATTCAGCTGCATGTCTCTTTATAGCGCTACCAATGCCCCGGAGACAAAATGCAAATGAGTCGACTTATTTGCAATACGACACTCTCCATTCTATATTTAATATTTTAGGTCATTACTAAAACTGATTTTCTTCTGAAGTGATTTCTTCTGGCACCTAAATAGAGGGAGATTTACACAGTCTGCAGTGTATTGTACTTTGTCAGTTCAGAGAGTCATGAAAAAACCCCTTCGACTATCAATTTCAGATTTCCAAAGTAAGCGAAGAGGCCCCGTGCAGGCTCCATGCACAACCCCTGTGCCAGGCCAGCGTCCTGGAAACATCTTTCTTTTTTCATTTTGCAACTTCTGAGCCCCAAATTTGAGTTGTAGATAGTTTTGGAGCCCAAAGACCAACTGTTCGGTTTAGCAAACCAACAATGTCTGCTCATTTTGTCCCAATCTTTTCAGCTTAAATATTCACAATGTGCCATTATTACTGAATCATTATCTGCCTTTAGCTCTGACAACAGCATCATAAGGGCTATGAAAGGCTCCTTTCTTCTCATGATTAGTCTCTAAAACATTTCCTCATCTTACAGTGCTTTGCAGCCTCCCAGAATGCACCGCTCAATTACAGTGCTGAAATTAACTGTATGCCACTCTTATTTATTGATAAAAGAATAATCAAGTGCTCCAGCCCATAGCCTGCTTTGGCCACAGGTTTTATATCAAGTTTCAAGTAATGCCTTTTTTTTAACTCTTTGAATCCTCTTATAAATGGGTGGCATTGTCTGCGGCGCGGTGACAACATTGTGCCGCTCGCTGCGGCGCCCAAGATAAAGCCCCCTTCATTTGCGTGGGGTAATCTTGTTGAAAATAGTCGCGTACGGCTGACACTTTAAAAATTAATCTTGAAAGGGAAGAGTTTGTTTGTTTTTTTTATCACTGGGACTGATTAGGCTCCAAAGAAATCAGATGTAAATAAAAGTGAGATACGGAACTTGCTAAACTTCGGGCTGGGAGTTGCAGCCGCACGTTAAAAGGCGCTGCCGTCGCCGAGTGAGGTTATTTTATCTGGAGAGGATAATTGGGAGACTCCTTACATCTACCTCTGTCGGGTGTTCCTCGTGTGGACTGTATTAATTGCTCAGGAATGGAATTCAAAGCTTTGGCTCTCCTACATATGACATTAAATTGTGATTTAGCAGATAACAGGCACAAAGCAAACTGCCCCAGAAACAATGGGCTTGCTTCTCTGGAATTGCGACCGACTTCAAAGAGAGCAGACTCGAGCGGGATTCCAGTTCCTATCACTTCTCCCAAAGTGAAAAGATTTTCTATCCAATACCAAAGAGTAACATGTAATTGGACTATAGCTTGGTCCGGTGCAAGAATGAAAATAAAAACACTTTCTAAACCTCAAAGATACTTGCTAAGCCATGTATACATTAATCATTTATACCACATGATTATTGTTCATTATTTGGGCAATAACAAATGGAAGGGTGTGGGGGTTAGTGTGGGTTTTAACAAACCACATTCTATTTAAGCAAAGCCAACTATTAAGGAAAGACCTAACTTGCCAAACCAAGATAAATATATGCCATTATTATGATCACATAAAAGCTACTACTCTCGGCATTACAATTTCTCTTATAATTGGTACTATTATAATTAAATGAATGCATATGTTTACAGTTCGTCTTTGAATGGTAAAGTGATTTAGCAATGATGGTGTCTCTAATTTCTTTTAACTGTACTGGCAAACTTCACTTAAACAGTGGTCTAAATACCACATTGCCACAATAAATTAGTAAAGCATCCAGTAAAGTCTATATATGTAGTTACTGAGTTTAAATAAAACAGAGTGAAACATTTAGTCACCCTTCAGTGTGCCCAGGTAAAAAAAAACTCTATATACTCCTCAGATGGTACAAGATAAGTCAAATTCTTACAAAAAATATATATTCAAAATATGCCTATACCAGAAGCCACAAGTGCCTACAGCCTTTTTTTCCAAGGCTGATAATATGTAGAAAATTGTTACCTAGGAGTATCTGCTCCATTTAAAGTAATCCAGCTCACTAAGACATTTGTAAGCTGCCAGCTTACATGAAAAGGTTGCAAGACTCAAGATATATGTGTACCTTAAATATTCTAAGCATTTGTTTGCCCTACCACTCCAGTCGTTAGTAGACACTGGTGCTAAAAAAAGTTAACAACAGGCTTTTTCAGATAATCCATTTTCATATCTGTCTACCATATGAATTTTCACGGTATTATCCATCAGCCCAACATTCATCAGTTTGGGGTAGGGAGTGAGACTGAGCTTGGAGTCCCATGAATGCCAGCCTGTTTCCCAGCGTGCAGCCCAAGGGCACGTCCCCACGCCCCAAATGATGGGGAGGGGGGGGGCTTTTCTGACCCTACTGCTACACTGGGACTCACAGTTGGAGACCCAAGAGGCTCCCTCAGCTCCTAACCAGGGTGGGTATCACCAGCATTTCCCATCCTGACTGTCGTTGGTAAGGAATGTACCTGGAAGAACAACTTTGGAGACTGTATTTCTTGTGGTTTGACCCACTGCACTGTAAACATTTTGGAAAATTTGGGTTAAGTTGGGCCTGTCCTCTCTTGGTTTTATAGTTCCTGCCAGTTGAGCCGGCACATGAGACCTGGCAGATGTTTTAGTTTGGGTTTGAGATGTTGATTTGGACACTCCACTTCTCAGGAAAACCAGAATTTGCTGACCCAGAATGAGAGATGGTTGAAAGACAAAAGACAAATGAGTGCCGGCTGCCGCGCGGGCTGGCCACAAAACGAGGACGGGTTATGGCAGCGTTTCAGCACGCGGGCAAACACATCAGGGGAAAAATCTGTTACGTTTCCCTCCAAACCAGGTGAATATAACCAGCAGCCCTTGTAAAATCTGCCAGGGTTTCAGGCCAGAATGCCTGGGTCGTTACTCCAGAGGCTTCAGAGAAGGCTAAAAAAACAGGATAATTTTCTTTCCAATCTTTCCCCTAAGCCCGACGAGTAATTCTATTAAGAAAAATAAGGCAAGCTGTAATGTTTGAGTTTAATAAGCGAAACACAGCAAATATGTGAACAGAACTTCTGACTTAATATTCTTTAACAGATGTTTTATAAAACACAGATTTAAAAGATTTGCCTGTCTTATTGTTCTGGCTGTTGCCATGTTATATGGCTACATTTTCAGTCCCAGATTTTGCCAGCTGTAGCAGTTAAATAGTGAGGGGTCTAAGCCTGGATACTGCAGGCAAAATGCCCAAAATTATTCTCTCCCATGGAAAAACACCCCAGTATAAAGGCAGTGATGAGAAGGTGGAGTTAATCCTTTTGGCAAAGGAATAATCTCCATACTCTTAAAAATGGATATGGTCATTTTAATACACACTATTTTATGAATGATGCTTTAACTGTGCTGCCAATTAGCAGGGCCTTAAAAATACCTCACTTATACAGGCCTGATAACTGTCTTCCTTAACCTTTATCTGACCTTTTTTGGTTTTGCCATGCTCATAAACCAGCATATGAACTATCAAAGGGAACGGCACTGAACATCGATTCAAATGTTATATATTAAAAAAAGTGAAAAAAATACCAAAGAAAAAGGAGATGAAAAAAAAAAAAGGAGAAAGGAATGAAACCCAGCTGGTCAGCCAACTTTTACAAACCCTAAGCAGAAAACATGCTCTTCTAATTGGACAGAGAAGACAAGATCTGGAATAGGTGCAATTTTATTACTGCAACAACGATTCACAGAGCCCACGCTCTTTTCAAAGCACGAGCCCCGTGGAGTTTTATCGGACATCTGGAGCGGGGCTCTGGCAAGATGCTGAGGGACTCAGGCTCCCATTGATCTCCGTGCTGGCAACAGGCACTACAGCCTTGCAGAGGCAAAATCCCTCCAAAGGGTAATGGATGAAGTATTTTGCTCAAAAGTGTACGGAGAAGGATATTTTTACTTTTTGCCCAAGAGGTATAAGGCGTATTTCAGATATTTGGTCTCGAGACCCTGTGACTTCACAGAAAGTCAGAACTGAAACGGCTGACAAGAGCAGGCTGTGGCAGCCAATCTAAGGCTATTGACTTTTTCAAACACACCTAAAATAGACTCTGCTACATTTCATCTAAAACTGTGTGTATTCAAACATATGGCTAAGGGAAGGGATATATGCAAAGGCTTATGCACACAGAGTGTTTAGCTTCTACTTTCAAAATACATCTCCCAAGAATTTCAGGAGGCCCCAAAATAGCAAATATTATTCGCTTGATTATTAACATCTTCTCCTTTTATACCAGTCAGTCGAAAAGTATGCAATCACTGGGTATTTTTGGTGGCCTCTCAATCATGTCAAAGATCATAAGACAAGCAGATGGTGTACATCTGGGCTTACCCAGCAGTAAGGAAAATATCTCCAGCACAGGTAGAATGATCAAGACAGGACTAAACACACACCATTCCTTTTGGACCCATGGAACAGGAATGGTCCCATGTTTCTATTTACCTGTCTGGAGCAAGATGACCCGGAGAGGGACAACAGCAAACAGCACTTATGACGTGGGGCAGAAAGAAGCCTTGCAACATCCCCAGCACGGCCCTCAGCCACGCCACCAGATTAGACTGCCCCGGCTCATTTAACGTGGAGCCAAGAAGGAAGAAGTTAATGAAAGAGATTTGCAGGGAGGCGATGGGGGTGAGACTCCCTGGGATTTCAGCTGCAATGTGACGAGGGGCCAAGGCCACCCATAGCATCAATCACCAGCAGAATGCTGTTAATCTCAGTGGGCCTGCATTGATTTGTCCTGAGAACCTGTCCCAACCTCTGGAACATTATTTAGGTTTGTTTTGGCCACATGGTCAGAGTTCATATGAGCAACAAGTTCATGGCCAAAGTCTTCCCCAAAGTGCCGTTTTGCCCACTTGCATAAGAGCAGAAAGTTGCCCTTCGCTTGGCCTGTCCTCACGCTGCTGAAGCTCTGAGTGAGGTTTTAGGAGCAGCCTCAAAAACCAAAAGACATTTAGGAAGATTATGAGTAAGGTCCTGTTGCTATTCTGTGGTGAGGAGAGCTTATCTGGATCACAGGGATGAAGGGAGCAGTAGTTATTATTCACATCAGATACAGCTACGTGTGCTGCAGCTCCTACACCAAACTTTAACCTTTTTTCCATAAAAATGTCTTGCAAAGAACTGACCTGTTTGAGACATCCAGAGTCTGGCACTAGAAGTCTGAAATGTTAGAAAAGTATTACTTTCCATCATTAAAACGGCACTACCATTATATTGAAGGGAAGCCTCAATTGCAAATGAAAAGATGCAACTAATTTGTTATATAGACTAACTCAGAGCCCTGCAGCTTCCACAGAACTGTACTCAGGATTGAGATGCCACACATACTTCGTTTGTTCTTTCTTTTCTTCTTTTCTTTTCTCTGCCCCCCCCCCCCCCCCCCCCGCTCTGAAATACCAAAATATCAGATAGCTGATGACAGGGAAGAAATGTTAACACTGTAGTTTGAAAGTTTTTAACCCTTGCCTTTCATCATCTAACACTTATTCAATCCCATGCCCCTCGCTCCACTGCTTCAAACCCTCCCGTACATACCAAGGCGATGACCACAATGTAAGTTTGTGCACTGACTGATTAGATTTAATTAGATGGATACTTTGTTCGACTGATCTTTCAGCTATACAAAGTATTGGGTTACTTAACCATATCGGGGAAAACATTGCTTGCATGTTTGAATGCGATGGATGTGTGACACTGTCCTGCACTAAAAAGGGTGATAGCTGGCTAAGTTTTAATGGCTGGAGCGAGATATATAAAGATCCATTTTAATTGAGTTTGTGTCCCTGGAAGATTGTCTCATTTTTCCCATTATACAGTCAATTTGGGGAATGAGATGCCTCTGTGTATGATCCTTGTCCTACCTGCCTTTTTAAACAAGCTCCACTACCCTCGAACTGCTCTTTTTTCTCTTTTCTATTAAAAAATCTTCCATCTTTCCAGTTTTGCCCCTGTGTGTTCTTGCTGTTCTCATCCCACCACCAGCCCAGGCTGCTGTGTTTTTGTGGGACTGGTTCCAGTGGCAGAGCCCCAGCCCACCATCGATCAGGGACCGCACAGCCGATAGCGCACTGGCACAGCGGGCAGGAGCCGTCGGCTGCCTCCACCAGCAGGGCCCTGGCAGAGCCAGAGCACAGGATCCCAACCAAACCCCTTGGCATTGCTGCCTTTCCACAGTTAAAGTACAATAATTAGTGCAAACCCTGCGCTCCCTGTGAGCACAAGGAGCTCTGCTGTTAATAAGAGCAAAGCGAAGCCGACATACAACCGATTACTTTGAACAAGTCTATGGGCTAGGTCAGCCTGGCAAAGAAATTCCTTGTACGGCTCTGCTGGCAAACTCCTCTACTGTAACTGTACCTTATACAAATAAAAAATGCTTTTGCCAATAAAGTTCATACTAGGTCCCCCAAAGCAACGGGTTGTTTTGACAGAAATGCCTTTAACACTAAGCCTTTTGCCAGTACACAAATGCTGTACACAAAATGACAAATTTAGAAATCATGCAGAATGTTCTTACTTGAACTAAAGTTTCTGCTGTAGCCGTGGATCAGTTTAAATGCTAATTTGAAAGATCACACTTCTTCTCCTTTGGATTTATCTTTTTCATCTTTGATTACTGTGTCGTTTATTGTTTGTTCTTCACCCAAACCTTACTACTGGCAACTGAGAAGTCTGTTAGAGAACTTCCAGTTTAATTCTATGCCCACAGCCACGTAGGACACTGCTTTAAAAACCCAGCTCCGTATAATTATTATAATCTCCATGATACCCAGAGCTCAGCTCCCCCTGGTCAATAATTAGTGCGATTGCAGCTTAATACAATTTTCTTTTTTTTCCCTGAAGCAAATACAATCTTTTTAGATCAATTTGTAGATGGTTACCCTAGAGGAGGACAACAATATAAACAAATGCTTTTTTTTAATCCCATATTAACTCATTTAATTTGCACAGATAAAAGCGTGAAAGTATTTCGTCTCGCCGATGGAGGGGCAGCCTCGGACCCCGGCGAGCTTCTCTGTGGCAGCAGATCAGCCCTGGGTCTGGAGGAGGGAATGAAAAAATACCCCACGCCAAACCTCTGTGCCGAAAATCAAATCCACATGCGGTGTTAGTTATTTACACACTGAAAGGCCTCGGCTCTTTGCTGTAGCGCCGCTACTTTCTGCTTCAGTGGAACTAAGCTGCTCTAACCTGGCAGCCCTGAGGAAAGGGAATCCCTGCGTGGCATACGGCCACCACCTCCTCCGCTGGCTGGGGGACAGTGGGCACGGCGGGAAGGTCTCAGGGTCCTGGCACGGCCAGGCTGCCAAACCAGCCCTTGGGAAGTGTTGGCAGCCCGCAGAGCAGCCTTGTTACAAACTCATTCCCATCTTGCACAAAGTTCTCTGTGCCTGGGCCATTGCTGGCCCCACGTCTGGCTATGTCACAAGTCCAAAGTTCCCCAGGACAGCGGTGCTTGCCAGGCCATGGCCAATAGGGAGGAGGTTCCGCTCCATGGAGCTCAGCAGAGGACACAGTAGCTGAACATTAATTAAGTTTATTAGTAGTAAAGCAAAGGCAAAGGAAGAGACCAGGAGGAGTGTGGCGGTCCAGCTCCAACAGGAGAGAACACAGCTGGACCCACAGAGCAGCAGCTGTAACTCACTCCTACCATCAAACCCTGCTCGCTCCTCCGTGTATTATGCAACTGGAGTTACAAAGCCCTGTTTCAGTCAGGCTGCTGCACTGTTACAGCAGTGCTGTGGGGTAAAGGGGATGGTGACCAAACAAAATTAACTTTGCCAAACGTGAAGGCTCTTTCAGAGATCTTGCAGAGGAGCCCGAGTGTCGGCTGCAGCCCCATCCCTGCATCTGCTTGTGCAGCAAGGGCAGCAACAAAGGCAGCAACTTCAGAAACTTCAGTGTTATATAACCATTGGATCTATAAGAAGACGACAGGGCAGATTGTACTTAAAACACAATGAGAAATGAGTGGTGTTGCCACATTTTCCCACTGCCACTTCCTCTGCTCTGCTACATATGCACTTCTAATGACAGTTCTTAGCTTAATGATTTGGGGGTGGAGGGTGTTGAAAAGGTTTTTTTATTACTTAACAAATATAAGACAACAATGTTGCGACGGATGAAGGAGAAAAGAGGGAACCTCTAAAAGCAGAGAGTGACTTTGAATAAAAGGGGCAGCTAAGCAAGATGTATTAACAAGTCAGTGTTGCAAAAATTTCACTTAATTGAAGAGGGATTCATGAGAGTACCATCTGGGAACACCTAAAGAGTCCTTCTGCAGGCTGGAACAAGAGCTGGCAAATGCATCTTTGCCTAGACACCTTGCACATGACAGTGCCTTGACTTACAGTGTAGGTGTGCTATGGGAGAACAAATTTGTTTACAACAAATTTGCAGGACTGTCTGCATACAGATAGTTTACCATATCCTGTTTGAAAAGTATACTTGGTATTTAATGGCTTTTTGGGAGACAATATTCATCAGTCAACTGAAGCACATTGTTTTGAATCATGAATATCTCTGCAGCCGGTGAACAATTTAAAACCTTGAAGGAGTCTTCCTGCTATAGCCACATGCCCATTCCTCCCCAGAACACATGGATCTGTAAGTCCTCGGACACCAGTTAGAGCAGGAGAATCAGAATCCCAGAACAGTCTGGGTTGGAAGGCACCTTAAAGACCATCTTGTTCCAAAACCCTGTCATGGACACCTTTCACTGTCCCAGGTGGCTTCAAACCCCATCCAAGCTGGCCTTGGACACTTGCAGGGATAGGGCAGCCACAGCTTTTGGGGCAACCTGGACCAGTGAATCACTGTCACAAGTATAACTGGTATCAAACCTGGGCAACTCAGCTCAGAAATGAATAAAACTCCTCAAAAACCTTTTGCAGGAAACTGCTGCTATAATTCACTCTAGGTTTGCAAGGAGGGAAACTGAGGCATGGATGTTTGGGATCAGACTTTCAGCTCCAGTTGGTGTGACAGGGGCTTCCCAAGCACCCAGAGCCCACCTGCACACATCTGTGACCCATAACACAGGTCCAAGTAGCAAGATCCTCCCTGAGCAACATGACCAGGATATCTGAGGCCAAGGCATGATCTAAAGCCAACTCACTGGTGTCCCCAGTCACTGCCTCCACCGTAAGACCACGTTTCCACTATAGATTCCACTCAGACCATTAATCTTTGAAAGAGCAGAATTTGCCACTAATGCAATCGGAAATGATGGTAGAAAAGGCTCCCATTAATGACAGGCAGCTTAATATAACAACTGACTTCTACATTTCTTATCTGAAAATACCTCCCCTGGAAGCTGTGGATACATTACGGGCTTAAAAAGAATTACTAATGCATTAATTCTTGTCAGATTTGTAGTGTCCTAACCCACAGCTGCCTCACCCACTGACCCAGGGAACATTAGTGAGAATGATATAATTTGGTAAATGAGGGCCTGACTGTGCACCGTGCACTTGGGCTGTTATTTGGTCCCAGTGTGAGCAAGGGATACCCACTCATGCGCTGAGATTATCCTTAAGCAAATTTCTCGGATCTTTGGGCTGCAAATTAAACACCTTTCTTCCTTGCTGTTTTGCGTTTATCTTAATGCAGCCTTAAGTCTCTACTTTTACATAGTAAAACCAGTGGTTCTCTTCATCCTATGAGAATCTGTGTGGGTTGATGTTAAAATGGCAAGTGTGGAGTGGAGTAAAAGTGCAGTTGGGGGTTGGGGATTAAATGCTGTCTTTGAGAATACACTGAAAATTGTCCTGTGTTGGGGCAAAAAGTAGATATTTGCAAACGCATCGGTTCTGGGGGAGCCAACTGGCTGGGGACGAAGGCAGCTGTCCTCTCACTCCTGCAGGACACCGGCCTTGCACTTGTGTGTATGTGGATTGATCCCAGTCCATCAGGGAACCTGCCTGTGCTGCCACCCCGGTCCTGAGCACAGTGGTGCTATTGCCTATCCCCTAAAATAACCAGTCCTTGCATGGGAAGACCACAAAAGCCCAACTCGTTCCCCGCCACAAGGCAGAAACAGAGTCTCTTCCATCACAGGAAAGGAGAGAACATCCTGACAAATGCCTGCGTGTTGGACGGGTGACAAAGCTGTCATGGGAAAGAGGCGGCAGCTCCCTTCGGAGACGGGAGGTGGGGAGCGGGATCAGGAAACTTCTGAGCTCTTCTGGCAGCCCAGGTCTGGCGTCGGGCCACCAATCCCCCACTCCTCGCACTTAAACACAAGCAGATTGACACCGAATGCTCAGTGGCTGCTCCATGGTTCCTATGGAACAAATTTGGATATTCGGAGACCTGAGCCTGTTGGAGAGGTTGTACAACCCATATTCACCTCCATAATTAGCACAGCCCAGTACCTTGTGGGTTGTCTCTGCACAGACTGAGTCCCAGCTCAGCCTGGAAAGTCACTTCTCCCACCAGCGCCCAGAAGGTCCTTGGAACAGCCTGGAGAAATGCCTTGGGGGCACACTGCAACACCTACTTAGGGCTGCTGGGCTGGCCCTGCGGCATCCTCCTCGCTTCCTCACACACATCATTCACCTTCCTTTATATAGAGATCAGATGGGAAAGAGGTTCTGTGTGTATATGCAGGGCTGGGAGGAAATTAAACTGGAACTGGGACAAAGATCTTTGAAAGCACCGTGTTGTGTGCCCCGTTCTTGGGTTCTGTAAATCACGACCTGCCAGATGTTAACCTGATACAGTCCCCATGTGCACCTCTCTGCTCCATGAGCCTTATCCTATGGGGACACCATCAACTTGCAGCATTCCCAGGTAATTTGTACATTTGAGTTTTGCTCTCTGCAAAAAATTGTCAGGATTTCATCTTACTTAATTATTCTCTCCTTGGAGCTCCACTGGGTGCCTGGCCTCATGCCTGCTTTTAGGAGTCTTAATACCAAATGTAACCAGGGGAGAGAGGGAAGCACCTCCAGAGAGAAAATGAAAGCATCCAAATCCATTGCCCGTATGGAGGTACGTGCTGCTTACAGCTTCCAGAAGTAGTAATTTATATTAAATATATTTTTTTCTCTGGTTTATTGGTCAAAACCCAGACCGTTTCCCTTAATTCCTCAATTTTTTAGTATATTTGTTAACGGTGCAGTTTGATTTACAACATTAATGGCATCCCTGTGCAAACAGTGGATTTCCAGTTTTTAAATATGCATATGAAAATGTTCTAAGAAGAAGTATTTTTCTCAGTGTTAATCCTACCAAAGTCACCATTACCAGAAAGTAATGAACTTCATATGCAGGATTTCACGGCTATTTTGTTCTTAATAATTTTTAAAACTTTGGCATAATCCCACTGCTACCAGCCTGATGTGCCACTGTCTCCTTCCACTATTTGACCATGGAAGTCAAGTTTTGATGGTGTAAACCTGGAGTAATGCAGTGCCAAGTCAGGCTCTAACACAAAGAGTGCACTGTATACGTTTTTATTGTATAATTTATTGTTTTTTCCACTGAGCTGGCTATATTGTTTTATCCATTTGCGTGACAGGATGTCTAGGAAACAGCTGAAAGAATTATTTGCAGTGAATTTGAAACACACTGGGTTAGCAAGAGGCAGACACGAAAATCTTTGTTAAGCAAATAACAGGGTGCTACCCTTGTGTCAGGTTGGGAAACTTAACTCCTTCATTTCATAAACTGCAGGTATGAGAAGTACAACAGCTCTGCCTCTTTTTCTGTCTTTGCTGATGCCCCTGACCAAGCTTTATGTACATCCAAATGAGTTCCCCAAGCTTTTCCAGGATGCCAGTGGAGAGAGAGCAGCCCAGCAGACTCCCTATGCCCAACACCTTGGAATTGCCTTGTCCATCTCTCTCCACCAATGAAAAACACTCACACATGACTTGTTGTGACTAAACACCTAACTGACAAAACCAAAGGATTTCCCTTTCAAACCTGGAGGGTAAATCTCATTAAATTAAAGAAAACAGTCTGGCAAGAATGAAACCACAAATATCATCACTAAGAAAACAAGAAGAAATAAGCCTAAAGCCTACAAAAAGGCAGGAATTTCAGGGTGGGCTCCCAAAGCCTGATGCCAGAACTGCAAATGCAAGAGTCTAGAGTGAAAGTAAGGGGTATAAGTACTATGATTTTTCACTTATTTCTGCAAACATGCAACAAATGAGGCTGGAGGGTGGTGTGATGAATACATGCATATATTGGAAATGCAGACAGAGAGCCACAAGCCAAGGGTTACAGTCTCTACTTGTGTCTAAGGAGGTTTTTCCACAGTTAATGCTTAATCAAATTTGTTTTAATCGCTGCAAGTTATTGGCTGGAGATTTTATTTACCATCAACGTCCATTCTGATCTTTTTAAAAATGAGATCTGTATTTGCGTCACTGAAAAAATATCCAACAATATTGCTTAAGACTTTGATAATCCTTAGGCTTGTTTCCTTTTGACCCACAAAAGGAAGTTCTTGAAACAGTTACACCAGCATTTACAAAATCCGGGGTTTGCCATTCACTGACTAATTAATCCTCACACATTATTGCCATTTCATGGAAGAGGAAACCAAAACACAGGCAGGTCCCCAAATCCCTGAGCTAGTCAGAGGCAAAACTGAGACTGGACTTGATCAAAACTGATTTCTCAGAGGGTGGTGAGGCCCCGGCACAGGTTGCCCAGAGAAGCTTCAGCTGCTCCACCCCTGGAAGTGTTCAAGGCCAGGTTGGATGGAGCACGGAGCAACCTGGGCTGGTGGCAGGTGTGGAACAAGAGGGGTGGAATGAGATGGTCTGTAAGGTCCCTTCCAACTCAAATCATTCTATGATTTCTCCACTAGATGCAGGTTCCACATCTAACTTTGCCATTTACATTTTGTATCAACCTAGAGCAGACTTCATAGAGTGTAAGAGAAGTCATCCTCACAGCTACTTCATTTCCTCCAGCGCTATTCATAGCAGCCCTGCAAAAAGTCAACAGTGTATTACACAACAGCGTAGGTTTGGTGGCGAGAGTTTTAACAGGCCGGGCAGTCAATATACATTGAAAGGAAAACATATGCCAGACTCTGAACTCTGGGAATCACAGGAGCCAACGGAGCTGTGTTGTGTTACGCTAGCCAGGAATCTAACTCAATAGCTGGTACAAATATATACTAAACAAAAAACAGCAACGAGCTCTGCTGCATAAATAGCATCTCTCTGCACTGGCACTCTACCCACCAGCACTTGGTCAGTGAAAGAGAACTGAAAGCACACTCTTGGCATTGTCTTGAAGAAATGTGACTGCCCAGAAAAATGAGATCCAAATACATCCCCTTCCTTGTGCAGGCAGCTGTGCACAATGAATTAGAGAAATTGTCTCTCTTGGCGATTTTTCTCTCAGGTGCCTCATCTGTTTTGTATTTTGTATCTCTATGACTCGTAGTGTGAAAATGAAGATGCCATTGGAGGAACCTGCTCTAGAAATGCAATCAAACTGTCAATAGTAGATAGGGGACTGACTCCAGTCCCTACAAGCTCTTGTCCAAACTCCTATCTCCAGTCCAAGTGCTGCCTTTAGGTTCCTCTTTGGAGCAGGGATACCACTTCTGTTTCTGTGATGGAGAGATCCAAGCTTGGAAGTGAATGCTTCATGCAGTCCCAGACCTTAGAGCAGGTCAGCACTTCAGTATTCTTGGCTTCCAAAACATCTTTTTCCCTCCAAAGGAAATGAGAAGTTTCATTCTTACAAGATTCCTAATACACTCTTTACTAACTTGCAGTGATTTAGGAGATAACTTACAAGCCATATCTATGTTTAGAAGGAGAACATTCCACATTTCCCTTGGGGACTGGAGCAACACAGTTCTTAAAACAACTCTCCCAAGCCATAAACAAGTTCAGATACCACAACTGATGTCTACCACCAGTTTTTCCAATTTCCACAAGCTCTGGACAAGACATTTGAATACTACAGTTCTATGCCATACCAGAAGAGAGCTCAAGAAGTGGTTGTAAGATCCACCATACTAAAAAGAGGTGAATGAAAATATACATACATAAAACAAAATACTTAATAACTAGAAACCATTTTAGCTTCTTTCCTCTCCTCTGTCTCCCCTCTTCTTCTCAGAAAGACAAGTTGTTCCACAACCATGAGAGAAAACAAAGCCTCGTTTCCTGAGGATTTGCATCGCATGTCTTCATTCCTCCCAGGACAACATCCTGCACTTCTCCCCCAACTCCTTTATGATTCATCTTCCCCTTCCCTGTGATTCCTCCCTTTCCGACCTCTGGCCCTCACATCTGGAAGAGCAAGAGGCAGCTTGCGTGTGGCTGCTTCCAAGCTCTCCGTCTGCCGACGGACACGCCAGACAAAGGTGAGGTTCACCCTGCTGATGTTCCTCCTGGGAGGATATGGATGGGGGTGTCTCTTCCCTGCTCAGCCACCATTTTAAAGGAAAAAAAAGTAGAAATTTGGAGTCTTTGAGAGCTTTTATCTGTCTGTCATACTGGAATGAAATTAGCCAAAGGGATAAATGTTCTGTAAGCATTACCTATAGGCAGAGGGGAAACTGCTGCAGAAACTAAGTTGAAAGAACTGAGAGGCACAGCTGGGGAAACCACTTCCACTTCACAAACTATTCCAGTCTCCAAATGAAAGAGTGGAATAAGACCCCAGGTCTGAATTTAGCAGCACATGGCATGCCTGGTCATTGCTGCCCGCTGGTACTGCCTCTTAGAACAAAGGGAAAAGTACAGGAGCTTTTCTATGCAAACTCCTTGCAGGACAGTTCCCTGCCCCAGGAAACTTGGGATTCATGTTCATGGCATTGGGAAAGGGCTCCACCTCAGAGCTTAGAAACCAAGGGAAAGGGAGCTGCGTTCACCCCAGCCCAGGCTGGTCTTTTACACATCGGCAACTTCAAAATGCCTTTCAGTGGCAACCTGACAAGGTTGTGTTTCAACAGGAATACATTATCTCTCTTTCCAAGGCTGGGCAGGCCACTTCCTAACAGACAACTCAACAGGCCCTAACAAGTGATTAAATAAATTAGGGTTGGGGGGGATTTTTTTATCCCTGTTCTGTTCCAACACTTAAAGCCTGACTACAGAGTAAGTTGAAGCAAAGACCTTGTTCCAGCAGTGCTGATAAGGACAACGCGCCCTCACAGGTGGAGCTCGCCAGCACAGAGCTGGATGGGAAGGCAGATACCACCGCAGAGGCAATGGCTTCGCCTGCACCGATGCCAACAGCACGTTCCTGCCGGAGGAACGGGATCAGCGTGGAAGGAGCCTTTGCCACGCAGTGGGTCGAGGATGGTTTATGGGGATGGCAGAATGGATGTGGTTAAAATTTTAATCAGGATGACATGTGTTGTTGACATATGGCAACGCACCACCATCTGGATTCAGAAACAGACCTGGGTTTTCAAGCTGTTGCTGGCCAAAGCCAAGAACATTGCTGAGGTGCTAGGTCAGACTGGCTGGGAAGGGTTCTGCCAGCAATCCCTCTTGACACAGTATTGCTTTCATTAAAGCAGCCTGCCTGCCTACCCATCTGAGGTGAAAGAAGGAGAAAGTCCATGAAAGGTGGGAGAAACAGCAAGAGAAAAGGTCAAAAAGGGAGCTGAGCTAATGGGCCCACTTTCTGCCCCACTTCAGGCTCTGCAGCATGCTCAGGTTACTCCAGCAGCCACTCATTTTGTGGTCTTGTAGGGTAAGCAAAGTCTCTGCTCTCGGCGGGAGCCCTGCGGTCAGGTGAGGAGTTCCTGCCTGCCTCCCAGCAGCAGGCATCCAGCACAAGAACAAAGCACCTGAGGTTCAACTGCTTAACCATTTCATCTCCCCCGCAAGCAAAGCGTGGGCTGAGTTACCTTCAGCCAAGGGGGAAGCAAAGGAGGGAGGGAGGAAAATCCGAGCCATGTTTCTGTAGACTGATCTAACAAAGTAACAAAAGCAAATGAAAAAGAAAATTCCAAGACAACTCTAAAGGCTTAAAGTGTCCAAGCAGCTAACATTTTATCCTAGCAGAATTCCTCTGGGATTAGCTTGGCTTTCCAGGCATAATAAAGTGTTTTACAGTTCCTTTATTTTACCCATCCCGTTTCTCTTTTTTATTTGCATAACACTCTCATCAATTAGTGTGTCTCTGTTTGCTCTCAAACAAATCCAGCACTCATGGCTAAAACTACAGCACAAGAGAGACACCCAATAAACTCCTGCATGTCCCGAGCCGTTGCCTCATTCCTGTCTGATACGCCGCTCATTTGGAAGGGTTCGACTCTCGGCTTCACTGACCTGAATGCAAGTGGCAGGGGGAAAGGAGGGGGGCTCAGCATCCCTGAAATTTGGCTCCAAATCATTATGTTGCCATGAAACGTGCCTTAGCCTAACAAAAGCCATGGATTTGGATACACTGAGCAGCACTGCACTCACTGCATTATGACTTAGTCCACGGACAGACCAAGGAAGCAACTCTCGGAGCCAGCTCGAGATCAACAGCAGAAATTCCTCTTTCCTTTGGTGAAGCCAGGCTTTCATCCTCTGTCTTCAAAGGGATTACCTATAAAATTCTCAGCTACGAGGCTTGTGTAATTTCAGTCTAACTCCAGATAAACAATAAAAATGAAATTCTAGAATTCTCCTGTGTGTCTTAATAAGACACCATTCTCCAAATGCTGCTCCGCAAGAAGAAAACAAGATGGCACCATCACCTCCACTTTTCCTTTGTTTTGCTTTATGTTCGAAAGCTCCAAACTTCAGGGCACAGGAGGATGAATTTATGATATGGGAGACATCTAAGTGCAAGCCCTAAGAACAGCAACCCGTTTAACAGCTAACATATGTGCATATTCCTCCCTTTGCAATGCAAGAATACAGCCACATTTTAAAGTTTGGTTAAGCAGGAGTATAAAGGACAGATCCCACTCTGCACTTTTTATTATAAATTTAAATATGAATGGGAATTACACCACATTTTATTCTACTTTGAGTTCATTTTTTGGAAAGCCACAAACAAGTTGGAGATTAGCATCAGTCATCCCAGACTTCAGACAACACTGCTACAAGCTGGGAAGTATAGATATTAAAATTTATGTTCACCAGTTGCAAACCTATTAGCTAGTTTGGAATGCACATACATATTTTGTGCATATCCACCCTAAAAAGCCATAATGTTGCGTTCTGCATGTCAATATAAAATTTGCAATGACTCCCTTTTAGATATTAATTCCAGGGAAATAGTTAGTCCTAGTGCCTGGAGAACACAATATTAAAAGAAGTATTTTATTTCTCAATCTATATAAAGAAGAGAACTATTCCCTTGAAAAATGTCCCCTTGATATGTTTCGTAAATAGGTTAATACAATTTGAAATTAAACTTGATTCTGCAGCATGATATTATGATGTCAGAAATGCATTCCACAGGAAAAGCTGGCATTAATCATCGATTCCAGAACACAGTTACTCTTTCACCGTGAAGTATCAATGCCCACAGAACGTTACAGAGGCCACATGGACGGGAAGATGCCCCAAAGAGTTGCTGTCAATGGCTTAACTAAGCCCTGTGAGTGCCCTTAACGGTGAGAGCGGTGCCATCGACTCCCATCGCAGTGCTGGGACTGAGCCGTGTGAGGAAGACTCAGGAATTCTCTGGCTGTGCACACTCAGTGTATGAAAATAAACAAAGCATTTTCAAAGGCTCACGGAAAAAAAATGTACATGAGTTAAAAGGTGGCTGGTTTTTGAAAAAACCTCTATATCCCGACCTTGCACTCGCTTGGATTTTGTTGAAAGCTGAGGAGGGAGAACATCTCTTGGAAAACCTAGACTGTGATTCTCTTTTGGCTTTTTCATGATCAGAGGTTTACCCCAAAGTTGTGTTTTCTTTCTGTTTTTTTACAAACATAAAAATATCAAAGAAAACACAACTGGATGCATTATTTACTCAACCACGAGCCTTTAAATATCACTTACCAAGCCAGAGCCACCTCACCTTTCTCCTCAGACATCCACATTCCCACTTACCCACTTTCCTCCATTTTAACCTTGTGTCAATGTTTTCTCTCTTCTTTTCCCTTTCTCTCTTTCTCTCTGGTTCCCTCTCATTCCTACCACAGTTATTACTTAACCTTCAGGTATCCACTTAAGTAACCCACCAAATAGCAGTAATGAGCGTGCAGAGTCAATAGTGTGGTATGTAATCACCTTGCCTACTGTGTTAATGTCAGTTATCTTTTGCTAATGTACATGACATGCTTTATCTCTGCAGAGTGGCAAAAGCGAATTGCTGTTTGTTTGGGATCAGCTATTGTTACTGCACCTGGGCTTTTTCTTTTTTTTTTTCAACCCCCAAAGTGTTTTCATTTAAGTGGAAAAGGAATGTATTAACACATTAAAATAAAACAAAACAGGAGAGAAGTAACACAAGATTCTCCCATCACATCCATGCAAACTCAGCTTGCAAGATGATGGGGTTACACTGCTCCAGTGACAGTCCCATGACATCCACATGGTGTAACAGCTTTAACTGTGCCATGTTATTGCCTGATCTTACTCAGAGACAGGGCACACTACCAACAGCCCTGTGCTGCCCTACATGTTGGGTTTTTTACCCTATATTTACTGCTTTTTTGCTGGTTTGGGGGTTTGTTTGTTTGTGGTTTTCAACAGCTTTCTTATTTCTTTAAGGTACCGAAAGCCAGTTCTTGTCTAGGCAAGAGCAGACCATGAGACGGATGTGCTGCAAAGCTGGACACTGGACAGAGAGGATCCATTGCAGAGCTGGATGTTCCCCGAACCCTTTGTGCCAAAATGGTAACCCAAGGCAAGTCAGGGCTCTGGGTGTAAAGCTCATGTAATTTGTATTAACTTCTAACACGCTCCTGGCTGTGAAGCCCCAGCTCCAGAGCAGAGTCCCAGGTATTTTCCTGCCAGCTGGTGAAAGGGTTTGCTCTGAAAAGCCAATGCTTGGGCAGCAGCAGAGCCTCTACAGTGCTGCAGCTATTGGTGGTTCCGTCAGAAGTCTCATCTGCATAAACCCATTCCCAGGAATGTCCTCTAAGCACTTCAGTTCACTTTTATACCACCACAGGTATATCCATCCATCTCCACATAGAGAAACAATCCAAATATAACAAGGGGAGAACAATTTATTTTACATCCCTGAATCCTATAACAATATTTGTTCTGAAGGTCTCCTATTCCCTCTCCCAGAGACAAAGATGGAAAGAGAAAGGAGCATGTGGATACATGTACCCAGAGAAACACGCGTTCAACATGATGGCAAACCCTTATCTGGCCTTAAAAAACTGGCAGAAGGGCTGACTTCTTTATAGCATCAGATCATCAAAGCTACAAAACCTCAATTAAAAAACTGCCAGAAGATTTTTTTACTTTGTTCCATAAGGATATAAAACTAGTTATGAGGGGGGAAAAAATTCTGCTTTTACCATGGAAATTCCAAACCATAATTACAGCCACACTTAATGTTATTGCACACCAGGATGACTCTAACTCCCATATCATTATTTTTTATTTACTATTTATTTAGCATTTTCTATTCTGTACTTGATAAGGCATTAAAAAAACCAAATTAAATAATATAACATATCATTAATATGGCTTGTTTTCCCCAAGGCCACAAACACACCAAACCAGCTTGTTCACCTTGGTTTTTTCTTGCCTGGAAGCAATTCGGGGCAGGACAATAGGAAGGAGTGGTGCACAGCACAGCTGGGATTCAACCCAAACCAGCACCTTTGGTGGTTGCTTGTATCCCTCACATTAAAAGCCAGCAACCATATTCCTCAAAATTCCTCAAATCTTTATGGTAGGCATTTTTAATAAAGTAACAAGGAGACACAGGCTCTTTGTTCCCCTTTGGCAGATCAAGTCTGAGATATAGCACGAGAACCGCGTATTTGCCCTCTTTAGACAGATTTCAAGATGCAATCCCAGCAAAGTCTCTGGTTTAGATCTTGCTGATAATCTACCACAGTATCTGTCTTAGGAATATACAGGGTTGATAAGACGGATAAATCCAATGGGAGCACTAAGAGGACAGTAATCGGCCTACGCTCCAATGGATTTTGGGGGAAATCTCCACGAGATGCAGAGGGTAGGAAGAGAAGGAGGGTAGAAAATGTTTATGGTAATTATTTTGTGCTCTGTGATTCAATCTCAGGGCTGAGGAAGGTTGTTTCCCGCTCTTTGCAAGCTTGTTCATCATTGCCTGGCTGGGAATGGGAGCTGACCCCAGCCCACACAGTCTACCTGGGAGCACGCTCCGCCCTTCCATCCTTCCCAGTCCCTCCAGGAATGCTCTTCCTCCCTGGTTTCCTCACCAGCAGGACCAGGAGACCTGGTGGTCTACTGGGTGGCAACCCTGCCCATGGCAGGGTGTTGCAACTATATGATCCTTAAGGTCCCTTCCAACCCAAAACATTCTAGGATTCCACAACTTCTATCTGACTGGACCTCTCTGAAACCAGAAAGTTCCCAATTCGTGTGGGCACATGGCTTTCCCTGACGTGATGGGCATCCTCATCCTGGCTGTCCTCCAGCTCTTGTAATTACATGCTGCTGACCCAACGACCCCTCGCAGTTTCCATAGGCTGTGTTAGTTTTCACTTCCTATTGTGTTGCTTTGCACTTTCCAAGAGTTGCCATGCGCAGCCCCGGAGACACCTGCATTTTGCAGATGAAGGTATGGAATGCTGTAGCTTCTCAGGGAAGCTTAATTAACTTACTACTGTAAAGTTGGGTTGGTGTTAGAAGATTCTACTACAGTGTGAGAACAGCAATGGCAAACTCAGGTAACACTGGCTATTTGAGTAGGAAAAACAGTGTTTCACGCAGGTTCTCCTTCTTTCAGAGACAGACAATTAAAAAAAAAAGGAAGTTTTTCCCTAGGAAGGCTTTTTTGGCACTAATTCTAACCCCTCTGATGGCCCCACTTCGAAGGCATGCAGTGCTGGGTGCTGCCTTTAACATGTGCACATTTGTTTATGGAAGGGATCAGAACTGAAGGAGAAAGAGGGATGTATGAGGCATGTTGGGGATCTGCTGCAGGGAAGACAGGGTTAAACCAGCCCTGAGCACTATGGAGAATGTTTGAAGGAAGTCTCACAAAAGTAATTTTAACTCCCTCCGTCTCGCTCGCTCGCTCCCTTGCTCTCTCCTCCCCTTCGTCTTCCCGGTTGTACATTATTCCTCATTCTTTACATTGTGGTTATATTTACTCCTTGTTCCATTGAAGCCGTATATTAAAAGTGCCAGTTCTGAGCCTCTGCAGTACAAGGGGAAAGAAAGGAAAGGAAAAAAAAAAAGAAAGAAAGGGGAAAAAAGTGCTGGTATTCAGTTCCTGTGAGCTCTTGCTCACTTTGAGCGCTGTTCCTATTACACAATAATGTGTTATTTTGTTGAATTTTGGCATCCATCTAGCTCGTCTGGTCAGGAGCCAAAAAATTAGAGTGTGTCAGTCCACCAGTTCCTCTGCAGAGACGCACTCCCCTCGCCCAGCGCGTGCTCCGCACTCCTGGCCTGGGGCCAGCAAGGGAAATCCATTTTACATACAGAACGCACAGAGCTCCAGCGCTCCGAGACTTTTTACCTACTAAAATAACTTTATGGACAAATGCCAGCCTGCGAGGCACACATGCGGCAGGGAGCGTTTGGCACCGAAAGCACGGCGAAGCGCTCGGCGGAGGCACCGAAGTTTTCCAGAAACGAGGAAATGGCTGTCGGTGCCGTCGTGGCACCTCACGTGACTTGGCACCGCCCGCCCCATTGGCCGGCCCTGCAGCCGAGCAGCCGCCATGTAAGGAGAGAGAGCTTCGCCCCTCGCTGCATCCTTAAAATGGCGGCCCTGCCGCGCGCCCGGCGAGCAAGCCCAGCCCAACCCAGCCCAGCCCAACCCAGCCCAGCCCAACCCCAGCCCCAGCCCCAGCCCCAGCCCCAGCCCCAGGGCTTCTTTTTGTCCCCCCCACTTTTCCCCCTCCTTTCCCCCTCCGCTGAAGTTTTTATAAACCTTTACAGATTTGAGTAGAAACAGATTTCTCACAACTTGCTCCGCGTCTCAATTTCACAGCTCAGCATACACTCAGGCACTGTCAAAAGCTTGACAGCGTTCCAGGGAAAATATTAACTGTAAACTTTCCAACAGGAATTGAAGGCACACACACGGCTCCCGTCAGGACGGCCCCTGCGCCAAGCGTGGGGAAGGCAATGTTTTCACAGGTTTCCAAAGCTCGCGCCGCCGCCAAACCCTCCGCGACCCCCAAGACGGTCCCGCTCGGCCGCATGGCGGGTGCAATTAAGAGGATCGCCCGCCATGTGCCTTGCACTCGCAGGCCGGACCCATTGAACACTGCATGCTCTGATGTATAAATATTTGCCTCTGGCTAAAGTTCAAGCAGCCCTCTGTGGCTGCCAGACACAACAGAACACCAACATCCAAGGGAAAGTGTTTACTGCGGCACTGGCCAAAGCAGCGACTGCCAGCGATGGAGCCGCTCGCCTCGGCCCGGCCCACGGGCGCTTATCAGAGCACCTGGCTGGCCGCCACCCCTGCCACCCTTCCCGGGAAATGGTTAATTTATTAAACGCGTCAGTTTGACCTCGTCTGCACTGAGGGCCTGGCACGAGGGTCCCTGGCGTGAGGGGAACACGGCCTCTGCACAGCCTCAAAGTGTTAACCCTTTGTTAAGGGAACATCAGGGAGTTTGGGAACTTTCTGCCCAGCCTGTTTCCAAAGTCCAGCCCTTCCTTCTCCTGGACTTCAGCGTTCACACAAAAGCTCATAGACAGACATTCCTGTGCACAGCCAACTGCCCGTGCGTCCCGGGGACAGACAGCGGGAAAGCGGCCACTTCCAGCAGCAAAAATTAATAGATTCTGAAAGATACAGTGGTAGTTGGTGATGCAACTCTGTTTTAGGGATATAAAAATAAATTTTCTCACTCCTCTTCCACCCTCCAAACCAAACATTATTTAGAGTCTTCACTAACTAAGGGGTGCAAAAACCAAGTAATTCAAGTCATGAATCAGCTGCTTCAAAATTCATAAAATCACTCTGGAAAGGTAAGGAAAGGAGGGGAAAAAAATAAACCAGGAGAACCCTGCAGGAGGCCTGGCTGTGATCAGGACTGTTGTCATTGCGGTCATCCTTGAAATGGCTTCCCAGTACACCAGTAATCGCAGCGTTAAAATGAAGTAAAGGAACATGCCAAGACCCCGCACATCTGACTCGGTCGTGCCATAAATCACGGGGACTTTCCTATGAACAAACAGGAAAACTGTATTTTATGTCTCGAAGAAAGAAAGTGAGTGGAGCTACTAAGGAAGGAAGAAATGAAGAAATGAATTAAAAAAAGCGAGCAAGCCTTCATATTTTAATTTAACTAAAATGTGAAGAGAGTTATACAAATAATTATTCTTATGCTGCTTTTAATATATGTATTTAAACCCCTGCAACATTTGACTTCTGTCAGAAGGTATCTACTAAAGCAGATGTTTTGCAGCAAGTTGCATACTTTGCCACAGCTCTAGGCCAGACAAAAACCTTTACTCCTTATTCCTGTCTTAGTCAAGGTTTAAAAACTTGCAAATTCACTGCTATCCCTCAAAAATTATCAACTAATCCCATTTCCTACTCCATTTTCTTATTAAATATGAGGGAACCAATAGAGAAAATTTGATTTTAAATTTAGTGTTACAGAGAAAATTTCTGATGAAATTTTCCTATTTAATATGAGCCTTAACACCTCTGCTGCCCAGCCCGACAGCAGCCTGGGTGATGTCAGCGCCGTCGATCTCCTTTAGACATAAGAAGCCCAGCACTAATAGTATCAGGACGGGCTTCCAGGAGGCCCAAGCGAATCATGTGAAAGAGGATCACAGAGGAATGTTCTGTTCCCACCGTGAACAAGACAGAATTAACTCTGAGATGCTTCCTCCTGCTGCCCTGTTTGTCCGAGAGGTCAAGACGATTAGCTGGGAGCCCACCGTCAAAACAAAACGTGTGCTCAGCCTCCATCTATTTTAAACAGAGAAGAAGACACGCTTGGGAAGGATCATTTCAGATGTGTTTAAGGTGTAGTGAGTTATGATTTTTCATTCTGCTGTGCAACAACAGCTGCCTGTTAACTTTTTGTTCTTTCCAGAAGACTCGAGGAGGGGTTTTTTTTGAAGCCAAATTACCTTTTTCTGGTAAGTATAAAGAAAGAAACAATGTGGACAGAAGAAAGCAAGCCTGATGTTTAAGTCATCCTGCATTTAAACAACCCCACTACACTTGCAAGCTTAATTCATTACAACAATTATTCTATCAGGCAGATTTCTATGGAAATATATACGTTATTTATCACAGTGAGGATTCCTTTACCAGTCATGTCTTTGAAGTCCAAAGATTAAAAAGCAGATACATGGAAAGAATTAAAATTGTCCAATTGCTTTGATACAGTGTTTGTCTACATTATGCTGAAGAAAAGGTACTTACCAGGTCTTAATTGACTATATATTTAAGGATGATCATAGCAACATATTCAGCCTATTACCAACGGGTATGAAATGTTACACCCAATAAATGTTGTGTGACACGCACCTAATGGGTATTCTATCATGTTCAAAGAGTATAAAACAAATACAGGAAAAATTTCATCCAATTGTATCTTTTTCATTGAGCATCAATGTAAATATAGACTGAAGCAATCAAAATGCTGGAAATATAAATATTCCTTTTAAAGCCACTGAATCCATCACTTTACTAGGAAAGGCTTAGCTATGTTATTTGCAATTCCCTCATTGCACAACAATGTACATTACTGTCTGTAAGCTCTAATTTGGCATGGCGCATCATTAATGACCTGAATGGTGGCTGTTTCACACATACATATTTAATTACAACAGCTGAACAAATTACATATTTATGCTTTATAAAGGGGATTGCCAGTCTAATTCATTTGCTATGCATGCAGGTACAGGGCTCCATCTGCAACAGCATCTGCACAACAAGAGCTAACAATTATCCATTGTAAGTGAGTGAGTGTATCTGGTGAAACCTGTAAGAGATGCAATCGTATTAACCACTTCACTGCCTACAAACCAGTATTTTCTCAATGGACCACAATATTTTAAATAATTTATCAACAATAATACTACTTTGCATTTTCACAACATCCCTCATCTGAACATCTCTGAGCACTTTATATGCTATAAAAAATTAAGCCTTAAACACTCCTGTGAGGAAAGTAGTTCTTACCCCAACAGCATATCCAGGCAAAGGAAGGCACCTGACCCTGAGGGGCTGGTTCCTCGAAAGGCACAATGGGCTTCAATGGACCTGTGCTGATTTACATTATTTTAACCTATGAACTTGCCCGATGTGAAAGGTGAGACAAAAAATCAGCAGCAAAGAAAGAGAGGCAGAGCCCCATAAAATTAATACAGTGGTTTAAGCCTTAAGAAGACTTGGCTTGCATGGGCTTTTGATCAAGCTTAAAATTATTATCCACAACCTACTGTCCTTAATTGTACCAAAACTCTTGCTGAATTATCTAACTAGCCCTCCAGAACATGAATATTTTTTTCTAAAGATTCATGGAGAAATGGCGAGAGATCAGAATACTGGAAAAAATAGAAATGCGATACAAATCTTTCAGAAAGAAGAGAAGAGTAATCCTGGCACTAACAGTCCAAACTAATGTTTACAGAGTGAAAAATTAACAGAACAAAATCAAAGCACATAAAGCTGCCTGAACCAATTAGCATTACTGTTTTAGTGTGGATATTTTTTGACAAACTAGACATTTCTATGGTGTATATCAAGTAGAATGACAGTATTAATAGAACAATAGAAGTTGTATATTTAGATTCTGGCAAAGTACTTAGTACAAACTCTCATAAAATTCTGCATGTGCAGCATTATTTTTACTTGGTTCTGAAGTTATTGTATGGATTGAAAACTTATTGGAAGGGATGAAAATTATGAATAATCACCTCCTGGGCTGAAAATACACATTGAGTGAACTATTATGGGGAAAGGAGACAGTCAGGAAAAGAACCCCATCTTATTTAAAAGCAAAATAGGAAGGGAATGAAAATCCTACAGAGCCACAAACCAGATGTTTGATGTACCAGAAGAGCAAAGAAAGGTGCTAGAAGTTTGGAATCAGTCTGAGCACAGAATAAATTTAGTTTCAGAAAAATGGTCAAACACAATAAGAAAACCAAATAATGACAGGGACAGAAAAAATGAGGAAATAACGTCTCAAAATAAGCATAACAGTGACAGCAAAGAGATGGTTACACAAGAGCTGGCAATGTTCTATGGCAGCAACATAAGTCAGTGAAGCTTCCGGCATTTCTTTTGAGAAATTGAAGGTTTTTCATTACTTGGGACATTA
Source organism: Pithys albifrons albifrons (assembly GCF_047495875.1). NCBI lineage: Eukaryota > Metazoa > Chordata > Aves > Passeriformes > Thamnophilidae > Pithys > Pithys albifrons. The sequence continues at coordinate 30,923,372 of NC_092467.1, read as the reverse complement.
AGAAGTGAAGTAGATAATCAGAGCTGTGTTGGACAGGCTATGCAAGATCAAGCAAGTCCTTTCCATCTCTAATTTCTCTGGCTTTACAGGAATGTTAAATAGCTTGAGAATGTTCACATAATAAATATAGAACAAATCCAAGGCTCAGCCTAAGTATAGGATTATGGAAAATTATTTCAACTTCAATACCTGAAAGAGGAAGCGTTTAGGAGCAAATGAATCAATAGTGAAGTTTCCAGTTATCACTTACAGGCTCTATTTAGAAATAAATAGGTCTAAATAGGCTACTTGGTATGGGGCAGCTGTAGGTCAACATTCTACATCAGACACTGTAATTTGCCATAAGTGCAGAGGTGCTCATTAATTACAGGGAAATCTGAAAGTATCCCTCAGGCCTATGGTGTGGCTGCCAAAGTGTGCAGTGAAGTGCAGGCTCCCTCCAGGAAGTTCTGGTGCTGCTGCTGCTTTAAAGCCATGATTGGGCTGTGCCGTACAAAAGATCAGCTGTCCCAGGATGGATATCTCAATTGGAAAAGCTATTTTATCGAATTAACAGCTATGGTGTTCTGTGAGTGCACCAAGTGCCGCAGCTGCTTCCATGTCAGCATCCAGCATCATCTGGATCTGCTGCCCCCACTGACTTCCCCCAAACACGCTTCTCCAGCTCTCCCTCAGGCGACAGTGCAGAAACACGGGACAGAGAACAAAAAAAAAAAAAAAATCTCTTTTTAGGGCTGTGAATGGTGGAATAGGAATTCCAGACATCTCCTTCCCTCAGCAGGGCAGCTCTGACTTCCTCTTGGCCCAACCTGCCCGATATTTCTGGATCCTGGCACCAGTGAGGGACGGAGGGAACTCCTCACAGCGCCCAAACCCTGGGCAAGCCAGCGAGTAAACTCTGAACATCTTCCTTGGCGCACACAGCTGATTCCTCCCCGGTTCATGCAGGAGCACTGGAGTTGTTCAAAGGTTTGAACTGCTCCAAAAAGAACTAAAATACAGTTATTTTGAAAACTGGGGGGGAGGCGCAATTGCTCAGTGGACACATGCCAGGCAACATCTCCGTAATTACATTTTGTTCTGTTGCAATGCCTGCTTTTTCTACACCCTTAATTAGGCAAGAAAAATCAGGAGAAAGATCATCCCAATTTCTCCCCAGCTTCCTGTGTTAACATCACACAGGATCAACTACTGTACCTAAATGCCCTGTCACAGTACCTTGAGTGACCTTGTCAACTCTGAAAGCTGGTCAACAATCCTCTTAATGCTGGGGAACACAAGCCACAGGTTTAATTCCACTGCCAGGGAAAGATGTGAGCAAGAAAATCAGATTTGTTTAGTGTTTATATTCCCTTACTCCCCTCTTAGACATCAAAGAGTCCAAAGCAACTCGTCATTAAAGCTACACTTAAAAACAAGGCAGAGGGGAAAAGATAGTCTCAAAATGAGGTTGATGCTACTTGGATTAGCTGGGAATGTGTGCAGGGCTGGCAGGGAGATGCCAGGATAAGGCCAGCTGGGTGAGAATATGACAGAGCAACAATCCTTAGTGCAGCAAGTAGTTAACCCCAGAGGAGCAAACATTTTAGAGAAGGATTTTGATAGCCTCATCTTTATTTTTTTAAGTTTTAACTTCTCCAAGGAAATCTCAATCAAAAAAAGTAAATATATGCATTAGGTTGCACTTAATGCTGCATATTCAAACCCAGAAGTTGACAGGTCTCTTTTGAAAAATTATGTTTTTACCAAAGTGCTTAAACTACTGCATCCAAGGTTTCTAAAGATGCAGTTTTCTGCTCTGGAACCACAGCACAAGTGCTCTGTTTATAGGAGTAAATCTATTTGTAATAAGATATTTTCTGAGACTGTTTGTTTTTGTTTTCTTTTCTTTTGTTTGTTTTGTTTCAGTCAGTTGGAGCATTTATATAGAAAAGATGGAGTCAGTTTGCAAGTTGGTATCAAGCTGAATTCTTCAACTGAAAAGCAAAGTGATGGGGGTTTTTCACCCATTATGGGACTGAACCATCATTATGCTTAAGTTGCTCCATTTGCATACCCGATTTTTCCATGGCTCATGCCATAATCGCTCCTCTACGTAACACTGCAATTTGCAACTGGAGAGATAATAACGATTCCATAAACAAGATTATAACTCCAGGTATTTAATAAAGCAACGGGAATGCAGGATTACAAAGGAACAACTAAGGTAGAGCACTGAAATTCCTCTGGAGGAATTAAAGCTGAACAAAAAAAAAAAAAAAAGCCAAAAAACCCCACAATAATTGAAAACAGATTTTGTAAATTTTCCAGCCTCGTTCTTTAGGCAACTATAACTCTTTAAACTGTCATTTGTAAAATTCCACTCCGATACTCCCCAGACTGTTGCAGCGGGTGCCTGTAACTTCAGTAGCTGCTCTCGTGACTGCAGGGCTACTGCAGTTGTGTTCTTGCAACGCTCAATGCTCAGAACCTCACTGAAATATTCATAAATACATATATACCTGGTCTGATTTAAAAGCTAATAATGAATCAGGTTTTGCTGAATTGCCTGGAAATGTGTAGCTATTGAAGCATTTAGCATCTCATTGTGTGCATGTGTAGCTGACAAATGTGCTAAGAGCATTGAGTTCAAATGTCAGACACTGATCCAGACTGGCTGAAGCCTGGTAGGTGCAATGAACTCTCCCCTGAAGAAGTTTACTGTAAAGAGGCCAAGTCGTTCTCTTAAAATAGCCTGTGTTAGCTGGATCCAAGAATTACAGTCCCCTTGGCCGAAGGTGTACAGTTGGGACGACTTTTGCTCCCTCTTGTCAGACCTTCTTGAGCCCAGAACAGTCATGTCTCTCTTAAATGAAGAGAAACTGCTTGCAGACCTAGAAATGTACTGCCAAACAGGAACAGCGCTGAAACGAGTCAATACGGGTCAGTCAATGGACTATCCTGGGGAAGACACGAACCTCCAGCATTTGCCAAGCCCAGGCTGTTGAGAAATGAATCAAAATGTTCCAGGACTCCAAATTATCTTGGAACTTCAAATTTCATCACCACACTTCATCTCCTGCCCAGGATGGAGCAGGACTCAAGCCCAGCCCCAGCAGTACTGAAGCAACAAGATTTTCCAGGAAATACTTTAAAGAAGCCCAACAACCACCCCAGCAGGATCAAGAAGGGGGAAAAAAATCTAAAATCCCTCCCATTTCCCACCTGGAAGGCATAACCCACCTTAGGGGACAGACATTACTGTTACCAGAGGTATTTCCTAGCATAACAATTGATCTATTAAATTGATTTGCAGGTAAGATCCCTACTGTGCAGCCTCTTGTTAAAAGCAGCAAAAAGAGCCTCTTAGCAACTGTTTTGCTTTGTTTTGAAAACAACACAGATGCATGGTATTGTTTCAGTCTGAATAGTTCATAATTTTAAAATCTTACTCCAAAAACGTATTTGCATTAACCTGCCTGCATGTGAGTCCTCCAGAACACACTTCCCCTTAGCACAAGTATTTTGGGCTCTGCTACTTTCTGACTTTAGAACCAAGTTTGATGGTAAACTATTGTTTTTAAACAATTCTAAATGTTCCTTCCTTTCTAAGAAGCACAAATTTGCTGCCAACACACGGCTCCAATTCATGAGAATATTTATTGTGCTTATAATTGAACTCCAGTCATATGACTGAAAGAGGCTAACCAAAAAAAAAAAAAAAAGAAAGAAAAGGCAAAAAGCTCACTGTAATTTCTAGACATCTATAAATTTCTTATTCTTTCTGTGGAGAGGAAGCTCCCTGGGGCTTTCTGGATAGCCTCAGTTTTATTTATCACCCACTCTCTTCCAATCTATGAATGCCATAATTCTTCCTCTTGCAAAGAGATGAGCATGGCCTCAATCCCACACTCCCCTTGTATCAAGGAGGCATTGCTAAACAGCAGTTATGGTAATGGAAAATATCGACAACCAAAGGTCCTGCCATCAGTTTGGGCTCCTGTGGGGTAAAGAGCTTGGACCTGAGGTCCAAACCAGTCTGAGGTCGAGTCTAACCATCACTCCTGCTCTCTAACTTGCTGTTTGGAAGAGGGACACAAGCAATTGTGTTCCCAAAATTGTGTTCCAGCAGGACTCCTGGCATAGGAGGTCATGGGAGGGGAAGGACACGAATCTGATCACACATTGGTGTGGGCAGACCCTGTGGATCTGAAACTCTTCACCTCACTGTAAAGCTACTGATGTCAATCACAGTAATTTTTGTCCAAAAACCCCTGGAGATACTGTATTATTGCATCTCACATCTAACAATAAAACCCAACAGGTTCTGTCTAATCAAAGGTACTTGTGTTCCTGAACAAACAAGTGAACATTTGCCCTGTAGCTCGTTTCTTGTAAGGCAGAAACGTGTCTACTTCCAGGCTCCTCAATGGCTTGTTGAATTAAATGAGCTCCAACTGGAAAGAGGTCATACATTTTCAAGAAGACCTCCAAGTAATTTTAAATATACTTTATTATTTTCACTTTACTTTGTCAATGATATTTTTGTTACAAAGTTAAAATACTTTTGCAGATTCATTTTATCCTTAGCAGTTTGGAAAATGCAGAGGGTTTTTTAGTGTCTTAAACAGACCTTAATTTAACACCACTATTTTTGGTTCAATCACAATCAAATCTATGTTTATAAAGCTTTCCGGTGTCCAAATAGCTTTCTGTGCTCCAGCACACATTGTTTAATATTTCTGCATTAAAAGAAGCTTCTCATTTTGCTCAATTTAAGTGACTCTGCCAAGAAGTATTTCCGAGCATGAATAAGCCATGAAACATACATTCAAATTCTGATTAAAAATATGCATCTTTGAGCTTGGAATGAAGAATAAACACTTGGAATCAAACCTTGTCCCTATTAAGGTCAATGGGAAGAGCTTAAAAGTGAGTTGTTCATGATTAAAGAGATGTGGGTTCCAGCACCAGCTTCGCACACTATGCAGATTTCAACTATCGTTGCCCATTTTTCACCAGCAAAATGGAAAAATGGCCACCCCACACTGTGACAGAGCATTTGTGAAAAATTCTGTATTGCATGTATTTTAAAAATACAAGAGTCACATGGACAATTCAGTAACTTCCAGAATTCCCTGGTACTACTTGGTACTTCACTGGGTAATACAGCTGAACCAAAGCTGCACAGCAGCTTGAGGACTTCACAACTGGTAGTTTGAGAAAAATGATGTGGATCTTATTTTTCATGTTAAGCATGGCTGTGACTTTTTTGAATGTCCAAGGAAACTGGTTTTGGCTTTTCAAACATTGCTGAGGAATAAAACTGTCTTGCATCTTCCTGAGTTACTGCTCAGATTAGGTCTCCTCACCATCATCAATCACCTGGTGGTCAGTAGAAGGTGTCCCTGCCCATGGCATGGGGTTGGAATGAGATGAGCTTTAAGGTCCCTTCCAAACCAAACCAATTTGGGATTCTATGATTTTATAATTTTGCTCATGCCTTTGATCCAAACAAGATCTGGATGCTCATTTGCCTACTTTGGCTATGTTGGTTCCCACTGACTTAGCAACTTTTCCCAAAAGTTAACTTTTCCTTTTCCTTACTCTGGGGCTTTAGGGCAGTTGCATTTCACTTTTCTTCTCTCCTGCCAAATAATACGATAAGTCCAGACCTTGTTTTCCAAACAAATGGAGAACTTCGTATTACAAACAAGCCAAGTCCTGCTGCAAATGGAAAACATTGATAAGAGAGTACAAAGAAATATTCACAACTGTTGGCCACAACTGAACTTACTTTCTAATGAATCCTTACTGCTGAATGCACACACTGGAAAATATTGTCATGGCAGATACCACCAGACCTTTAGTTGTCAGTGGTCTGAGATACATTTGGCTATTCAAGTCCCTTCAAATCTTCCTGAGAAATTTCCAGGGTAGTCTGGCTTGGGGCAATGGTTTCTATCTCAGTGACAGCCTCAAAGAACATTTCTCACAATTCCTTGTATGTTTTTAAAGCCCAGCCTGTAGGTTTTGCTACTGCCCAAAGCCAGCTCTGACCAGATCTCTACAGCTGCCCAGACTGGAATACAGAAAAAAAAGCTCTTCTATTTTGCACAGGATTCTTGCAGTGTCTTTGATTTTATGTATGTCTATGTGGGCATTTGTTAGTAGGGAGCAGCATCTGAGGGCTCTGCACAAACCCCAGAGCTCAAGTAGTTACTTTTTAAGCTTCCCTGTGCAGAGTCACAATCAAAATGTGGACAATACAGAAGAGCAGTGCCTGGTGTGCCATGTAATCCTGAAACCACACTGACTCCTACTTAAGCCCAGTTTCTCTTGGTCTTTCCTTTGTGGTCCTTTCATATGGTCACTTAAATGCCAGTTTTGCTATGTTTATTTTGGGTGCCTGCATGTTCCAACCACCAGCTTCTCAAGTGCAGTTGGGAGCCATGCGTGGATCTTCTTCCCCTGGGATCCTGCAAGGGTTCAGGAGTCAAGGGTATGCCTTGGTTTGTGCCATTTCATTATCATTCTAGAAAGTTGTTAAAATTGAAATCACTGATAAAATTAATTAAATAAAATCTAGTAAAGAACAGCAACACGTACTAAGGCGCAGTATGAAGTATTAAAATGGTATCACTGACGCAATACCTTGTGCATCATGTGGCTCAGTTATTGGCCAAATCAAGTGTGAATCAAAGCACTGCAGTAAACACAAAGGTAGGAAAGCTCAGTAAGATCACCCAGCCCTCTGTGTCCGCAGAATGATCCCTACAAATACAGGTTTAGTCCTTTCTCTGCTTTCAAATGACTCAAACTGAAGGGCATTTAATTTTACTCTTGGGGAGCACGCCACATCTACTCCATTTCTTTGATGGTATGTGTTTTAGTTGCACTCCCAAGTCCCAGCCTAAATTATCCTTCACTCTCCTTAGTGTTCACACCCTTCATATCATCAAAGACCTTTCACATCTTCTCCCTAAGGTGAGTTATACATATTTAGTGCACCAGGCTGCGATAAGATTATCCTCAATAAACAGCACTTACATAAGGAACCCATTGACTTGGAGGAAGTCTATCTGTGGACCGGGTTGTTAAAGAAATATGGACAGCGCAATCTGGCCTTAATCTTCACCCATAAATCAATAATAGCAGATACCTTCAGCAATTGCTCTTTGTTCTGACTTTCTGGGATTGTGGCCGTTAGAGCTTCCAACAACTGCAAATGAAATATTTTCTGGGTTAAACAAGCCAAGGGAGAGAATTCATAAACTCCTTTAAAGCAACAAGATGCTGCCATAGGAGTGACCCAGATGAGAGGACTTTGGTGGATTCACTCCTAGTTTTAGCACATTTTCTCACATTCCTGCTTGCCCAAGGCTGTCTCCATAGCCCTGGAAGGTCACTGAGGCAGCAGAGCTCTAGCCAGTAGGTCCAGCTAGGGCGGGTAACCAGGGAGAATTACCATAACTGGGATAAAAGACAGGGAAAAAACTATTTCTGACCCCTAAATGAGGACTATTGAGGCCAGCATTTAATGGTTTGTAAACACAAACTAAGAGTTATAAATGCATTGCTTATTCCCACTATAACCCCTTTTCAAACTGGTTCCCCTGATAAATATAAGGAGTATTGATTTTTAAACCCATGTAGAATTCTTAGAGACAATGCAGACTGACTTAATTATAATCAATAAAATTTACAGACAGTGATGCAACCCAGCAGAAGCATTCCTATCAAAAAGTATGGCATAAGAATACTCCAGTTCCCATACTGCACTGATAGATTATGACCTTAATACATATTTTATTATATATAGAAGCTTGTCCATGAATCCATCAGAAGATCACCTGCATCTCCGCAGTTACAACTAATTTCGTAGTGCCCACAATTACCTTTACATATATTCAATAAGAAAATGGAGAGGCAAGTTCCATCACTCTTTATAAGAGCTACAGCAAGCACCCCTCTCCTTTTGGATATTATCCCATCTATCAGACTACTTATTCCCCCCATCTCTATCTGAAACTATTTCTATTGCACTGATAAAAATGCTGACGGGCAGAGAGACTGGAGGCGAGATTTGTCTCGCCCAGAAGTGTCTGCCTAATGGTTGGGCACAACTCAAAGTGAGGTGCCTCTGCTCTTTGTGGAGTCAACAGTGAGAGCCAAGCAGTTTCAAAAGGAATTTGCTGGGCTGAAGTGTCTTTAGGGAGTGCCTTTCCCATTTCATCAAACAGCAGAGCCAGCCTAGACAACCACCTTAGACCAAGCTTTAGACAGTTTTAGATAAGAAAAAGTTTTAGACAGAAAAACTTAGATGAGTGAACCTAAACACAAAATGCTTGCCTGGATCAGGGTCTGAGGCACAACCAAAGTGGAATGATAATCTGGCATGGTTGAGACTAGGACAAAAATTCCTAGAGATTCCTTCTGTTCTTTACAAAGTGGGGAAAAAAATCAATGGCAGAAGAAGGAACAAGGCAGAAATCTGAATCTAGACTGGCTTTCAAATCTGCTTTCTCTTCATCTCTCCTCTGGTTCCTTGCATGTGCCTGGATGTTGCAGTACTGCAGGACACAATGGAGTGGTCTATACAGTGCCAAAATGTCTTAAATTGCAGCAGCCACTCTCCCCAGGACCCAGAATCACATGGATGTGAGCACTGCACCATAGCAGGACTATTTATGCCTGCTAAAATGTTTTTCAGACATTAAAGGATACCAGCTCCTGCAGAGCTTTTGGCTAACAAGCTTCCAAAATCAACATTCTGCAAAGTCCTACCTTATGGATATGCACCTTAAATGGTGGGTGTTTCAAAGTAATAAATCCTGTCTTGAAACTCCATCAACCAGACCTACCTCCTGAGATGATGCCAACCATCTGATAGACATGGAACCAAACACTTACTTCACTGAGGTCACAGTGCCCAAAGAAAAGCTTAAATACACCGAGGGACGTGGGCTGGGAGGATGCAGAGGGAAGAGTCATTTTTGCACTCAATAGTTCTACAAGAAAACAGTCAATCTGCTCTCTCCCAATAACTAATCTCCACAAAACTGCGGTATTATTAATTACCAGTATTAAATTTGAGACGAAACAATGAGTACAAACTGTTTGACCACCCAAGTGGCCCAGAGCCCACCTTTCTGCTTTCCAAGTGCTTTTGAAACAGCTCTGCACTAAATGCTGTGACTTTCTCTCTGTGACAAATTAGTTGGTGCTGACAGCCCCGGCTATCTGTAAGTGTTGAATAAAATCTAAGTAAAAAAAAACAACAAACCAAACAACAAGGAGATACCTTCTTTTGTAAATATCTTTCAGCTGGCACAGTAAATTACATTGATTCAGTAGTGACTCATTTCCAACGCTGTGCACATTAGCAGCCAGTATTATTCAATTTGAGATTTTAATTTATAACATACTCCTGGTAATGTACTCCCAATACATTCCTCACTTCCCTACCCTGTGACTGACAAAAGATGAAAGATCTTTACTGTATAAATATTTTATATTAAACCCTTCACTCTGCTGTATTTCTTCCATTGTCAGTTCCCATTTGCAAATACTATACATTGTCCAAAAAAGTGCTGATCTCGGCAAAGGGCATGTGCTTGTCGGCAGCCCCGCAGCTCCCGCAGCCGCTGTGCTGCTGCCACGGAGAGACTGTCACTGGGGGGCCCTCCCATTGGGAAGAAATCCCACCAGCTAAGGGTCATCTTGGTGGGCTGGATGTGGCCCCACTGGCCCAGGGGCTGAATTCCTGGAGGCAGGAGCAGGAGCAAGAACACCTGTGGCTTTGCAAGCAGGACCCGCCTCTGCTCCTGCATCCAGCTCTTGACTGGGGTGAGAATGAGAGAGTAAAAATGCCTCTTTGTTGAGTAAACCTTTTACCAACTCTCCTGTCACCTTGTCTTGGGGTGAAACTGTGTCAGGAGGCAAGATTAGATAACTTGACCTAAATCGTGCTGGAAATCTGTGGCAGACCTCAGCTCAGATCTCCTGACATCCTGTCTTGCGTATTACTGACAAGACCAGCCCTAATCTAGTAGGAGAATCCTTTTCCAAACTGTTCCTTAGTAAGAGCTAAATGCCACCACCAGACATCCTCAGTAAAACCCTCCTGGCTGAGGCCAGATTTGGCTCCTATTTCCAACCCGAATCACAGGAGGCTGCTAAACCACCAGCTACGGACGCTGCTTCTCCCAACACTTACCGCTATTCTTGCTTGTTAAGCACTTGTTATCTAATCCAAAAATACTCCCTGTCCCATGAAGTGCACAAAGCAGAGGTTATTTATCCTGCTCTGGGCCAGTTCTTTGATCAAATGAACATTGCTGATTATTGTTTGGTCATTGTCGGGCTGCAGAAGGTCCCTTGATCAGCTACTCCTACTTTCTGTGGTTGTTGAGAAGTTATTTTGGGATCCTGCAGCCTAAACCATGCAGGTATTTCATCCTGAGATTTAAGGCTGCACGTGTGAATGCGTTACCCTACTTAGATACATAAAAAATAATTTCAACTGGGCTAAATTACCTTTATTATCAACCCTGGTAATTCCACCGCAGCCATTTTCTTGACTGATGTAGGGAACACTATGAAATGAATCCTCTGAGAAGAAGATGGAAAAAAACAAGACAGTGATCAATGGATTCAATTAGTTACAGTATAATTCTACCAAGATGAAAAAGATCCAAGACACAATGCAACTTCTCCAGCTCAGCTAACAGAAGTTAGAGAGAACCTGCCGCTACTTTGGAGGGGTTTTTAAACTCTCTGGAACTACTAATCCATGTAAGGCAGAAGGAGAGGAATTACCAACAGTGCTCAGCAAAATACTGGCAGTACAGAGAGGCTGTGCCACAGGTGGAGGCTCTGAAAGAATGTTTTAATGGACTAGATACACATTATGTCTGTATTTCTTCACACATAGAAAGCGTTATAACAACAGAGAGATTTCTCTAATGACAACAAAATCAAACCTTCCCAACAGCACATCCAAGCAAGAAATAACAATGCTGTCGCTACGCTGCAGAGCAACAAATTTCTCCTCTAATAATTCCCTCAATGTTTCCAAACTCCTGCTTTCAGCATCTTTCCTGCATAACACCAAGAAAGCAGATTCCCTTAATACAGGGGGCATCAGAATTACACCCTGACTCCGAGGCACACAGACCTCTCTGCTCTGTGCTATGTGACACCTCCTTGTCACCGAGGTCACCAACACAGGCACGTCCCGGCAGCTGATGCCATTTGTGGTAAGCGAGGCGGCCGGGAGGCCGTGGCGGGGAAGGGAGGGAGGCACGAGGAAGAGCATAAAGACACAATTTAGTTAATCACATTATTAAGATCTTCATCACCGAGAGTACTTAGCACATGGAAATAGTCAGTTTACAAGATCCGAGCGGAGCAATCTGTATATTACACCCGGGATGGGGGAATATGTAAATGTCATCATCTTAAAAGATAAAGGCATGGAGAGAGCAGGGCTTTTTTGCATGTAAAGGAAATAAGATGAATGAATAAAGCTGATCAAATGATTAATAGAATCCATAATCTTAATCTTATTATTTCTAAAGAAGCAAAGGCTGTTCAGTTAAGAGCTAGGCGTCTCCATTTCATTAGGAACAATTATATCCCAACTGATCAAGATCTACACCGTGCAGCCCTCGCAGCAGACTCATTTTTATATTTCCTGTCATTTCAGCAAGGCCAACAAAGTTGTTGATGATTTGCAAGGCGAAAGCTCTGGAGATGGGTGTAAACAGATTTTAAAGAACAGATCTGGTCAGGGTGATTTAGAACCCCCCCTCTGCTCCCTCCAAGGAACACAATGCAAGGCAAAGGCAACCATGTGCTTGTTTCAAGATGTCTAAATCCCAGCCACGCTATCCATCTGAAAGGGGAAAAAAATTACAAAAGAGATATTTTATAAAATGTTTTCACACCCTGTTGGGTTAAGAGACAGTGGGTATTAATCCTATGGCTGCTTCCCCAGGCTTCCTCTTTGTGGTCAGCAGTGAAGCTGTGTGGTTGGGCAGAAGGAGGCCAGAGGCGTATTTTTTTCCTCTTTTTTTTAGTTTGAAAAAAAAATCTGTGTTAAAACAAGAGAAAGTGGACCGGTTACACAGTGAAGCAAAAACCACAGCCAGCCCTCTCTGCTGTTGCTTTCCCCCTAAATGTGGCCTACAGCAATTCTGCTTTCCAAAAAAAGGTTTAATTTAAACCATACAGTGCTACAAGCTGCCACGTTTCCAAATTCCACATTCCTTTCTAATCTGTGCACTTCAGAACTGACAAATTCTGCTTCCAATGGTACCCAGACTAACTGTGAGGAAGGAATTGCTGCTAACCCACCATTCCTCCCCTCGATAAGGAACACCAACCCCCCTGCCTGCCCCCAGCCCCTGGATTTTGCTGAACTTTTTAAAATTATCATATTTAAGGGGCCAGATTCAGTGTTTGTAAAATCTTTAGCTCACTTTTCACACAGGGAGAAAAGCATTTCCAGGACCCAGTGAGCAGGGAGGGGGGTGATTCCCAGCCTGGTATAAACCCACAAAACACCCCAATGGCTTCGGAAGAGCAAAGCCCTGGGAGTTCCTTTGCAAGGGCCCATGTGGAGAAGGACCACATGGAGGCAGACATTGGCTTTTCTCCACCACACAGGCCAAAATTGTGCTGTGCAGAAAAGCTTTTCCTCATTTAAGGTTAAATAAGTAACACTTTTGGTGGGGATGAGGGGCAAAGAGGATGTCCTGCTTTGTCCACGAGCAGGAGTGGCCTGTGGTGACATTACGGATGGAAGAAGAGCCCCAGATTTCGCATCTCTGCAGAAGACCTGGAGTGATGGGACCAAAGGCTTCAAGATGCCCCTCCAGCTTAAGGACAGGCTGGTGAAGGGTGACTTGAGGGCACACATGCTGCTACATCAGCCAAACCACAGGCTGGGGAAGAAACAGCCCCTTGGGAGCTGGCACAGCCCATGTGGGATTCCCTGGGAACCCACGTCCCCATCCAACTTTGCACTGTGCCAGGCTGGAGGAGCACCTGGGCCACCACCATCATCCTGAACACTGCTCACCCACGCTTTTTGGCCCACAACCCATCAAAGTGAGCATTTTGGGTTGCCCAGCAGGTGTGTCTATTTCTTTCCTAGGATTTTTTTTAGTCCTTCTCCAGCTCTAGGAGACACAACCATACACAAGACTTGTCACCACAGCATAAGTGCAGTAGCCCTTCAGTTGCCTCAGGGCTCCCATCTTAACCAACCAATATGATGATTTTGGGGCACACACACAACTATTTATTCCACCTCTTGCAAAAAACCTGCAGCAATCTGCTGCTCAGTGGGGCTCAGGAGTAAGGAAAAGCAACTGGATGGCTCCGACTCCAGCGGAACGGAGGGAGCGCCGCTCGCTCGGGCTCCTGCACCTGCTTTCTGGCGGGGCTGCATCCACCAAGCAACGCCTCCTGCCAACCCAGAGCACAGGAAAAGCATATGTCACATCTCAAAAATCATGGCATTTTCAAACTTCTTTTTTTCTCCTTGCCTTCTGCTTTCAGAGCCGTTAAAAGTGCAGATGAGGAACATTTTCAGGCTTCTCTCAAGAGTCAGAAACTTGAGCTTTCATGTTTTTTCTTCTCTCTCTCTTTTTTTTTTATGGCAGCTGAGATGCACATGGAAATTCTTGGTTACCTGGAACCTTAAGGAAAACATCAAACCTGGTGAAACTCACCATAAGAGTGACTGTCTGGTGATTGCACGCACCTTAAACCACCGTGTAAATCACAGAATAGTTCAGCTCAATGTTTACTTTCAAGTAATGTCAGAAGTCGAGTGTAGAAGGCCAGGTTCTTAGTCAGTGTAAATCCATTTAAGTCGCAGGCTCTTTCCCTGCTCCAGAATCATCATGTTTACATTCAGACAATACACTCGACAGGCACCAGATGAGTGTTCTTAGCCTCAGCTCAATGATTTTTCTGGAAATGGAAAGAGCTTAGTTGTGGGATCCCTGCCAGGGTAGAAACTCTGGGGGCTTTTTTCAAGATTGGGATTTTCAGTAGGTACTGGGTCTCTATTTCCCCCATGTTCTCTTGAAAATCCAAGTCCATGTTAGTAAACTTGATCAGGTCCTTTTAAAAAAGATTAACAGCAAAAAAGAGCCATAGAATAAAAACTATATTGATGCAACATATGCCATAAAAACTCAGTGAAACATTCAGATCTCAGACTAGCACAAACCTGAATTTTTATCCCTTCTGCCAGGACAGTCCAATAAGGCCTTAAGTTTGAGTAAATGTCAGTCATTCTCAGTTGTCCCACTAGTAGTCCCACAATGGGATGTGCTAGCCAAAAATGGAAAGGAGGTACAGCATCTGCTTATGTTTAATTTATTTCTGCATTTTGGCGTGTTGTCCTGAGAGAATCAATGTTTTTAAGTGGCTGCATCTTTTTGAGCCAACTTGCTGTCCTCTGCGAACACATCAAGGACACGTTTCTGGAAATGGAACATACTCCCACTGAAACCAGAGAGGTACAGGTATGGCAACCTTATGTTTTTAAAATTTAATATGTGTTTTTAGAGAGAAATTCCCTGAGTTTCACTCAAAGTGAACTCTAGATCCCCCCCTTTGACTAAGCCATAATTCCCATTAGCAGGAGTTAACACACGTGGATCACAGAGGAATAAATCCACTTAAGGCAGGTCAGCACTGCGACTAAACCAGAGCATACTGGGCACCCATGTCCAGTACTCTGGATTTATACAGAATCACTGAAGGCTGAAATCAACCCACTGGTTCTAATAATTGTATCTTTGAGCATGTACCTGCCAGGGAACTGGAGAGCCCTGCAAAGCGAAGACTACTAAATGCACCACTGGAAGACCCTTTCACAGCACATCCCGCTGATGGCAACAGCGTGGGTACCATCAACTCAACCCCACACAGAAGGGAATAACACAATCATTTTTTAGGCTGGTTAAAATAAAGAGCAGAGAGGCTCAGTGCACACTTTAGATTTCAAATGCTAATTTCGTTTTAATAGTAAGCGGCTTGTTTAAGAAGTAAAAGTGGTTCTGAAACACAAAGGTGCTTGGATGTTGTTATAACTAAAATGGGGCTGATCACTAGGTTTTTAACAATTTGGTAACAAGAAAAACTGGTCACATGCTGGGACGTTTTATGCCAAGTCTCAGCCAGAGCAAAATTTTATGGCCAAGTTATAAACCCTTGAAAATAAGGGTTTATAATAGAAATGCTGACAGACCCTTAATTATAGCAGCACTAGCGGGCACTGTTGTAATAAGGCCCACATATTTTCCTCTTTGATCATTATTTATAGGATGCATTGGAAATCATCCCATTTACAACTGTATGCCCGCTCGGTTAGGTGGAGTTTTATCCATTAAGAAAGGGAAATACAAAGTCGGCTGCTGAAGAAAGCCGAGGGCTTTACCTCCTGGCGTTCCCGCGGCATTCCAGCCCCGGGCTTCAGGCAGTGACTAATGCCTTTACTCCGCTGGTTTGTATAAGAGGTTGAAGTTCAGGCTGGTGCAGTGCAGCATTCCCCGGGACCTGCTGCCTCTTTAGGCAGGCGATTAATCACTTGATCGATAGACCATATGATTAGGCACTAATAGCTGATAGGAGGAGAGAATAAACAACCATAAATTTGCTTTGTACCGAGTAATCCAAGTGTAAGAGAGGTCAGATAATGGCCACATAAGGTCATGTTGCCTAAGGAGCCCATATGGGAAAGATGGAAGATACATACATTTTTAAATATCTTCAATTATTATAGTATTGCTGGGCAGGATTTGGGCTGCTGTTGTGCCCCTCTCCTGGAGCATGGGAGGCTGTCATGCTCCAGTGTAGGCTGGTATCAAACAGCAACAGCCATTTCCACATCAAGTTAAAAAAAAGGCAACCTCAAAAACCTCAGGTCGTGTGATGATTTCAAACGAAACATCGGCGTTGGCTGAGGTGGGTGTTGGATCACTGGGAGGCATTGGGAGGTCCAGGTGGTCAGTTCCCAAACCACTGCAGGACCTCTGTCCCCTGCTTTGTCCCTGCTATGTCCGGTTCTCTGCGAGCTGCAGGTTCCAGGCCCGGTCCCACAGCGCCCGGGCAGGATGCTGGACAGAAAAGCTGCCTTCAAAGGGCCATAAATCTCCTGCTCCCCACCCCCTCGCCTCCATCTCTGCCTACTGCCTTTTCTAAGGCTCTCTTCTTCCCCTGCATAAAAAATGGGCTTTTTAGGACTCAAGATGCAAACCAGGTTTTATAAGCCTTTCTAGTTTTTTATTTCCTTTTCTTTTTTTTTTTTTACAGTAAACGCACCCTTTGTCTATGGGAACGAATTTGAGAAGAAACAAAAATGGCTGGTTATAAAGAAGAAAAAAATACTTCAGTCACCCCAACAAAGGCGAGGAGTTTACAAACCTTTCCCGTCAGTGCCTGGACACAGGCAAAGTACTTACTTCATTAAGTTGAAACAAAACTTGGCCAGCAAAACCGTCAGCTCCATCCGAGACAACCACGGGCCCCTTGCAGCACATTCCGACTGACCATCAGCAGACTATGGAAATCGCTTTTTTCTGCCAAACAATTGTGGGGATAAATGCCCTCCTTTATCGACGGGCCTATTTCTAAACTCCCCTTTCTCAGTGACGGGACATTCATGGGCTGCAAACTGATTTTGTTGCTTCTCAGCATTAGTGGGAAAGTGCATTCCGGGCTGCCGGGCTCTCCTGCCGGCACTGATTCCTTCCTCTCCCCCTGCCCCCTGCATTAACTGTGAGCACGGGTGTGTGCAACCACACATCCCTGCACTCCAAACCGGGACGTGAGGATGCTGTTTGCCTGGGTTATAAAACAAATCTGTGCTTCAGATAACACTGAGGCTCTTGAGGTTCAAAGAGACCAAGATTGGAGCGCTCCCACAATGTCAAGCAATTCAAAATCACTGGAGTGCTGCAAGGACTTTATGTACACTTGACTTTGGGAGTAGACCTAAATCACTGTGGCACTCCCAGTCCTTTTTTTTCCAATTTATTTTACAGGTGCAGCCATCTCAGCCACTCACTGCACTCACCTAAAGAGCAGCTCCTGATCCTCCTGCTGGCACAGATGAGTCCTTTGGGTCCTGCCCTGCCCTGCTTTGCTTTGGAAGAAACCTTTCTCCCATTTACAGAAATTTCTTCCCTGTGAGGGTGGACAGGTTCCAGCACAGGTTGCCCAGAGAAACTGTGGCTGCCCCATCCCTGGAAGTGTCCAAGGCCAGGTTGGACAGGGCTTGGAGCAACCTGGGACAGTGCCTCCACTCATGGCAAGGAGTTGGGAACCTGATGAGCTTTAAGATCCCTTCCAATCCAAACTATTCCGTGATTCTATGAAACACACTTTACTGGGAAGGCCCTGCACATACATATTGAAGGCAGATCCCCAGTAATTTGGAGGATAACATAAACACTAAGCACAAAGAAAGTGAAGTACTTGGACCACAAGCACAATGATCTCCATCAGAGATGGACACCTACACCTTCATTCTGCAAGGACTTCTGAGAACAACTGCAGAGATCAGAATAACGTGTTCATTTGACCTAACAAGGAGTTTTTATTTCCTATCAGACTTTTTAACTACAAAGCCTTTTCCTTTGCAATACCTACTCTATTTCCTTTTCCTGCTCTGCAGGAGCACTCTGCTTGGAGAAGTGTCCCTGGCCAATCCTGCCATCACTCCCAGCCTGGAAAGGTGCACCCTCCAGCTACAGGTAAATCCTCCTCCTGAGAAGTATCTACAAGTTTCACTTAAAATCTAGATTTCCTGTTCATCTCTCCTGGCATTATTTGTCCCATCATACCATAGCTTTTCTGGGTGCTTCAGCAGAAACACAACTTTTATAACTATCCGTTACTCTTGCAAATAATATTCATGGATGTAATTCCATTTCCACCCACTGGTGCAGTTGTCTGGTTTATCCAGCCAGTGCAGCCTCAGCCATCTGCTCCACACTTTAATTTTAAACCTTAACCTAAAAGGGTGTTTCCCGAGATAAAATCATTCAGAATCATCCAGTACATATAAATAAACAGCAGAGCAAACTACAGTTATTAATAAATATATGGAATATTACTGATCTGTGTGGCTGGACTAATTTCTCTCTAATCATTTCAGTTTTCCTCAGGAATTGGTGAGGGAAAGGCTGTACACCTAAGCGCAGACCTTCCTCTTCCCACCCTTTACTCCCTTTGGTGGTTAAAGCAGCCGGAGCTGTTATCCTGCAATGTGAAATCTCACGTGCTCCTCAAGGATACTGACGTTTATTTAATTAATTTTCCTCCCGAACTTACACAGTGGGCCTGTATTCAAACAGCGCGCATGAATAATGCAGATTTTAAAACCGCATTATTACAAAGGATGTCAAGTTCACACACTGTCAACACTAATAAACTCCCCAAAGTGCTAAAATCCAGGACACCCGTCCCCCGCCTCATCCCTACATCCCTCTGGAAGGCGGCTGGGTGATGCATCAGCCCCCACTTTGTGCCCGGCCACCAGCAAAGAGCCTCACGTGGAGATGGAGGATGGGGAGCCACCACACTATCCCAGGGAAAAACACAACACTTTGGGATTTCCCGGACTCAGCAGATCCCAAACCAATGTGTTATTGCTAGTTGTTGTTGTTGCTGTGGTGGGACCCAGGGGGCTGTGTGGGGCAGAGGCAGCCCCGGCCCCTTCCCTGACCACTTGCAATCTAATTTAAGATACGGAAAAACAAGTGACTGAGACAAACACTCGGAGGAATGGGGTAAGAGTAACAAGGTCACATTGCTACGCCGGCAGCTATTGCCAAACTTGCAAACTATCTGCATGTTATTTATATATAAAATAATTAAAATCAGCTGTCCCATCCTGCCACCCTATCCCGCCGTCGCAGGTTTGCTCGTGCCTTGCACGCCATGCAGTGGGATAATTTGAGAGCTGTGCTGGAGGTGGCTCCAGGGACCACAGATGGAACCCACACAGGACAGTGGCTGGAATGCCCTGGGGACATGCAGCCACCTTCTCCCCAGGCATGGACTGGGCTGGCACTCTGAGGATCTGTGCAAAGAGGGCTTCCAGAGACATGTAAGATGTGCAGGGGTCAAGCATCCTTGGTCTGGTGACGACTCAACACTATTTTCAGAATCACAGAATCATTAAGGTTGGAAAAGCCCTCTAAAATCATGGAGTGCAATCATTTCCCCAGCACTGCCAAACCCACCACTAAACCATGTTCCCAAATACCACATCTGCATGGTTTTTGAACACTTCCAGGGATGGTGATTCCACCACTTCCCTGGGCAGCCTGTTCCAAAACTATCACTATTTTCAGAAGTGAAACTCATCAAAACAGCTCAGTAAGCAGGATCCAGGAGATGAACTCAAGCCACACCAATGAAAGAATAAAATATTTTCAGTGCCTGGCAGACATGAGCACTTTTGATGCCCTTATTCCAACTCTGTGAAATACTTTCACCCCAGGAATCGTCCTGCATGAAAGCAAAATGCAGAGGAGTATGAATACTTCCTGAGGTGTCTGCTAAAGCACTAATAACTATTAAGACTTTATATTCTACCAGCAGGTCTGAGATGCATTAACTAACTACCCAAAGGACAGCCTTTCTTGGCCCAGCATTAGAGACTGACACCACCTGAAAATGTTTGACTCCCCTACACTTAGTACAGATGAAAAATACCACAAAATCCCTGGATAAAATTCTGCCTTGGCATAGAGCTGTGAAAGTGTTTGGGATTTTTTTCACACAACCACATAGTGATAGGACAAGGGAAACAGTTATAAACCAAAAGAAGAGAGATTTAGACTAGATGTGAGAAAGAAATTCTTTACCAGGAGGGTGGTGAGGCGCTGGCACAAGTTACTCAGAGAAGCTGTGGATGCCCCATCTCTGGGAATGTTCAAGACCAGGCTGGATGGGGGTGGAGCAACCTGGCCTAGTGGAAGGTGACCCTGGGGTGGAACGAGATGAGCTTTAAGGTCCCTTCTAACCCAACCCATTCTGTGATTCTGTAAAGTGCACCCAGCCCCAGGGTGGCTGTGCATGGTGCTGTTGACACAGTCTAACCACCACTGCTTCTCCCAGCATTTCTGAAGCACCCGTGATATTGATGTCACTGACACAGTGCAGATCAGCACTGTCCCACCTGGGTGTCACCTACTCTCCTGTCCTTGCTAACAGGTAGCAGAGCCACCTTCCCAGGTAGCAGCGAGTGAACTGAGTAGCTGCATTTTAACCAGGGCAGATAAGAAGAGATCAGGATGGCAAGAGGTCATCCTTGGGGACATCCCTGAGCTCTGCCCCGGGCACGAGGTCATCCTGATCCTACTGCTTCTCTCACAGCGTCTCCTGCCCTTACTTGACATGCGTAAGGAGTGGGAAACACTACGGACAAATATCACAAGTGTCCAAGCAGCTTTTCAGCAGTGAAATGTCCCGGTCAGAGAAGTGTGGCCCCTCTGTCTTACACATCTCACCCAGCCCCAGCTCAACCATGGTGCTTCCTGCTAGTTAAAGAGTACCGAGCTATTTTCCAGAAGCACTGAGAGTGAAGGGCTTTGCTGAGTCGATTCTGAAAATAATCACTGCTTGATTCTTCAACATCACGTGAGAGTGCCGTGTCATGGCAGAAAGTTTGCGGGTGACAGCCCAGTCCTTCGTGCCCTGGGAACCACAGGCTGGCCCCGTGCGAGACACACGATGCAGACACATAGTGAGACAGGATGTCTTCCCGCAGAAAGACCAAGTAAATAGTGTATAATGACAGGATTTCTATTATTGATGCTTCAGCAAATCCTCTTGGATCCTCGGAGGATCAATTAATCATTGGGATTGTCAACACCCAACTCCATGTTCTAAGTTTTTGCCATCCAACTCACCCATCCTCCCCTACACACAAATGATGGCGGGGGCACGGTGCCAAACGAAGCGGAAAAAGAAAGAAGGGGAAAGAAAGCGCCGAACAGAGAGGCTCTTGTCAGGGCTGGACCCTGGCGTTGGCGAGGAAGATCAAATGCAGCTGCCCCCATGGCTGCATGTGGTTAAGCCCGCCGTGCCTGAGGGCAGGCGGGATGGGGAGCAGCCAGGCAGCCTACGACGGGCACAGATAATTAAATCATCCGATTGCCGGGCAGGCCACATTAAGAAGCTCATCGGTTTGCATGTGGCCCCTTGCTGTGGCCACCCGTGAGCTAAGTCTTGCCTAGATGCTAGTAGACAATTAAGACAAATTGTATGGCTGAAGATCAGACTAGAGCACTGCCAATGCCCTTGCCTGGAAGCTCCGCTGAAGAATGAGGGCACATGTGTGTGGGAACCAAGGCTCGGAAGAGAGCTTTTAATGAACAACGTGCCAGCACTTGTTGCCAGAACACACTCTTCATTTCAGCTCTTGGAGAAAACAAAACCCTTAAAACCAGAGTTTACTACATTTCACTGATCTTCAATATGGCTGGAACTTCAGGATGCTTCTCCTCAAGCTAAGTTTGTATCAGTGAAAATATGCTTCTTGTTAAAGAAACTATTTAAAATGTGGAATCTAAAATCAAGCAAAAATAGCAGACAGTATGTTCAGCTTCAAAATTGGCTTGCACTCAACCAAGTATACCATAAACAGAAGGCAGAACTGACTATTTTTATCTTAACAGCCCTTGGGTGATTAAAATTTGGGGCCAGAATAAACAATTTTTTTCCCCATTCCTTGCAAGAGAATATGTGACATGGGCTTGGAGTCCTTTCTAATTTTTTAACTCCCTTCCTAGCTATTAGTTGTTTGCATTAGAAATGTTCCCATGTACCCAACAGCGCAAAGGCTGCATTGCAGCAGGCACAGTATGAATTATAGGAACACACAGACCACTGTGCCCTGCAGAGATTACAGTGCAAGATAAGCCAAAGACAACAACAAAGTGCTAAGAGGGAGCAGGTGAAAAGTTAACAGGGAGAGGAATGCACAGATACACAGCATATGGGATTTTCCTTTACGAGGTGTAGCGTCACAGACAACCCCTGCAGCCCAAAGACACACGGGGGATGAGGGTCCTAAGGGTGCTCCCAGGAGGGAAAGGACCAGATGAGGTCAGGGAAGGTGCTGGGTCAGGAAGACACAGAGGGAATCTGAATCAAGTGGCAAGGAAGGATGGAAGAGAGAGAAGGGAGAGGGGGCAGGGCAAGGGAGATTGCTGAATAGATGTGCAAGTGCTAAGGGAAAGCATGGCTGGGAGATGCTGTGAAGGCATAGCCAGGGTCAAAGGCCAGGGATAAAATCGAGCACTGCTGTGAGACAGCAGAGATGGAGCAGACTGAGAGAATCCAGGCCATGAAATCCACAGCTTTGCAGCAGCCGGGACCAGGGAAAAAGAGCAATCATGTGTTGAGGGATGGGCAAGGAAAGAGACAGGGAGGTACAAATTGTTTGCACATTTGCGGAACAAGAAGTCAAAGATGGAGCCCAGGTTTTGGCCATCCACTGGCAGTTGTTCCAGTGACTGCAGGAAGGAGAAAAAGAGGTGATGGGAAGCGGAGGAAGCAAGAAAGTGACTTTTGATGGTGTTAAATAATGCTGATAATTTAACTGCTTCTGCCATGGAAAGCCACTGAGCAGAGAGAGGCAAAGCAGGCTGGGAGCAATGGTCTGGGCATTATGGGAGCTGAAACCACGGGAGCAGAAGCAAATGATTTGGAAGAAGGTGTAGAGGAGGAAGCCTACACAGGGATACCGGGATACCTCCAACACAAGGGGAGGAGGTTCTGACATTTACTGAGTTGTCAGTGGCAGATATTTGGGTCTCTGGAGCAGCAGCCCACAGATTTGTTGGGATAGAATCCACTGTCAAACCTCAAAACTTCCTCAGACCTCCATGAATGTGACTCCCCATCTTTTCATTACAAACTACACATTTTACTTCTTAAGAACTGAATGCTTCAGTTCATGTTTCAGTATAGGAACTACTGTGTCCTGCTGTGAGGAACACCCGAGCAATATTTATTTACAAACAAGTTAAAAAGAAAGGTCTCTTAAAGGCTGCACAGACGTCCAAAATTATGTCAAATTGACATGATATACAGAAGGTCCAAAGAGTTCTCAGTCAAGCCACCTGAGAGGGTAGACACCTGTGTTTCTGAGTAACATTATATTCTCATAATAATAATTGGAGCAGGGAAATTATCCAACAAATTCTTTTTTCCTCACCCTTGCCTTCCTTTCTCCACACACTGATCATCTTTACTCTAAACCCATTCAAATCTATGTTATTGTTTTGCTTCTTTTAAGTATTGTTCCTCACTTCCACCTCCAGCTCAGGGCTATTCCTCCAGTTTAGCATGTTCCCATTCACATGGTGTCAGCAGAAAGCGTTTCTTGCTCCAGAAAAGCCGTTGCATATGCAATAAACAAATAGCCTTTGACATCCTGGTTAATTATATCAGTTAGCAACAATCTCACATGCATGAATGCTGTGCTAATGAAAACACTCTGGCATGCAAAGCAGGACCGATCAAGACATTGAAGTGTCCAAACCTGCAACTATAAACAGCACAACCCATGAAATACAACAGGACGTTGTAGCTGCGCTTAGGAGGAGCATGGATGGATGGCAATGTGATAAGGCTGGACTCTGCAGAGGGCACAGGATGAGCCTTAGGTGCTGAACACTTTGATTTCATGGAAAGGAAGCCATAAATTAAGAATATAATCCTCCAGCACTGGTAAAACTGATGACATAGTTTTTGATTTGGGTATAGCCAGTGATGAAGGCATCTTATCAATACAGCATCTCTTTATCTTCTATAAAGCACTGGCTTGAGCGCCTTGTGAAGAGCAAGGACCCAACCATGACTCTCAATATCCCCAAACCAAGTGCTCTCCTGAATCTCATTATCTGTTCTCCTGCACTCCAGCTGAGCTAGACACAAAGCAGGACCTTCACCCTGGGGACTTCTTCTGCAGCCTTCTTACCTCCCCTTCACAGTGGTCCACCTTCACCAAGGCTCCCAGCAGCCAAGCAGAGGAGCTTCAAGCCTTTCCCACCACTATTCCAGAACTGTTCCAACAAAGATGGTCTTGTGACAACCACGTTTCAACCTGCTCCAGTGGAGCAGCTGGGTGGGCAGGCTCCATCTCCCACCCCAGGAGCCAGCTCGGTGCCTCAGCCCCGGCGCACATGTGCTGCGCAGATGGACGCGGAGCACACGCTGCTGTGGCAAGCCCTGTGTGTGCTCCCCGCACGCTCGCTGTGCAACCAATTTGTATGTTTACCACAGCCATTTGTCCAAGACTTCTGAATGTCTGCAGCCAAAAAACACGGAGAAATGAAAAAAAATGGAGGTGAAAAACTCCAGGAGGCATGTTCAAGGAAGGCGACCCAAATGTGGTGACTTCCACCACCTTCTGCATTCACATGTCCAAGAGCCCATTTAGAGCTGGATGAGGACTTGGGGACAATGCTGACTTCTTGTGGTGTCTCCAGATCTTTGGCTAAACCAAACCCTTTTTAATTTTTAACCTCTCCTCTTTCAGCTATGTGGACTCATTCCTCTCACCAAGCCCTAGCCTGGTCCATACCTATGCAAATCAAAAACCCACAGTCCTCGGAGACCTGGTCTCTGTCCATCTAGCAACACTATGCAGAGCTAACCACAGCCTTAATGTACTGACAGTTAAACTGCTTTTATCTCTTTTCTTTTCCACAAAGTTCTCACATAATAATCCCCTGTCATATTTTTTACCAATAAAATACATGAATAGCTAATCCAGTGGCTAACTATGGTGATACAAGATCTTCCCTTGTAATGAGTTCCACAGTGAAATAACAAAATTCCTATCAAAGACAATCTTTCTATGGCTGTTAGGAAGACTATCTCTATCCTGATGCTTGCCATCAACTTGGTTTTGACTCCCTTGTCCCCTCATATGACAGAGAGAATGGACTATCCCTAAATTTAGGATACACACAAGATTACCAGGCATTTAACAACAAAAAACTTCTCCTACATTGTTTAGCCTAGAGACATCCAAGCACCAAAGCCAAGGAATGTTCTTCCACACCTCCTTTTAGCCACAGATAAACCCCATGCACTGCAAAAGAGAAGTTTTTAATTAAAATTGGCACTTCTGAGCTTGCAGTTGGTGTCAGAGCCCTTCTCCAATCAATGACGTTGTGTTGGACTCTGGCAGCACGGGAGTGCCACGGAGGCTATGAGCAAGCCTGTGCTGGGTTTTGGCACTGGCCTAGCAATCCTAAAAAGCTGTTTGGTGTTTACAAAGCAAGGCTGAGCTGTGCCCAGTGCCCCGACATGCTGGGCAGGGAAAGGGAGTGTGGATGCTTCAGGCCATGTTCTGGGAAGCGAGCAGCAGGCAGTGATTCCCACCACCAACAGCACTGCCAGCACTCCGGCTGTAAAATTTAAAAAGCATTTAAAAAGTGCCCAAAATTGTAAATAGATTTTAGAAGTGCCAAAACCATTGCTTGGTGTCTGTAAGGATTTTAATTTACTGGATACTTCAGCCCCACTCATCTGTCCCTTTTCTCCTTCACCTTTCACATTCTCTATGAGCTCCTGGAAAGCTGAGTGTAGAAGAACGTAACCCCCAAAAAACCCACAGCCATGGGTAGACCTTATGCTGCTGGAGGACCTTCCAAGGATGGAGACAGCTGTGGGGCTTGGGCAGGAGGACATGTGGTTGATGCTTAGGTCAGCACACTAAGGGGTGCCATGGAAAGCAAATCCCAAAGGGCTGGGAGGGGATGAAAGAGGTCTTGAAGAGCCGAGCAAGGAGATTTTTCAGATCATAGAAAGAAACTTATGTGCAAACAGCATAATGAAAAGCCCTGTATAGACTTCACCCTTGCCAGTGTGCTTGGGAAGATGAAGGCTGACGATGAGGATCTAGAGCAAGGCCAGCACCTCAAGGAGGGGTCTCCTGCACAATGAGCCTAGTGGACATTTCCACTAATGATAAATAACCAGGGACAAGGGGAGCTTTGCAGCCCTGAGTGGCCCCAGCCAAGGTGCAGGCAGGTTCTTCCACACAGAATGTGTTTTTGTGGATTTGCCAATATTGCAAAACCACGGCGTAAGCCAGGGGAGAAACTGAAACCCTGTCAGTGGTCAGCACAGCGCGGCGCTCACAGAGCTGAAGGAAGCTGTTGTGCCGTTCCCTGTTTCGGGCCACATCTTCCCAAACCCCTCTCACATCAGACAGATGCTTCTGCTTATGGTTTTGTGGGCAACACAAGAACCTAAGGCACTTGGGAGGATGGTGGCTTATTACAACAGGAACTTGGGTTCTCCAGAGGTAATTTACTGCAGGGAAGGCCTTCCAGGCCATAGCCAGACCAGGAGGACTTTTAAATTACTTTCTTTATGTACCCGGCTCTGGGGACTGGACCGGTCATGCATCATTGCAACAGCTCTTCTGAGTCCCAGATTGCCAGGTCATCGGGCCAGGTGGCTGGAAATGCCATGCCACTATCTCAACAGGGGAACACTTAAGGAAAGTTCATCCTAATTAATTAAAATTGTGAATTTAAAGTGGATTAATTAAACTGCATTAAATCCCTGTGTAAACTCGTCACTCAGACTTTAAAGTGTCTTTATTTAATTTCTAAAGCAAAATTCAACTAAACCAAATTAAGGCTGTTTCATTTCTAAATGACAGTGTCTACACGAGGATGTAATGCAGTTTAGATAATCCACTTTAAAAGTTATTTCACATCCATTTCAATTGTCCCCGTGTAGACAAGCCCGAGGAATCCCTTCCCTTACGAGCCTGTGTACAAATATGGGTAACAACAGGACCTTTTTGAGATTGCCTTTTTAGGAGATTATTTCCAAATATTCTCATAGGCAAGGGAGCAAAGAATTGATTGAGCAAAGAGGGATTTTTTAAAGGGCATGGAGTGACAGGACAAGGAAGAATGGCTTTAAACTGAAAGAGGGCAGTTTGGATTAGATATTTGGAAGAAATTCTTCCCTAGGAGGGTATTGAGGCCCTGGCACAGGTTGTCCAGAGAAGCTGTGGCTGCCCATCCCTGGAAGTGTTGAAGGCCAGGTTGGCTTGGAGCAGCCTGGTCTAGTGGAAGATGTCCCTGCCCACTGCAAGAGGGTTGGAACAAGATGATTTCTGAGTTCTCTTCCAACCAAAACCATTTTGTGATTCTATAGTTTTCAGAGGGACCAGGGCAGGGAAGGATGGCACTCACAGCATGCAGTGGTACAAACATCCCTGGCCTATCTCAGCATCGGGGGAGATGTGGATGAAATAGTGGAAATGCAGAAAATGAGGACTTCTGGACATGTAGGGACACAAAGATGGCAGGTTCACAAGTCACAGTGACATTGGCATTGGGAGATGCAGACAATCCCTAATCCCACCAAAGCTGCCAAGTGGGATGGGGGACCCCTTTACCACCTGAGGCTGTACCCATGGCCTCCTGGCAACAAGGAGAGGACTCTGGCTGCATTTGGCAAAGTTGGCGGATTAAGGACATCCACAGAGCCCACTGGAGTCCATGGGACAGCAGCACTGAGGGTCTCCTCTTGGCCAGCAGATCCACAACCCTTCAGCTTTGCAAGGAAGAGCCCTCAATGTGCAAAACTATATTTTGGAGGAGCTGAGGCAAAGTCCCAGGGGGCTCAGGTTTGGGAAGGGCTCCTCTGTCCTCAGGCTCTGAGAAGCTGCAGAAGGCAAAGGGTTAAGACAGCGCTGTGTTTACAGTGTAGTAGCAGCAGCAGCACAGACCTTCGCAGGGAGGCTGGAGAGGCTGGAATAACTGCTGGCTGGAGCTGCAGCACGTCCAGAGGCAATGGCAATAAAACCAGAGTGGATTACATCCCTTTAGAAACCCTCCGGAAAAAAAAAAAAAAGAGGAAAACAAGAGAATGAAAAAAAAAAAAAGGGAACGCCAGAAAGCGCAAACCACAGATTCTGTCTGTTGGCTGCTTTTTGATAAGCTCTGCTCCAAACACAATGCTAATGAGCGTAAGGGACATCCTCTGCGTGGGGCGGCTGCTTGACCGCATTTTGTCTGCATGTGGCTGATTTCCTCACCCACTGCCAAGCCCCGTGGCATCGCTCCCCGCCGGGGCTTTTCCTTCGCCTCCTCGCCTTGCTGCCGATAGCTCACCCAACCTGTGTGAGTCAGCAGCAACCGAAGGAAAGGGCTGAGGGGGGAGAAACACAGGCGCCTGGAAACTTTCCTTCCGAAGCGTTTCGGGGTCTCTGAGAGCTGCCCACGTGAGCTCTGGCGCAGGGATGGGCTGCTTCGGAGCTTTTTTCATATTAACACCGTAGGATTACTTTGTTTTCCTGGTTGATCCCAAAGTCCACCCAGCTCCTGGTGTTAATTTACCCTTCGCCAAAGCCATAGCTGTCCCCTTTTATACTGCCGGGCTCTTTACAAACCCATCGGTGATTGCTTTCCCAAGGCATCTACTGGGTTGCATATAATTCCTCTAATTAAATGTAAAGGAGAGATGGTTTGGTAGAGCACCATTTCATCATTTCCCCTCTCGCTTCACGCTGTGGACTTTAATGAGGACCTAAAACACCATCTTGACTTGGCTTTAGTTTCAGGCCAGATGAGCTTTGCTTGTTAAGACGGTCTTCACTTGTCAGGAAAAATAGCTTTATTAAGGTCATGTAATGCGGAGGGTTTGATTAAAGCTAATCAAGGAAGAAAACCAGACCCGAGCGGCGCGAATCAAACTTACTGCGACATGTTTAACATAACTTCACCTCGCCTATCTGTTAAAAGCAGACAGAAGTAAGATCAAGTTACCCAGAAGAATGCCTGAGCCGGGGGAGTGTGTATAGCACCGTACAACACTGCATAGCACAGTACGTCCTACAGGGCTGTACAACATCGTATAGTACTGTACAACATCGTGTAGCACCATACAACACCGTGTAGCACCACACAACACCATGTAGCACGGCACAACACTGTGGAGCACCATACAACACCATGTAGCACTGTACAACACTGTGGAGCACAGGAGGCTGTGTAGCACTGTGCATCATACAGCACCATACAACCTTGTGTAGCACTGTACCATGTTATGTAGCACTGTCCAATATATCCTGTAGCACTGTACATCCTCTAGTGCTGCACAATGTTGTAGAACACTGGGGACCACTGTGTAGCACAGCCAAGAATTGCACAGCACCACTGCACAGCACTACACAGCTCTGCACAGCACCATATAGCACTGTAGAGCACGGCACAGCCCCACACAGCACTGTATATCACCATACAGCACTCTACAGTATCATATAGCTTTGTACAGTGCCACACAGTGCTGTATAGCATCATATAGCACTGCACAGCAGTGTTGTACAGCACCTCAGGGCACCATACAGCAACACACAGCACCGTACAGTGCCATATAGAATTGCACAGCACCATACAGTGCCATACAGAATTGTATAGCTCTGTACAGTGCCACACAGCACTGCATCGCACCATAGAGCTCAGCACAGCACTCTATAGGAACATATAGCAAGCACAGCACCATACAGCAGCATGTAGCCCACATAGCAGACTGCCCTGGAATGCTCACTGTGCTGGTGTGCTAATCTGGAGGGGCTCTAAACCTCAATAACAGCACATGGCTGTGAGGGCCACGCTCCCAGTGGAGCGGGTGCCACATTGGGACAGAGAGACCTCCCCATCCCACTTTCCTCTGGGCTGTTTTGTCAAGGTGTTGAGTCTTACAGAACACTCAGTGCTGTTTTCCAAATCCAAAAGGCTGTCCCGTCACTGAGACTCGTTATAGAGGCGCCTCAGTTTTGGATTTATGGGATATATTTTTCCGTCTTTTCCTCTAAGGAGCCCACAGCGGGGAGCTCACTCTGCTTCCTCTGTGCACACCAACCACTGGGCTCCTTGCTTGTACTTTTACTTCGGTTTTACTATGGTGTGTCAACAAATGCAGATGGGGCTGTCTGAGGAAATAATTTGGAAGAAACAGGGAAAAATTAATTAACAAATGTAGGTGCTGGTTCATAATTTTGGAGAGTTACTGCGAAACCTACGGCCCCCGGTCAGCAGCCAAATGCCGTCGGCTGGGCCCTCAAGCTCCTTCAACTGCAAAACACCCATGCCCTGGAAAACAAGGATGAACTCAAGCCCTCAGCACACGCAGAGTTCGAGGGAGGTTGACCCACCTCGTGGGGTCCGGGTCCTGCCGCATTGTCCCACAGCTGCCAAAAGTAAAACTGCCAACCCAACCACCTCTGTTTTTTGGTTTACTCCTGAGCCCTTGGGTGGAAGGAAAACACTGACGGATGTTTGAGACACAGGCGGATTAAGCTGCAAGGTACAAGCTCTCACAAGCAAAAACAACTCATTTCTTTTTTTTTTTAAGGCACAAGTTAGGAACTCAGCGCTATGGAAGGGGCTTTTTAAGGATAATTTTCTCCAGAGAAGTTCAGGAACTCCAAACATACACAGGGATATCCTGCTTAGGACAAGGCTCAGCATTAAAAAAACACAGTCTAAACAAAAACGTGGGACTACTCCCCTGCTCCAGCCCCGCCGCTCGGCGAAGGATGGACAGGAAATTACCAGCAGTGGCACTGGGGGCTGCTGCCAAGAGGGAGTGCGGAAACAAAAGACCCTCTATTGTGTAGGAAAACCTGACATCCATCCCCTCTGCTATACTCTGAACTCCCATAAACCTTTCCTGTGAGATATGATTTGTAAGAGCTTTCCACTTTTTCCAGTGCCCTGTGTCATTCCCTCTCCTGCACATGCAAGAGGGATCTGCGTCGACACGGAGTGTGTGCCACTGCCAGCCTCCAAAGTCTGGATTTCTCCTGATTTCCTCTTCTCCTCCTCCTGCAGCCACCCCACAAAACTGCTATTAAGGAAGTAAATGAGATATTTGCCCTGGCAAAAAGCAGCAGCAGCCCCATATTGCACAAAGGGCTCGATTTTCTCTATTATTCTGCTCTCCTTCAGTACAAAATAAGGAGCTTTTTTTGGTAAAACAGTAATATTTTATATTTCCCCATTTCTTTTCGAAGCCATACACTGTAATTGACTAACAGGTCACTCTCAATTAATTATATTTAACAAGTAGAAGCTGCAGAGCAACGCTCCCTCCCCCAAATTATGTCCTTTGGTTATTTAAATAGGTGCAAGTAGAGGGATGGGAGAAGAAACAAGTCGGTAAAGTATCAGCTGTGGAAGTTTGTTGGGAACTTTCCAAAACCCTACATCTGCTTGGCAACAGCTCAGAAAGGGATATGGTTACTCTTTTAACAGTAACACAGCTTTCCCAGGCTACAATATATGAAAAACAGCTTACCCGGAGTAGGGAAGGGCCAAGACAGAGCTGCAAAACCCCCCTTGGCCCCACCATGGGACCCCATTACCTCCCCAGAGCCAGTCAGGGACCAGCAAAAATGCTGTCCTTGGATGTGAGAGCCCCCTCAAACTCCTCCCCTGCACCCAGGGGCGGGTTGTGCAGCCAGGAACAACTCAGGGCTGGAGAGGGGGCTCCTGCTCCAACTTTTTGGGGAGAGAAACACAGCACGGGTCTTGTCAGCCTAAGCATTTGCTCACCACAAACAACACATCTAAAGGCACTGTTTATAATTATAGCATTAATTGATCTCCCATTTATTTTTTTCCAGCTGCTAATTAGAGAGATAATATCTCGGGTGCTTTACGAGCATTAGAAAACTTCAGCTCGCATGGAGATACTTCTGCCGAGGAAAGCAGAGGTGGATGGAGCAGAGAGCAATCGCTTCGCAAAGAGAAATGATTTACCACAGTTGGGTGCATTTTTTGTATTTTAATTAATCTCGCTTTAGTCCAAAAAAAAAAAAGAAAAAAAAAACCAGCCTCCTGCAGCCTGTTTTGCGATACGAGGGCACGGAGGCATTAGGAAGATTTAGTGCTTCTGCAGGGTCAGGAAAACACAGGGAAAAATCAGAAGTAAAAACAATAGCGCGAGAGAAAGGGGGAGTGTTTGGCACGGGATAAGACGCCTCTCCATGGCAAAGGGAGCAGGACACGGCTGTCCCGGCCCTCCCGCACCAGGAGAGGTCTGCAGGGAGCATCCCGGCGCCCGTCCCGGAGGCCACGGGACTCGGCACGCTGCCGTCGCTCCTCCAGAGCCCGGGATCTTTGCCGGAGTGGAGGGAACACGCGTCTAGATGTAGTTTTACAACTAGGTGAAAGTTCCCGCAGTGGCGGACGCGCGGCTGGCACTGCCTGGTGTGACCCATTTCTCAAATAATTACAGCCTGAGTCACAAACCTGTTAAGACCCAATTAACAAAAATGTTATGCATCAGTGATGCGTGTTTTGTCCAGAACTTTTAATTCCACAGTTTTTCCAAGTAAATTCTCTCTCTTTATTTTCTAGTCATTAAATCCCCTCCCCTGGGTGCGAGCGGTTGCCTTCCCATTGTGTTGCGAAAGGGTTAGCGGGCCAAGAAGTCAGAAGGAAAAGGGTGTCATTACTTCTTGCCACTTTGTGGTGGGGAAAAAAAATTTAAAAATAAACTCTTGCTGCTCCCGAAGCTGGGATGAAGCCCTGGAGACACCCCAGGGAGGGTGAGGGGTCAGGCTGTGCTCAGCCGGGGGGCGATGTGGGGAAGGGGTTGGCACTGCCCTGGCCTTTGCAGACGAGGGGAGGCAGTGGAGAGGATTTTATTTGGCAGATGGGTGCAGCTATTGAGCTTATGCAGTAGTGGGTTTTGGCTGCCCGAGTGGGGAGCCTGTTGTTTACTGTTTATGGATTTGTCAGTTTTAATTATTGTGAAGTGCCCAGATGCTCTGGCGATCAGTGCCATAAGCATTTAGGGAGCAAATATATAACCAAATGCACTTGAAAACATCTCCGCTTCCTCCCCATCCCTCTCCTTCCCAACTCCTGGGACACCCTACAGCACTAAACACCGGCTCTCCTTGGTGCACCGTGGCCGTGCAGGACCGCAGGTCATGCAATGCTCCCCCTGGTCCACTGCTGTCCCATGTCCTCCCACCTTGGAGCTCCAGCTCCATCAGCGCCATCTCTGCAGTGAACACAGGCTGCCAACACCAGGGGCCCCCTTTGCCTCCTGGATCTGCGTTTCGCTGTTCCTACCCCACCGCAGGCCCCGGGCGTGCAAATCTGGAAGCAGATCTGCTTCCTTGCACCTTTTTTTTTCTTATACCGTCCATCTTTTTAAGGTTATTGGACTCTGTTTTATATAACGAGGTTACGTGCATGGCAAAGAGCATAAATGCATCCCAGACGCGGCCGGTGAGGAATGCTCCCCCCGGTTACACATGGACTTTTCATCTGCGGTCGAAGGGCTGCGAGTGGCCGTCTCCAAGAGCGCCGTAGCCTGCTCCTTCCTGACTCCATTGTAATCCATATTCCTCCTCCCTATGCGAAATGCTGCGCTAGATAAATTCCACTGTATTTCAGAAAGTTTTCCACAGCTCCCTAAGTGTTTCCATATGACACTGGGCTCTACAGGTAACTTGAGTTAAAGCCATTCCTTAAGCAAAACTCCCTGTAAAATTTTCCACTATCTCAGCAGTACTCTATGTGCTGTCATTAAAGCAGAGCACATATATTTCAGAGCAGGATTTGCCGCGATGTTGGATTGCTCAGTGAGCCCCAATTAAGTTTTTCTTTTTTTTTTTTTTTTACAAAAACCTCCTCACTCAGGTCCTTCGCCTGTTCATTCACTGAGGTCCTTTTTAAGGGGGGAAGATGCAGCTTTCTGAGCTGCACAGGGCGCAGGCTCGGGCTGGGAGCGGCGTGGATAATGCCAGCCTTGTTCCCGCTGCCTTTTCACTCTGTTCCCAATCTTCCTTTTTTCCACCCATTTCCCCAGGAACGGCAGCAAACCCTAAATTGCAACCACCTGCTCCATACATCATCCTCAGCCCTGGCAAACCCAAAATGGTGGTGATGCTCAGCATTCCTGCAGGGAATTGTTCCCCAAAATGCTCAGCCCCGCTCCCCAAGGACAGCAGCAAAAACTGCTGCATGCATAAAAGAGTTTAATTTGCCAATAGGCTTATGCCAAAAGAGTGGCTCCTGTTCTCCAGGAAGCCCTTAGCAGGGATGGAGAATCTCCAAAGCAAAGGCAAAATGCATAATTTTGGGGCAAAGATCCCCGAGGATGGAGGAAAAACTCCGAGCTGTGCAAATAGGATCGTGGCGTCCTGTGCATGGAGCGACTGCAAAACATCTGGCTGGACTCTGGCGAGAGAGAGAATCCAAGATGGCAGGAAAGATTAATGATTTTGTAACTTCTTCTGGTTTCAATGAACTTTTCTCTGGTTATAATCAAGGTTTTCAATGGCAGACTGGCTGCACGCTGGGCAGTGGTAAGCTGAGGTGGGGTGCTCTCTCTTTGGGAATGACAGAAGCACTCTGCCAGAATCCTGACTTGTAACCATCTCGTGGAGCCTATTACGCTCAAATAGCTGTTTTGCCACTGGTTTAATTAATAAGCCATATTATTGGTTAATTTTATACCATCCTGAACTTTTGTCAAGGAAAAATTGGTTAATTTTACAGTGAATGGATTTGATGCAGCAGAAATAATGAACAAACAACTTTTTTAAAGGTATGGGCTCGCAGCTTTGCTTTGCTTTGATTAAACCCCCCAGTTTTATTACACAAATAATGTCCATTATTGATAGACTCCTTTACAGACAAAGAATCTTCCCTGTCTTCAAACTGCTTTTTAAAAAGCTATTAAACACCCTCCTCTCATCCCAGGGTTTTACACATGCAAATACACCCCTAAACAGTTTTAATTCTCTTTTTTCCCCTCATCTATCTCCCTGCTTTCCAGATGGACCACCAGCTTCCCACCATTGCCAGCAACAGC
Source organism: Pithys albifrons albifrons (assembly GCF_047495875.1). Classification (NCBI taxonomy): domain Eukaryota; kingdom Metazoa; phylum Chordata; class Aves; order Passeriformes; family Thamnophilidae; genus Pithys; species Pithys albifrons. The sequence goes on along the minus strand of NC_092467.1, from coordinate 30,888,473 downwards.
TTGCGTATTGTTTGTTTAAAACAAAGATGACGCATTAAATATCATGTAAGACGTGAGGAGAGGGGTTAAGGATGATACTCTGGAACCGAAATGCCACGCTAAGCCAGTCCAGCACGGTGTTCCAAAGGTTGGCATGTGCAATGGGATCCAGGATCTGGCCACCCTCTGCCTTTGGGGAAGGCGCTTCCCTTCCCGCCTCAAGGATCCGCTGCCTCCAGAGAGAGTTAAACTTGTGCGAACGCTCTCCAAATTATACAGGCTAACCAACAATTATGTCATTTCATTCAAACATTCATTCACCCGTCATGTGCCCAGATTAAACAGTAACACTTTGTTTGAAACATTCTGCTGAAATTAGCAGACCAGAGTTGCCTTCACCTATATTTAAGCACCCAGCCCCGCGCCGATCGTAGCCTCGCCTGAACTCGGGCGGGTTTAGGCAAGTTTGGTACTTTTGTGTGAATTGAAGCTGTGCTTTTGTATGCTGCACATGTCTACGTGGTTATTAGATTTGTATCCATAGCTCTATACAGATATATTCACAGGGATATGGAGCTGTGAAGATTTACATGAAAAATCAGGAATTTGAGGAGAATGTAAAAATCTGAAAAAAATATGAATTAGTAAAAAGAGTTTTATGTTCACTTATAGCACCCCAAAAAAGTATTTTCCAGCTGTGATAAAACAAAAGCTGGAGTTTGGTCAGTGGTTATGGTGATGGACCAGAAAAAACAAAATCTTTAGGACTCCGATGTTTTACCGTTTCCTTCTTTAAGGACAATGATCTGGAACACAATATTGATTTTAATCATCATATTTTGCTTGAAAGCAGAATTGTAATGACCCCACCACTGGCTCTCTCCTGCATTCTTGTCCTTAATCTCCCTTCCTTGGGACACTGGCAGCCCTCACCGCTGGCACATGCCACAGAAGGATATGGAGCTCCAGGATGCCCAGGGCTGGCATTAATGCTAAAATCTGCAGTGCTACCAACATCTCCAAGATGCCAGTTTGCTGCCATCAGCTTTGTGTGACAGGAGAGAATAGCAGGCAGATTGCGTATCTAATGAGCCACACATATTGAAAATCCACAGCAATCTCTGGAATACATGTGGATTTGTCTAAAACTTTAAAATATGGCCTGGATGGTGTCCTGACTGCCAAAACCACAATGAATTCACTGTTACTGTCACTAATCTCCATGTATGTTACATATGGTTGACATTTTTCTTTAACGCTCATATTTTTTGCATGTGTGCGTATATAAATAGGGTAAGAGGGAGGCAAGGAGCAGGCAGACAAACAAACAACCGGCTGGGAAGCACGACGTTCCCATTAGGCATCGGAAAATCAGTCCAAAGCGTCTTATACAAATCTGCAGAGCCCCAAACAGCACGTTTTTGAGCATAGGTGAAATCCAGGTCTGTCCTGGGAACCCAGATGTGCCTTCCTGGCGTTATGTGAAAGGGTTCATCCCAAAGTTGGAAGGGCTGCCCCAAGTCCTGATGAATCCAGAAGGAATCTCAAGGCATTTCAATGCAATACAGGACACTTCATGAGCTTTGTGTATTTCTTTAGGTTATTAGTGTAGAATATTTACAGAATGACAGAACAGTTTGGGTTGGAAGGGACCTTAAAGACCATCTCACATCAACCCCCTCCCATGGGCAGGGACATATGCCACTATCCCAGGTTGCTCTAAGCCCCATCCAACCTGGCCTTGGACACTTCCAGGGATGGGGCAGCCACAGCTTCTTCAGGCAACCTGAGCCAGGGGCTCACCACACTCACAGTCAAGTATTTCTCCAAGATCTCTAATCCAACCAGGCCCTTTGCCAATGTGAAGTCATTCCCCTTTGTTCTATCCCTCCACCCCTTGTCCCAAGTCCCTCTCCAACTCTCTTGAAGCCCCTTTAGGCACTGGAAGGGGCTCTCAGGTCTTCCTGGAGTGTTCTCTTCTCCAGGCTGAACATCCCCAGCTCTCTCAGCCTGTCTCTATAGCAGAGGGGCTCCAGCCATTTAATACACACTTCATCTTAAAGGATTTAATATTCATATGATATATGTTGCCTTGACCACCCGATTGGAATATGAACCCTTGCAGGAGCAGGAATAAATCCCCTTTTCCTAGCAATGCAATATTACAGGGCGAGCTGGCAGAAAAGCTGTACGTGAACTAAGAAATAATATTTCATGCATTCCTTTTACTTTCTAGGCAAATTTATGCCAGATTTTATTCCACTACAGCGCTACAAACAGCACTTCTTATCTCTGTTTCAGTGCACTTCTACCAAACAGTAGGTCAGCTGAAAACTTTGTTTACGGCCTGAGGAGAAGCAAATAGTAGTCATGCATGGTTGGCAGGAGCTCATGGTGTGATATATTCACTGCTGTTATATGGCTCATCATATAATTTAAGTCTACTGTAAACAGTCTATTTATGATACACATCCCGTTTGGACATGCAAATTCCTTGGCTTGTGAGAACAGCTTTACAGGGATGGGTATGTTCCTCCTACCACGCAGTGCTCGCCGTTGGTAAGCTTAATAATGAAGTGAATATGGTTCTAGAAGAGGAGAAGGCCTCTCTTAATTTTTACTGGAAATAAACTCAACAAAATCTCACACTAAGTATTTTTTTGATGGCTATTTTCCAGAAGATCTGCTTGCTCCCCTCACGGTTTTTTTTCAATCCTGTTGCTACAGACTGTTCTCTTTGGACATCCTGCAGCAATTTCCTTTTCTTGTCTGGTAAAGCTATAACCTCTCCAGTGGTGCTGTGAGGGAAGGTACCCACAGCAAAACAAGAGCACCAGCAGCCCTACTGAAACACGGAAAACAGCATGGCCAAGGGCTCTAGGGGTGAATGACAAATATTGCAGTCAAAAAAAGCAACCAGTCTCACCCCACTGAGGTCCCCAGGGCTGCCACACCACAGATGCTCCTTGCTGAGTTTCTCTCTTGCTCCGTATCATGCCCACAACTAGCTCACATCCCTGTTTTGGGGAGAACAAAACCTAAGCACTGTCACCTTGGTGAGGCCCAATGCTGCACATGAGTCCTCTCTTCCTAGTCCACCTGATAAACCATTCACGGTTTTTATTTGCCTCCTTTCTATTTTCCATTCAGATTTCATAGAAGACACTCAAGCAGCAGAACGAGCCTCTGTGTCTTTGCTGCACCGGATTTTGGACAAAGAGGCTTCAAGTACTTGTGTCAAAGCCAAAGATAGTGGCCTTTATCATTGATTTCTTGTAACTTTTCAAGAGCTCTGGGTTGTCTAAAGCCAACATTTCTCATAAAAAGTCACATGGTGATGCTCTATGCATGTGCCAGGGGAGAGCAAATCTCAGAGTGCTTCTAAAACCCTACAACAGGGTTGGGTTCTACCACACACCCCTCAAAATTACCCTTCTTCCTTCTTCCACACCTTTGAACAGATTTCCTTTCTAAAGGGATGTGTCAGTAGCAAAAGGCATTGGGAATCGCTGGGGTTTTTGCAGGTGCATGTGGATGCGTGGGAGGAACTGCCCAGGCCCTGTCCATTAGAGAAAGCACTGCCATGTCCGTGAGAACAAGGACAGCCTTATCCTGGGCACAACGTCCATCCGAGCAGATGGGCAGCGGGGGAGAACGTGTCACCCACTTTCATTTTTGAATATACCAGGCAGTTTTATAGATTGCTACATTTAACTAAGTTCCTACATCACTGCTATGTGGTCTGATCTAGATTGGTAAATGCCTTCTGCAAGCAGGAACACTCTAACGGTGATAACATCAATATCTGTGCCATGGCTGGGCTGGGCACAGCACAAACACACAGTGTCTAAGCTCTGGAAACTTTAATATCTTAGGCAGGCAAATAGAAAGAAAAAAGAAACAGCGGCGCTCCCACTTGTACTCCTGACAATCTGTGCTGTTGCAGAACCAGTTAAATAGTTTGCCCAAGGCCACAAAGAAAGGCTGTGGCAGAGCTGGAAGGGGACCCAACCTCTGCACATTTCCAGCCACGTGCACCAGTCTGATGCTTTCTCCCAGCAAAGATTAACATATTCAATACTTCTCTGAGTACTTTTGAATAATTGCAACCACCACTTACTTTCATCTGAGTGGCTGTGAAAAGCTGCATCATCCCTTGGTTTAATTTCTTTCCCCAAGAAGAATTGCATTTGAAACGAGCACGAGCAAGTCTGAACCTGCTAATTACCCTACAGTACCAGGACTAAAAAAAAATATCATATAAAGGTATTCCTGACATTCTATATACTCATGTCAGTTACAGCCTCTAAAGAGCCAGAAAAAATGGACTGCACCTTGTTCAAAGTAGACCTTATAAAAACACAGCTGGTCTTTGACTAGTTATAGGTATTTTGTGGTCATTTCATGACTACAATAGCAGTTAAAATCTGTCACAGTGGAGGCGCAAGAAGAGCTGGTTTGTTCTTCACAGGATTGGGCTCATCTTCAAAAGAGTGAGTGACGAGAAAAGCATAAGGGAGGGATGGCTGTGAGAGGCAGGTACCTGCAATGGCTTAGGACCACACCACTGATGACCAGTGATGGATCAAAGAAACGCATGTCTTAGGAAAGGCTACATGCAAAACAAGACAAAACACAAACAAAAAAAAAGAATGAAAAAAAGATCCATAGTGCATTTTTATTTTGCAAAGCCTTGATGGCAAAAAACTCAGAACTTGCACCCTTCTCCCCATCCACGCTGGGAGCCTGCGTGAAAACTGATTTTGTCAGCCAGAAAACAGGGCTGTGTTCAGCTTTCACCGGCCCGTATGTTCCAGTGCTCAAAGACAACCCACAGTATTCATTAAATATCAGCAAAAAATTTATGGCAGGTACATGCGTAATTTAAATCATTTAATGCCATGCAATTTATGCCAAATAACAAAGAAAAATATCGCGTGATGCCAGTTCTGATTAATGTGATCACACTTTACATTTCTTTGGAGCTTCTCCTAATGAAGGGCAAGCAGAAATCTCCCCTCGCTAACAACTTTCCAGCTCCAGCTTTACTTTTTAGTGCTTTCCCTTGTAGCATCAGTCATTTTGCTGAGCAACTACATTCCCTTCTATTAGGCAGCTATTAATTACTGGGCCCTAATGGCAAGGTGACAGTGCATTGCATCGCCATCAAGAAGTGCAGATCAGAAAGTTCATGTAGAACCAGGATGTGAATAAAAATGAGGTTTTGTATCCTCATCTTCTCCTCCTTGAGTGAACTGTGTATGGGTGAAGGACACCCATGCCCAGATGGCCAGAGCAGGGCTGGGAAGGAGGCCTGGTCCCTGGCCATTCAGGATGGCTGAAGGAATAGCTCTCTGTGGTGCCTGACCCTCACAGCTGGATGAGGATTGCTGTTGACAGGCATCCCAGGGAGAAGGGGAATAAGAAACAAAGAGGCAGGGAAACCCAAAGGTCCTCTGGAAAGAAGGGAAGGAAGCAGACTATCCCCTTCTCATTGCATTTGGAAACAGATGTTCTCAATATCCCCAGCTCCGAAGGGTAGGAAGTGGTGAGCACAACTTGAGGAGTGCGGGTACTCTTGGCAAACAGCGCCAGTTTGTTTTTTTTTAACTTTCTGCAGGACTGAAATGAATAGTGGTTTTAGTGGCATTCGAATCTGTCCATGGCATCTTCCTATCTGCTTTTGAGATCTGCTTCCTCCCAGTGCCCTGGAGGAACAGCCCAGCTGAGGGAGCAGAGGGCTGGTTTCACAAGGCCTGAAACTCAAGAAAACCCACACCTCAAATTGAGCCCTTCCACATTTCCAGAGCAGATGTTACAGGGACCAACAGACTCGTGTGCCTCTATTCATCCCCTACAAGCACTTTCCTCTTTAAAGGCGTCTGGGGTCTGTTCTGCCATTGCCGGGCGGGGATTTATGTACGGCGCTCCCATTAGTGTTAATGGTAGTTGGACACATACAGCCATTTCTCTCACACTTCAGGAGGAGAACAGAGCCTTATGGGTGAAAAGTTTGCTATTAAGGATTCTTAATACAATGGAAACATTCTGTCTCTTTTAATTGTAATTTACTTCTAAGTGTAACTGCTCTGGGTTGGGAAAACCAGGATTCAGTCCAATTCAATTATGCAATTCTTGCCACCTGGTAAGCCTTGTTATTTTATAAAGAGTACTGTAGTAGAACTGGCAGATTCATTCATGTTCAGAGCGTGAGCGCCGTACACTGTGTAATCACCAGCTCATAAAGAAGAGCGCCGCGTGAAAGTCAACCGCTCAATTATAACCCAATCTTTAAAAAAGAATATGCAAAACCACGAGGCGAGATTCCTCTTTGGTTCAGCTGGTTTACAATTACAAGTTCACAGAGATCTCTGCTTTGCAAAGCTTTCCAGTACAGGTTCAACCTCAAGTTAAACCTGAGCTCAACACAGGACTCCGGCGCAGTTCAATCGATCAGCACCTACTTGCAGACGCCGGTGGATAATCTCCATCCAGAGGGCATTGGTGGGAGGGGATGCTAAATCACAGGCCTGCAGGAAGGGTTTTATTGGGCTAATGCACATTCACTCTGACTTAGCTAATGAAGCTGCAACAAGATAATACAGGAAAGGAAAATATGGCCCCGGCGACTGGGAACGCTTTCATTAGCACAGGCACACAGGCACCTGACAGCCGATCAAAACCCCGTGACACCCTCTGTCCCCGCAGGGTAACGAGTTTCCCCACATCCCATCCTGGTCAAACCCCTGAGCATCACAGCAGTGATCGCACCTATCTATGGCAAAGGCACATAAAATGGTTGGTTTTTTTTTTTTTTTGCAGGAAACAGTTAATAGGTACAGAAAAGTAGCAGCTGTCCACAAGAAAAACCTGCCCTTGCCTTCATCAGCTTTGGCCAAGCCTCGTCCATCCTCTCTGCTCACAGCAGGCACCAGGAGTTGGATGTTCAATGGAGATGGATCAGAGTGCAGGACCAGGACTCGCTCAGAAGCACTGGAAGACCCTCTAAACCAATGCCCCAAAACCATCACTGGAAGGTTAGTTGTGTTTTTTCTAAATCAATAGTATAGAAACTTTACTTTGCAGTTCTCTTTCACTGTGTTCTGCATTCCAAGCTAAGGACCAAAGTTTGCAGTGGCCTTGGAAAGTTTGGAAACACTTGGAGAAGCCAGGTGGACTGGCCAGCTCTGCCATGGGAGAACAGAGAGTCTCTCGGCCCATCAGTGCTACTGTCACCACTGTCATTTGGCCTCTTCACACCATTCCACAAGCCTTCCTTCCCAGGCTGAGAGCTTTCAGCATATCCTGGATGTGTTCTTGTCCCCAGTACCCATCCCAGACAGAGCAGACTTAGCCAAGGTTTGCTTGTGTGTGCAAAAGAGAGGGATGAGTGGGACAGAGCTGGGGTTTACTAATTCCAGCAAGACTCCAGGGACTCCCCACCTGACAGCTCTGCACCTCCGCCAGCAACAGTGGGATGTTTTGAAATCTCACACCTTGTAAATAGGAGAAGCACAGTCCAATCATAAAAATGTAAAGTATTAATTAATAGTATAACTTCAGTTTGTATTCCAGCTCCGACATAATGAACCTGCCAATTTTGATTGCAAAGTGAAAACTCATCTCTTTATTTTGGACAAATAGGGTTAAGCTTCTTAAGCAATTCTTTGTTGTTTTGACTTCAACAATTTATGCAAATGAGATGTTAATTAGGGTAATTGTAACTTAAATTATGCTTGTGTAAACCTCTCCATTGGTAGGAAAGTGTGGGAATCCAGACAACTGGTATTTAAAGCAGCTGTACTAACTCACTTCTGAAAGCAAAGCATACCAAGATCACTTTCATGTCTTTACAATTTGTTTTTATGAGGTGATAACATTTTTACAAATACCATCATTTTTGCTTTTTTATATTGTAAGTGACAGTCTGACATTTTACAACTGGCTTATTGAAAACAAGAATTGAGCACTCTCGCTGTAACGGACATTAACTGCTCAATAGAGATTCACATGCTAATGAGGTGAGAGGGGCTCCAGAAAGTTTTGATAAATGCGACACACACTCTAACTAGCAGTGAATGTGAGTTGACAAAGAACATCTACACCAGGGTTCAATAAAATGTAACCCTTTAAATTAATCATACTGGCAGTATTTAATAGAATGCACAACAATCTCTTTTCTGATGGCTGTAAAGCAGAAGAAATGCAAAGTCTCGACAAATGAAAGTTCCCACATTTCCCTCTTCACACTGCTACTTCCATTCGAACTCCGACAATTGGTAAAAAAAGGTAGTTACTGTAAATAACAAAGTAGGAGGTTTAATTGTTTCCTTCTTTTAAAGCAGGATGCTTTTCTTTACATTTATTTGTCTGGATTCTATTGAGCAAATACCCCGACCTGAAAGATTGATCATAAAAAGCATCACCAGTTGCACTCGGAAGGAAGTTTAAGGATACCATCGGAAGGAAGTTTAAGGATATCGAACAGCAAAGAGAGGCTTAAATGACCAGCTTTCTGCCGGGCCTTTTTTCAGCCCAACTTGGCGATTTTTTCCCTTTCACTAAATATAGCTTGAAGGAAAATACACTACAGCAGTTAATCAGAAGCAGAAAGAGAAGTTCAGAGGCTTCATTCACACCGAACTCCCCAGACTTTGCTGAGATTCGCTCCAGTGAGAGGCAAAGCTGGAACTTCAGCGCCAGCATCAAAGAAAAGGAGGTGGAAAATTTTTCATCCCAGTTGTCTTACAAGTTTATTTTTTATTTTCCTGTCCTGCCAGTCCCAACCTGAACATACCAACCATTACACATGAGCTTGTGAGATCTCAGGAAATAAAATTATTGGAAGGCCAATCGCCTCCACACATTACACTAAGGCGTTATTTCTTCCTAAAGTGACAATCCTTAATACCCTTTTTGGGTTTAGCCCGTTTTAATCTTGGCAGGAAGTGTAAATCTGTGCGCTCAGCAGCATCGCAGCCTTGCTGGCTGTCAAAATTTTGCCTCCGCCAATGCTTGAGAGGTATTCTTGTCATTTCACTGGGGTAGGAGACTTCTCTGTCTGACATACAAGATCTCCCCAAGTAGTACAATATGCCAAAACGCCGGCACATGTACACTGCTCACTGTGTTTCATTTTGGTAACTCAGACTTGCTCTCTCAGCAGCTGCTGGAGGGCTGGATGCAACACATGGAGCTCATCGCAGGCAGAGAAAAGGAAAATATCCATGAATTAACCCAGAAAAATATCCTCCACCCATCTCCCCATCGCCTTCAGACTTTGTGAGTTCACTGCAGTACATGTTGAAGTGCTCGGAAGCAGCGCTTGGCCCATGATCCTGCCTATCCAAACACATGGCCGTGCACCCCAAGAAGTACTGGGGGGTGCTCAGCAGTGAGTGCTTGGCCCATGATCCTGCCTATCCAAACACGTGGCCGTGCCCCCCAAGAGGTACTGGGGGCTGCTCGGCTCCTCTCCGTGCAGAAATGGTGAGCCTGGAAAAACGAGCGAGTGGAGGAAGCCGTGCTGCAGCTCCGGAATGGCCATTTAGCCAAATTGCATACCTGTGCTGTGTCAGCTATATGGTAGATTCATCTCATTCCATTGGTCTAATGGATAGCAATTGAATTTAATTAGCAAAACTACTTTGACTTAGTCTCATACTGTGCGGAATGTAATGAAATCTTTCTCCGCTCTCTCTCTCTCTCTCCTCTTTTTTTTTTTTCCCCTCAAATAAAGAATGTCCTTAACTGCATTCCACCGTTAGAATATTAAAAGCTATATATGTTACTCCTAAGGACAGAGTACAGCCATCCCCTTTCACAGGCTTTAGATTTAGTTATTGTATTACATAACATAAAATAATTAAAAAGATACTTCGATAGTTACACACAGTATAAATTCAATTACCGCGATGTCTCCATTAAAAGCACTTTTATAGTATGAATAAAATGCAAATCCTCTTTAGAGATCAATACCAGAAACATAATTCTATGCTTCATCCTGGGAAGGAAGTTAGCCTTAATAAATCATCCTCTTAGATTAAAAAAAGAAAAAAGTTTCAAAGGTACGTGTTTGAAGGCAATTCTCTAAAGCAGATATTTCTCCTGGACTCATTTTTTAGCAGTGAGGCTCACAGGCTGCACCTCCTGCTTTCATACAGACCCTGCCAAGGAGAAGGGTGCCCAGAAGAGGAGCCCCATCCATGCGCCGGTGCCGTGGCTCTGCTGGGATTTATCGAAATGCCCCAGATCTGGCCACAAGAAGTTTGCAGCAACTTGGCCCCTAAAAATAAAGTGTAAAGGAATTCCTCTGGATGGGTTTGGAGGGAATGTTCCTACCAAGCCTAACTTTTGCCTGGCTGGGCACAGCAAGACAAGTTCCTATGATTGATTATCGTGGTATCTCTGGATCTCTGACTTTGAACCATAACCTTTTTTGCGCACAATGACAGTTGGGACCTACCATTTGCCATCTGTAGAGATAGTGGGGGAGAAAAGGACCTCGCTTACATTAATCAACCAATTAAGAGCAGACTTAAACAAAACACTAAAGCATAATAAAAACCTGACTGCTTAATAGCTGTCTACTCTTAATAGTTGCCTTCCTATAGTCTGCTGATGGGAGTAGCATCGCTTTGCCCAGTCCCTACCAGGAATGGGGCTCTAGCTCTGGGAGTGGGCCCTACCCGATCTCAAATAGAGCTGAGGTCCCCTGTTCTGGGCAAGACCAAGACCACTACAGTGAAAAAAAAAAAAGAAAAAGAAAAGTTTAGAAACACAAGTTGTAAATCACAGCCGTACAGTGTGGCTGGGCTCTCTCGTCAACTGCGATCATTACAGAATTATTTCTCTGAGTGCATAATTAGTAACTAATCAAAGACACAAATCACTGCTTTAGGAAGAATTAACCTTTTCTTTCAAAGCTCAGGGCAGTATCCAAGGACCCCAGATATTTTGTTGCTGCCCCTTCCTCTCGTGGTTGGCAGCACATTCCAAAGGAGAGACTGAAACTGGCTGAATAACGGAGGGCAAGTTCTGCACCCACCTGCTCCGATAAGGCTCTGGAGGGAGGATATCCATGCACTGGTTCCCAGCAGCTCAGAGCCTAATTCTGCTGTTAGGGATGGTGGGTAAAACCACTTTTGTGCAAGCTAGCAGAGCAATTTGGCTTTCCCTCATTGAGCCAAGGAGACAACTTGCGAACTGCAGAAAAGGAGGAAAACCTCCATATTCCTAAAACACATCCTCGTTTGTGTCTCCAGCTGACAAAGTTGCAAGGCCAGAATCACCAAGACTGACCAGTATCACCAAGAGTCACCACAGCAGCATTGTAAAGAGCTGCTGGTTTCTTCTGCCTCTCGGTACCCACCAGTGCAGCTCTTAGGAGACCTCTTGGACTGTCTGCATAATGAAGCCATAGGAGAGAACACATACTGATAAAAAAATAACATATTATTCGAACAAATTACCTTTAAATCCAGGCATTTCCTACATGCCCAGATATTTCTAAATCATCCCTCCACCATGACCTGCAAATGCAATTTTCTTGGTAAGAGGTGAAGCATATTTACATTCTGGGGTTCAAAAAACCCCTCAAATGACTCAAGCTCCAATCAGCCAAGAAAATGTACAGTGTTACTACAATAAATATGTTTTTGTGATATTTAATAATTGAAATTTGGAACAAATTTGTAAAGGCTGGCCAAGATAGTCTCTCCATCCCCGTGCTTTACATCTCTTTGTCTATTGTTCTTCTTAATACATTGCATCTGTAAAAAAAAAATTGCAACCTACTTTATACAATTACTGCACTGAAATCCCAAGCAATCTATCAAGTTGTCATACGTTTTCTTCACATTAAACCTTTTAAAAATCTTTCTTTTTCTCTACATTCCAAGAAAATGCAGAAGAAAATCTACTTGGCCCAAAACAAGGCACAGTGAAACATGTCGTTCATCAAGTCTGGTAACAAGAGGAGTTTGTGATACTGTGTCAGGAGAAGAAATAATCCCCAAAGTGGTGTGTTACAGTTTTGGAAGGTTTGCAGAGCAACAAAATTCAGAATATCAATAAACCTGCACCAATGGGGCACTGGAAAAATTCCCTATGAGCAGGTTCTTATGGAGGCTTGGTGAACTTCTTTTTTTCCAGCTTTTTGAAGCCACCCCTAAGACAAGGATCTGAGGCTGCCCGTGGTCTGTGTCCCCTGAGGGAGGGACAATGACATGGCCAGGGCTCATGGGGCGGCCGGACACATGGAAAAGCGCGGCATTACCAAAGACTATTTATTATTAAGGAAAATGCTTTCATCTGTTGATGGCACCCAGAAACAATGAGCAGGAACACGAAGCAACGGGTGGGTGAGAGGGAAGGCAAAGGGAAACCAAAAATTATTTCAGCTGGAAACTGGATGAAATACCGGGAGGAAGGGGATTATTTTGCCCATTAGTTTAAAAACAATCCATGCCGAGGTTTGCAGTATTTGAGTGACCATCTCTAGAGCAGTGTGCAGAAATACACAGATACTGCCTTAATTTCCGTCAGCCCCCAATAGATAAGATTCCTGATAAGGGACATGAAAAGGCTCTGCTAAGGACTGAAAGATGAGAATCCCTCTCCTATGAACTGTAGGGAAAAAATTTATCTCCAGATCTTCCTCCATCCGTCTTCCCTTTGTTATGTCCTCCAAAAGAGGAGTTCCTGCATTCCCTGGGAGCCCCAGAAACTCCCAGATACCATGGCTGGGCATCCCATCACAGAGTGCCACCACCTTTGGGACTGCAAGATAATATAAAATAAAGGCAAAATTTGGAGTGCTTTGCCTTCCATGGTTTTGAAATGTCAAAACCTCAGCCCCTGAACCCGGCTCACACCACTGGTCTCAGTTCTTGCAAAACAAAGAAATTGGTTTAGCCTCCAGGAAATCCCACGTGTTACCATAACTAATTCGAGCCCAACTGCATTTGTGGAATCGTCAGGTCTTTAGGATGATCCCGTGCCCATTCCCAATGTAGGAAAAACCCGTGTGCTTAATTATCTTCTTTAATAATTCCATGGTATGTGATTTATTAAACAGGCTCCTTATTTGTAAACAAAATCAGAGGCACAAATGTGCGGCGATAGTCGCACTTCCTGGCGAAATAAGAGGCAGACAAAGAGCCCTAATGATGCACCAAAAATGCTCACCAAAAGTGTACTCTTTAAAAAGATCACCAATTTAATGCTTTTTGTATTTCATTTATCAGCCATGTAGTCATCATTCCCCTCCCTACCACCATCTGTACACACTTTCCCAATAGACCATCACAGCTGTCCCGTTTCTCACACAAACAGTACCTTTTATATGCTTCCCAACTGTTTTTAATAACTGTTCTGTGCACAGCACTGTACTTCCTTTGTTTTCTTTTTTTCCCTCCTTTTTTTTTAAATATGAAAAAGAGATATAAGCCAAGCAAACAGGTCATAGCTGCAACTGGTGTAGGAAGGCAATTAAAATGTTAAAAGCCTCCACAGCCACTGACCTGTCCTCGAGCCGTGCCAGCGGCCCCGGCACAGAGCTGGAAAGTTCCCTGGAGAAGTTTCTAAGGTAGATGAAGCTTGTTCAAAAAATTATGTACATGAGAAAGACTGTCTGAGAAACCCCTAATCTTTTTTAATGAAGAAACATTATTAATATTAAATACTGCTTCTGCAACCAGAGAAAGTTTTTTGAGGCTTTCAAAGTCCATTTATCAGCTCCAAGGTATCGCTACTCTGTATTTTAGAACCATGTGGACAGAAACATCCAGTTTTCTTTTCAAACTCTGAATCATTTCACTCTCTCCAAATGTCCTGTGTGTCCTGACTTTGCATCATGGGCATTCATGCCTTTCCTCTGCCCACCCCTGCTGCTGGTGGCGGCACTGCCGGAACCCTGAGCCAGGATGGACCAGCACAAACTGAGGATGAAGGGACTGTGCAGCCAAGGATAACTCAGCCCCAAGCCCTGGGCAAAGTCACCTGCAAAGGGTGAAAGCAGGGAGAGATCCAGCCATGAACAGGCAGAAAAGCAACACTTTCCTATTGATCCATTTCATAGAAACCTACCCTACCAACAGGACGTTCAGGAATTAAAACTGTCTGTATTTGTTCTTTTCCAGGGCAATGCCCACAGCATCCTTCACTGCACCATACAGGACCAAGCAGGTAACCAAGCTCCAGGACAGAACAGGGACCCTGATTGTATCATCCTCATCCCATGGAGAGACGGCTTCACACCCTGGGGCTGCTCACCACTGTGAGACTGACCTCACTCTTTTAGGGAAGAATATAAGACCATGCATATGAAAAACAACTGGTCCACAGTTCCAACCATGATTTTCACCTCCAGCTTTGGAAGAAAAAAGTAACAATTTCCATGTTTAAAGAGGGCATTGAGCCTATCAATCAATTTTGCCTATCAATCACACTCCTGCATCACTATTGGAAAGAACAGACACCTCGAAGATGCACTTCCAAGATGAAAGAATGCATTCCCAAACAGCACCAAGCTCTGTGACTGGGTGTTTGTAATTGCATCTGCCTGGGAACAACCTTAACCAGAGCTGTTGAAGCTGGTGCCCTTATCTAAGGAAAAAAAGGAAGACTTGACCACAAAAATCCCACTCTTAACTGACTGCCCAGTGTTTTTCCCAGCTCTTCTAGCAATACTCAACTTCTGTTTGCAGGGGTTCAGCTGCTACTGAGGCTGATGCTGCCCCGACCAGACAGATTTTCAAATAAAATTATGTGGTATTTACTTCTCAGCTAAGCAACAACTACTTTTTACTTTTTAACACAAAACCAAACATAAGTAGGTTTGTTGGCTATTTTTAATGAAGTCCTTGTGGCATCAGGAAAAGTCCTTGTCATCACACAATAAAAGCATTGCAGTGACCATCCTCCCTAAAAGCACCCCAACAATAGCTGGGCTTTAGAAAAGCATCCCAATACAAAGATTTCTTTCTTCTGATTTACTTGAAACTACTTTGGCTTTCAAGAAAAAAAGAGAAAAACAAACAATACAAAAACAAGAGCAACTCAACCTGAATTACATTTAAATTTTACTCTAAGTTTCCAGCATCACTCGGGGATTTGACCATTTTCTTCCATATCAAATTAAAACCTTCTCAGGTAAAAAGATCAGACAAATTTCGAACAAATAACCTTAGGATGAAATCTGATTGACAATGTTTTTCTGCTTTAAAATCTCCAGTAAGTGCTCATCTTGAAAATAAACACAGCAACTACCTAACCTGCCTTTTGATACCCCTACAGGGGTGCAACCCTGTTCTTTCAGTGCATTACAAGGTGTTTTAAACACGAAAACAGGGATTTAACCAGGCGCGATGTTTATCACAAAGCTCACACGGCTCATTATCTGTCCCTCATACACAAGACTAAATCGGTAGATGTGGAAAAACACAACATGAATAAGGCTGTCTCAACACTTTGCATTTAGTTCTTCGTCCCTTTTTTGTTCCTGAAGCCTTCGGCACACTGTGCACAGAGCCTGCACTCACCCCAAAAACTTTTGCCTTGCCAGGAGCTCTGGTTTAGGACTAATCTGAGCTGTATGGAGATGAGTCCTTAAGAAATATTCCTCCTGAGTTTGTAAATGCATTTTCCACCTGGCAATCATCCCACATGGTGGGTTTCCCAGGCTGAAGAGCACTTCTGCTCTCCCATCATGGGCTGCTTAGAATCATGGAAGGTTGGAAAGACCTTTAAGATGACTGAATCCAACCATACTGAACATGGGGTGACAGCAGCTGGGATGAGCAGCAAGGATGGTGCAGAGCAGGTTTAGACTTTTTTTAGATACTGATGTTATGGGCATCTTATGGATATGTATCTTATGGACAAATGGATGAAAAACTAAGGAGCAGGAACAACACTGGCTACACCTCTGTGGTCAGGGCTCAGTGCCACAGTTGCAGGTCCAGAGGATGTGCTGTCACCTGCAGCTCTCATGGGTGATGCCGTGCTGGTTTCACGCCTGTGGAAGGTGTGTTTCATCCCTGCAGGCACCTCTGTATCAGCCAGGTTTGGGCAGCACAAGCTCACTGGTACCACCACCCAGCTCCCCGCAGTGGCAGCGAGAGCCAGGGATGGACACAACCTTCCCATGGACCAGGTAAGTGAGATGGGCAGGAAAAAACCAAAAACTGGTTCCCCCAGGTAACACCAGGGCCTTCCCATTGTACCCTGAGCGTGTCCTGCTGGAGAAGATCACGGTGATACACCCTCCTGTGATGCTTTTAAGCCACCTTTTTACATTACCAAAAAATCCAGGGCATCAGCAAGTTTTCCCTCATCAACGAACCAACCACCAGGTACCACGTTCACATGACCCTTTCCAGCACAGCCAGCTCACCTGGGCAAATAATCCCACTTTGGACACCCACCAACCCCACGATAATTTTGTGCTTCACTAGAGATATATCTCACCCCAAAACGTGAACATGCTGAAACATCCAATCATGTTCTGGCACGCATGCCAAAAAAAAGCCCATGGCAACAAAGACGACAGCTTGCCAATGGCAGCTGCTGCACGCACACACAAAATTAAACTATATTCTTCTGAAAAGGGATATTATTATGGCGTTTGTTTCCCCTCACCCTCACCCATTCCCTCCCAAAATAAAGGGGGAAATATCAACACATCTCAAACATTAGGAGAGATGGATTAATAAAAAACAGAGAGAGAGAGGGATGGGATGGAGAATGCAGGGTTTAACAGGAGATCCAACTGGAATCGGGGCTGGATGCATGGATTCACCCTGAAATACTGGCTCACCTACAGGAGTTGTATTGCATGTGCAAGTAAAACGTATTTTGGGAGGCCTGAGGACGCTGAATTGCATCAAGTTTGGTCAAGCTGTACCTCGGTTACAGCACAAATCTGCAAACACACACTTTTATACATTAAAGAGCATCCAATGACAGCCAATCCTGCTTCCTTCCCTTGGTGTGGACCTGCTGGATGCCTCTCGTGCTGCCATGCAATGCACGAGAGAGAGCCTTCTCCTCACTTGTGAAGATAAATGTCATATTGGACCTCTGACATCATGTATTCTCCAAGTAATTATTTTTGATATCATAAGAGTTGTACAGGGTGCACAATAAAATTAAAAAGTAGAAAGCAAGGTTAATAAGATTATCGTGTTGGTATAATAGGTAATGCATTTTGCAGTATATCCTTAAATCTGCCCTCTCCAAGCATAATTAAATAACTGTGATTTATATTTTAAAGGAACGCAGACATGCCGTGTATCCTCCTACCCACATATGCTAATTGCTTTCAGGCCCTAAAAATCACACAGTTGTTTGCAGCTTTTTAATCCTCATGTGTAAATAACCCGACTCAGGTCCAAGTTATGAACAATGAAGTCCAGGAAACTTTCAGAGGAGCATGTCATTAAACCCGTCTTGATTTTATCTCTCTGATCTAATGGCACTGATGTGCAGCAAAGCCCGCGGGAAGGAGGAACGGCTCCCCGGGGCACGAGCCAACGTGCCGGCTGGGCTGTGACACCAGGATAGCGCCTGGACTGGGAGGATATTAACGATATTAAGGACCTAGAGAAGAGACTGAGACCCCTTAGGAGGAGCTGATGGATGTGTAAGCTCAGGATAGCCCTCCTGGCCTTGCCATGGGTCTGGGTGCACGGCGGCAGCACAGGGACCACGGGCAACGCAAGCCTACGCGCTTCGCTCTAGGCCAAGCTCAACTGCGCCGCTCTCCATTTTGACTCGCACAGGAGAGCCTGGCACACAAAATGGAGGCCCTCGTGGATTTCACAGGCGGCGGCTCCAATCCAGCCCAAATCCACACTCTACGGAGCCCAGTCCTCCTCCCGCGTGCCAAGCCGTGATGGTACCACGCACAGGGCTGAGCTCAGGTGCCAGAGCCATGCCTGGCATGGGGGCACAGGGTGATGGTAGCTAGAAACACTCACTATATATATATAAATACACTGTTTTCTCTTTGAGATTAATGACACTGTGATGAGTGGATTGGTCAGGGACTGCCCTTGCCAATGGCAATAAAACACTGCAACCCCTTGCTGGGATAAAACTGCCCCACAGATCCAAGGCATCATGACCTATGTGCCGATCCCAGGCAGGGTTTTTGGTGGCTCCCGTAACATCAGCGATAATAACAACAACCAGAGATGTGGTTGCACCACATGAATGGGAAAACCAAAGCGATTAAAATGATTTTTAGTTCATCGACAACCCTTATCTACCAAAAGCCCTCACTGGCATAAGGAAACCTCTGGGTCGGCTGCTGTTAGGAGGCTAAAATAATTTCCCCTGAATTTACAGCCTGTAATTTAATCATCAGCTCCAGCCCTTGTCTGGGCGGAAGGGAGCAGGGGCAGAGCCAGATCCACGGCTCCCAGTGAGGATGCCCCAAAGCCGTTCCACTGGGGACAGTCCCCAAGGCCCAGAGGGTCCCACTCTGGAACATGTGCAGCAACACACAGGCTTTTGGGGAGGGGTTGAGGGGGTTTGGAGCAGCAGGATGGGGTTTGTTTGCTGGTTGTAAAAAACCTCACCAGTGCCTGAGCCAGAAGCATCAGGGGGAGGAGGAGGAGGAGCTGTGAAGAAACTCGAGGCAAAGAAAGTGAGGGATGCCCTTTCCTTTACATCCGAATGGGGAGAAAATACATAATTGTAATAATAAATAGCGGGTTTTATGAACAATTAGGATTCCACTGTCTCTTTGAAGGGTTTGAAAAGCTGACACGATGTTTTGGGTTCTCTGGATTCAGCTTTGAGGCCTCAACCAAGAGAAACATTCAGCCCCGCTGTGTACAGCAGTGACCACAACAAAGATTGTGGTTTCTCCCACACTCGCCTTAAATAGATCTAAATTAATGCTATTCATCATTGGGTGGAAAAGAAGGGAAATATAAAAGTGCAGTCACTTGTAGAAAAGCCAGCAGTGTTGGGCAACTTTCTTACCACTCACAGGCTTCTCCTGCTTCTGCACCTCAAAGCAGGGAGGTATGGAAATAACACACCCTTAACCCAGACAGACCCATCACCTGGAAAACATCCTGGGCATACGAAATACGCCTTTATCCCGTGTTTATTTGTTGTGGCTGTTGTTGTTGTTGGAGAAAGGGAAAAGCTAAACCACATGACTGAACTCCTGCCAGGGGTTCGTGATAGAGCAGACTGTCCCAAGTGCCGCACCAGTTAGTATCTGAATTATCACGGATACTCACCGGCTCAGTTACCACCGCACAGGGAGAGCAGTTGTCCCACCTAAATCCTGCTTCTGTCAGCTCCCACCCTGCTCGTGGCTGCAGCAAGAAGCCAGCCCTGCTGCCCAAAGAGCAGAGCATCCCTAGATGGAGATATCTCTCTGTGCCACACAGGGTGTGTAGGTCGCCGTGTCTCATGCCTGCCCGAGATAGGTGCGACCATGAAATTTGGGGTGTTGATGTGCCATAGTTGTCCTTTCCTCACCTCTCCCAACTGAGAACCAGACCCATGCTTCCACCACTGACTTTTTATGGGTACTTTTTATAAGGCTAAAGCAACGCAAAATCTGCCTTCTCCTGTTACTCCCTGAGGGCAGAAATACTGCGAGATGTCTTAGTTTCACTTTTTTTCTTTAAAACTACAGATGTCTCACTGTGGCAAAAAATAATGGAGTAGCAAAACAACCCTATGAGCCCACAAACATTAACATCTCAGCTGAACATTGATCTGCTCACATTGCCCTGGGCGTGCTCAGGGAGCACTGTGCAGGGAACACATGTGAGATACCTGCTGCAAAGCTGGCTGAGTGGTCTTTTGGTAAGAGTAAATGCAATCTGTCTGTAAAACAAAACTTTAAGGACCATTTTGGATACAGACTGGAACAGTCACGGCCTGGAAGTGGGTTTTCCGAAGCATTATAGGTGGAGGGAATGTCACGGATGCTTAAAAGTCTTCAGATAAGCGTAAAAATGACATGTATGTTACGTATTATCTCCACAGAATAAACATCCTTTGAAATGTGCCCCTTTTTAACTACCATTATGAGCTGTCTAAAGAGCATTTTGGTTGAAACTTGGGAGGAAAGGAGAAAGGGAAAAAAAAAAAGCCTACTGATCTTACACCTGCTCTTTAGCAGTGGGAAGTAGGTTCTCAATCTGTTAACATGACCATCTGGCCAATCTGCATATCACGGCTATCTGGATTACCCCTACGATGGAATGACAATAACGTAGCCAAAACAAAAGTAAAACGCATAAAAAACTAACAGTAGCACAAGGCCTTTTGATTTTAAATTAAATAATAAATGTGGTATCAGAGCAAAGCAAGAAAGTCAGCTAAATAATTAAAAATGAGCTTTCGCTACGGCATAATTAAGTAAACAATATGGTGTGTCTTTCTGTATGAGCCAGCAATAGTTTCCACCGTGGAACACTCCACTTTTGCAGAGCAGCGATCGGGAGTTCAAGGCGCTGCGACAGCTCTTTCGGTGACGTACGGTATTGTCAGGACACCTCTGCCATCCCTGCGACACGCCGGGCCGGCTGCAGCTATTAACAGGATTAATGCAGCAACAATCAATACCAATTGTACTAAAAGATTACAGCACAAAGCCCTGGGTACCTTTCGGACCCCCCAGTACCTCCACGGGCTCATGGGTTATCTGCAGGCGCTTTCTGCGCTAACCCATCTTTGGGTTATTCCCATCAATGTCTCTTTATGGTGGCCCAAGTAGAAATATTTTAAATTTGCTGATGGAAACATAAAAGGGGTCTACCTAAAGTTCAAGGTCATGTGCTCTATACCACTGCCCAGTAATTAGCCACAGAACACATTGAGACGTTCAGAAAATTCTGAATCGCAGAAACAACACTCAGTTCTTGCACTTTTGCTGTTTTCTAGCCTAAAAACGAACACAAAAATGAGCTCATGTAAATAAAGCCCTATCCCCAGGATTCTTCTGAAATTTGGGATTTTTCAATGTCCTTCTGAAAGATTAAAAGATTTTCTCTGCCACAAACACCTCGCGAGCTTAATTCTCGCTCGAAGCGCGTAATGATGGCTGGCCAAAAAAATAAAGCAGGCACTGCAGCATCACCTCCTGGCCCTCCATCCAGCTTCGGCCACAGGAGAAAGCTCTAAAAACTGTGACCTCTCACAAAATTTAACTACTTCTATTGCGAATCTATTCTCCAATCTGATCACATTAGCAGAAGGAACTCCAAAGCAGTAAAAAACTCCAGAAAGTTCTCGGTTGAGTGCCTACTAATGAACAAAGGTTAACTTTATCTAAAAGGTCAAATGCCTGGTGGCTAAGGTTGTGACCTTAACAACTTAAATTGTGACCTTGCCACGTGCCTAGTATATTGTAGATTCTGATACAGATCATCTGGTAAAGGACCGGTCATAAATTAGCTTTACTGTTCGACTCCCACAAAGAAAACGGTTTGCCACAATGGTTTCCAACTTGTCATTTGATACAAGCACAGAATAAGTGAAAACTAAAAAGCGAACCCAAGTTCAGGGTATGAAAAATGCCGCCTGCTTTTAGTTAAGCAGATTAGAAACTGCAATCTGAGAGCAATACTCTAGATTTCAATAAATTTTTTGGTCAACCTCTAATTCACAAAACACTGATCTTCCTTTCCCTTTTTCTTTTTTTTTTTATTTCTTTTTTTTTCCTTTTAACAAAAATGACATGTAGTTTGCCTATTTGCATATTTTTGTTTTCTCTTTCTAGCCAGTTCTTAAAGAGAATAATTGATTTCAGTAGCTTTGTAAGAAGCACTATTTAAATCTGTGCACATGTGTTCCCTTACAGATGATAGTGCCTACTGAAGAAAAAGCGTGGATTCAAAGCAATAATTATCCTACATGTTTAGAAGGAAAGGGACATCTTGCTGCCGAAGTCATCTCGAATAAGGGCATCTTGGAAAAAAATACTCCCCCAAAAAAAAGAAGACGAAAAGTGGGGAAAAAAAAAAACCACAAGAAAAGAGAAGCGAGCACTATGGGTGAAAAGGTCACAATGGTTTTGGCACGTATCTTCAAGCACGTTTTGGAGTCTGTGCCTCCTGCCAATACTGGCAACTTCTCAAAACTTTTAAGGAGGTAAAAACATTGTTTAGTGTTTACAAATCTTCTGTACTATAGCAGATGCTTGTCAAATCCGCTATATGTAAGTTGACCAGCCTACCTAATATTTGCACTGGCGACTTCCTCCTTACAAATACGTAGTCCATACATTTGGGGAGCGTGGTCTGGTGGAGTTGGAGACAAAGGACCCTTAATATTTTTTTTCTTTTGTAATTTTCCTGTTGCGCACCCGGCACAAGCTGCCATTACTGCGGGTCTGCGGGAACCAATGGCTGTCAACTTGGCCAATGTTCAGGTGTAACAAAGACTGCTGGGATATATCGGAGGGGGGAAGAAAACGGGAAAAAAGCGGGGAAGAAAAAGAGGTAGCCTATAGGCAAAGCTTTCGGTGCGCCTCTGTGAAGCGATATGGACGGCGACCGCGCTGTGCCCCCTCCCAAAAATCATTTTGTCCCTCTCCCCAGTGAGGTTTAGCAGGAATACACCAGCACACGCTACTGCATTAAAAGCACAATGCGACGCGTGCATTCAGCAAACAACGGCCGAAAACACGACGCGGTGCGCTCCGCATGAGCGCGTTACTGCTCCCGCAAATCTGCAACTCTAACCCCAAAAATACCGAGCCAAGGCCTCACTGGAAGTTTCTGTGGCAAATGTAGTCCAAAGGATAATCAGTGCCATTGCTGCCTGTTGATGATGAAGGCAGAAATAGGTAAGAGTTTGCTATCAAGGCTACTGTTTGCCACCAGCGTGCTGATAAGATGGGATATCTCTAATCACAATACTGAACTTTTATAATGTCTATTGCCTGACTGTTATAACAGGGAGAGGAGCCTTTCAAGCTCCCTGAAATACCTCCACCCCTGGGTTTCCTTCTTTGCTCCCCATCCTACATTTTTGGGGCCCTACGGCAGGCTACGCCAAGACGGTTGGTTTCTACGAGCACCTTGAGCGCTTCACAAAGGGCTGCTTGGGAAACACAATATAGACCAGTATTTACCAGCACTATGATATATATAAATCTAAATTATAAAAACTTGTGTGTTGTAGAGAGTAAATAGCAGTTTTAGCTGTGGATATCAAAGCACTTTAAATGCATCACCTCACTTCGACATGCAGAGGAGGAAACTGAGGTAGACAAAAGGGATGCGAGGCCATGATCTCCTCAGGGTTGGTGATGGAATGGGAAGTGACCTGAAATGCCCCAGTCCCAACCTCCCTTCAGTTAGTCATTAATCCATAATCCTTCCTTCACCATGGCCATAATAAATGGCAGAGTAAATAAATAATTTTCCTCAATATTTGCCTACTTCCCCTTCGCCATAAACAAGCAATAGGATTTACCACCTCACACTGAAGTGCAAAGTAAATGTCGCAGCTTATCTGTAGGAAATACCATGAGGATACTCGAAAGTTATTTCCGAACAGGGATCATATCTGTAAAATCCCAGCAGCAACACTGCCTATCACAACAACCAAGGCAGGGACTCAGCACCAAAAAACTTTCGGTGAACCAAAACTTCCTGCAAGACCCTCCAAAAGAAGTTAGCATGGGAAATGCAAGCTCACAGGGCCGTAATTCTCTCAGTTTCTTTACCAATAAATATTTATATAGAGTGGTTCCTACTAATATGATTCCTCTCCCCCCTGCTCCTCTTTTTTTCCAGCGTGTCCTGCCCGTCCAGCCCCTCAACTCACAAGGCAGGATATGCAGGGAGACCCACACATCCAATACATGAAACTCTGGGCCTTGCACTTCACACACACACATATTTCTGCACTATAATCACTCAGCAGAACTACAATAGCGTATTATTTTATCCAGTCAACATAGTACACATCCTCTGGGCACACCGAGTCACGCCGCGGGCAGAGTGTACTTTGTGTTGGAGTCAGGGATCCCAAGACTTTCATCACACACAAAAACATCTCACCCCCCGGTAAGCACAGTATTATCAAATCAGGATGTTTTTTTCAAGACATGCTTAGCTTCTAGGTGTATAAACTGTAGTATTTCAGCAGGGTTTAAATGTCTCCTTTTCCTCCGAGTATTACCCAGAGGTTTGTTTGTGCCTGCTCAGACCTGATGACTAGGTTTGTCTTCTCCTTTCCCTCCAAGCCCAGTCCTGAGGGATTTATGCTCCTCATCTCATCCCCATGGGGTAAAGATACCTGGTACTCCTGACCCACAGGCCTCAGGCATCTCTAGCCCTCTTGGACTACTTTATGCATAACAGATACAAACTTTATTTAAAAAGAAAATCTCAATTAAAATCTATGTTTCCTTCTAAAATCAGGATAAAGGAAGCCATGTCCGGCTGCGAGCCCTCCTAGGACAACATTCAGGATAACACCTGTGAAGGATGCCCGAAATGCTGTTAACCGCGGGAAAACAGGAGCCACTTTGATGTGGCTGCACCTTAAAAACCCATGGAAAAAAAATTTTAAAGGGAAGGGGGGAGTTTTGGCACCCTCCTCACCACCCCAGGACAGCAATAACCAGCACCCCCTGCTCCCTCCCCAGCTCATGCAGCCGCCGCCAGGGCACGGCACCCAGCACGGAGAGAACCGCAAAGTTGGAGAAGATGGTATAGAAAGGCACTTACCTGCTGCGTGCACAAAGTATGCCAAATATAAATCGAGTTCCTTAACAGAAACTCCTATATGGTGGGGCTGTACGCACAGCCCGGGGTTAGAGCACTGTGGGGACTTTACAAGGCGCTCGCCATCAGTACTTTCGAGCGGAATACCTTTAAATAAAATCACCATAACAAGGTCCAACCTCCAGACCTTATCTGCCTGGCGAAGGCAGTCAATTCTTCTCATCTTGCCCTTCTGGTCTGGATTGGAAAGAACGCAACACGGAGGCTTTTTTCCTGTGACTGTGAGAACAAAATCCTCCCGAAATTCAGGCCTGATATCTTTCCGGAGCTTTGCCAGAAGTCTGGACGCCCATTTTTGCTTTACCTCGGGTTTTTCACTTAGCAGTTCGTCCTTCACGGCTCTCTCTTCCTCTTTTGACATGCGTTTTTCATGTTTTTTGAAGTATTTTCTTTTTCGGGCTTGCAGGTTGAACCACGTGTACGCAAACGCTCGGACGTGAGGCAGAAGTGCTTCGATGAAGGGATGAAATTCATCCTGAAAAAAGTTACAGAGAAGGGTCGATGTCATCGAAACCATCAAGAAAGAGCCTCCAAAAGTGGGGCTTCTGTGGGATGGTGAGAATTAGGAGGGTGCTTATAAATATTAAGAGCTGTGGGACTCATAACCCTCACCGACAGACCCCGAACCCGCCACTGCCACATTCCCTTGCGCCGACCCAAAACCTCCGCTCCCGCCCCCCAAAAACAGGCTCCAACTTCAACCAAGTGCCCAGATGGAGATGGAGCAACACTGAGGCCCTCTTCCCAATCCCCAAATCTCTAAAAAATAAAAAAAGGTAGAATGAGTTAAAAGCTAAAAACACGGCTGCAAGTCCACTTGCGGAGCGCGTATCTCCCTTTGCTCTCTGCCTGACCCCGCTGCTTGCGGTGTAGCCAACGTTTGCCCGCCAATTTGGCAAATCCTAAACATTTGGATGCCAATCAATGTTTGTATGGGGAAGTCTAAAGTATAGTAAAACTTTCCCTAAGATATATTTGGAAATAGCAGCCAGCAGTATAGTAAAATGCCACTATAGCTGTATATACAATTACAACAAATGGTGGTTTTCACTCTAGTTTCTAAATGCTGAAGGGAGTAAAAAGTTCTGCCGTCAATTTATCCCACAGGAGCAACAATAACACCAAAATCCCAGAAAAAGCAAGTCTTGCAATTTTTACTTTTTTTTTAAAGTTTTGTTTATATTTAGTCAAAAAGAAAAAAAATAAAAACTTAACTTTTGGGCATATTAGGGAGAGTCAAACTCTGAGCCTTTCTATAAAATAATAATTAAAAAAAAATCAGAAAAAATTTAGAACTGCGGTATCAGAAAACCGTAGCATGATCTGTGCAAATACGCAAACAATTATTAATTGTGCTGGATATTTTTGAATATTTAAAAAGAAATGCCCTACTTGGAAAGTTAGTTTGGCCATCCAGAGACACTGCTTGCTTTGTGTAACGAGGAGTTAAAGATCACCCCTCTCCCTTGGCACAAAAATAATCGCGATTAAAATTATGCTGACGTTAAAAAAGAAAGCGAGAAAGACCCCTTGATTTTGTTTAAAAAAAAAAAATTATATGTATATATTCTCAGAAAGTACTACATAAATCAGCCTAAGAGATCAAAACATATTCTAATATTCTGAGGCCATGCTTCTTCTTTTTTCTTTGAATAAATGAATGACCCAACTCCAGGCTGCACATAAAAACGTATCCAGCCTGTGGGGCCTGATCCAGCGCTCGGGGCTGGGGACGTCCCTGCTTCCAGTTCCTCTTATTCTCAGGATTGGGCCCTCCAGGAGGGAAAAATAAAGTCATTTGTGCAACGTTTCCCCCAGCATGGGAAAAGCCACCCGCTGCCTACTCCTGCAAGAAAACATTGGGGATTTTTAAGATTAACTAACTTTTTTTTTTTTAATTATCCCATGGAGTACATTTTCTACTCAAATCATTACACGTCGTACAAATATTGTTATTAGAACAAACATCTTACTTCCATTCAACACTTTATTTAATTCGCATTTTCTTTTCAGAAATTATGAAAAATTGAGAAATCAATAGTAAAAATATCTATCAGCAAAATCTGGTCGTAATTCAAAACCTTCTGCTGACTTCCCAAAAGCTTCCATTGCACTTATTCTAAGTGGCTTCACAACTGTAGATACTTAAATCTATAGGTAATACCACTGTATTTATTTTTTATTTTAAACACATATTGTTAAAAACTTCCCAAACAGCACAATACATTTCATTAGAGCAGAGCGGCAGTAATTAAAGTACTATGAATGATTATTAAAATAAAAGCAGGTAAAATAAAATAAATCACCCCAATGATTGGCACATTCCTCTTTTTTTTTTTCCTCCCTCCTCTATGGGAAAAGATGATAGTTTCAAATTTCAATAAAGTTTAAAAAAAAAAAAAATTGCTGTGAGTTTACAGTCGGCAGATTCAAAAAGTGAGAGGAGGCACAATCCCAGTACATGGAGCTACTCTCATCCACCAGAAACAGCTCCCACGGGGGGGGCCAGGGGGGGAAAAAAGGGAAGAAAAATATAAAAACTACAGGTCCCTACAAGCTATTAAAAATAATAAACCCTCCCTCTTGATCCCTCCTATCCTTCCCTGTTCCCACTCAGGGAGAGTCAAGGAAAAAAGGCCTTTTGTCAAGTGGAAGTTTATCTGCAAAGGTACACAGAGCAGAGAGGCTCGACAGCCCCACAGCGAGCCAGGGCAGCGCTTCCAGCCTTCCCACTTTCCAAACACGTCTTGGTACATCCTGAAAGATTTTAACTTTTCTGCTTTAAGCAGTGCTTTGTCCTGATCTCATGTGCTCGAGACTTTTTTGGCTCGACGCTGGATACTGTCCAAGAGAGAGTTGCTTTAACCTGCGCTAAAGCTGATTTCTACGATGTGAACCTGAAAGGGGAGGTAAAAACAACACCCCAAAAAATTTTTTAAAAAAAACACAAAACCACTTTAGAAGGAGGAGAGGGGAGAATATAAAAAGAGATGCTTTTTGGTGCAAAGTCAGGGTCTGTGGCTGAAGGAAATGAGAAGCACCGCTGCTCACGCGCGAGGTGTGCACGTCCCTATTAGACTCCAATGTGTCTTTTCAAAATGGTGTTTGAGGAGAAAAGGTTAATGACTCATAAACAGACCAACTTTCAAACTGTCTTGGTAAACACACTGCTCCGGAAAATCGCACCGCTTCAATCTCGGCAGCGAGGTATTAGCAAAGTCCAAGTGGAAATAAAAGCAGCCAGGACTGATCAAACAGAATTGGGCTGGAAGCGGGGACAGAGGGGGGGCAGCAGTTTCTGCACAATACAATTATTTATTTCACCGCTATTACAGCTCCCCAAAACACCCAAAAAGTTTTGGAAATATGTCAGTGCAAGCGTGCTAACAGATGTGCAACTTGTCTTGCAGCCTTGCTGCAGAATAGCAGGATTTTAAGGTACTGGTGGAAAAGGCGATGATCTTATCCTTTCCCCAAGTTAGCTTGAAGGGAAACTTTGAAAGTATTTGATAAAGCTATTCACTCTCTCTCCTTGATGTTGGATGGGTCACCTAAAAATAAAAGACACCAGAAAGCTGGGAAAGCGATAATAAAAAGTTGGCTTTTTCTTTATTGCACTACTCTCCAAAGTTTGAGGATACAGCTCTTCCGAGAGCTGCCTGTTTCTAAGCAGCACCTAAAATTTGGGCTGCACAATTCTGTACTGCTTATTCCAAAATTCTCCTCTGCTCTTCAAAAAGGTGTTAAAAAAAAAAAAAGGCAACTATGACAAAAGAGCCCCAATCCCAGCCCAAAGGCGCCCGCAATAACACATAATCTTGCAAAGGAGGCTTTGAAACAATGTATTTCTGCAGATATTCTTGAAATTAAGCCAGCTACAGCGACCCTTGCTAATATTTTTACAATCCATTTGCTTGTAAATCTATGAGGAGATGTGCATATGTTCCCCAACTATTTCCTAGCTCCTCAGCACATATGTAAATGGAACGATGTTTGGATTTTTCCTGACAGATGATACAAAATGCTCATGCCATTCGGTTCCAAGGTTTGGATAAAAATGCTCAGAACCAGGATTTGTGTTTGTTTTCCTTTTCTAACCTACTTTCAAGAGCTTCCCTTTAAATCTGAACCAAAACTTGACCAGAAAAAAAAAAAAAGAGAGAGGAAAAAAAAATCTGTCCCAAGACTTGTATCAATAAAAGCTCCTGAAATCATAAAATAGGAAATTGCTTCTACAGAAAAATGACAGAATCACCTAATTGATCCTTCGGAGGGAAGAGTTTGTCAGGAGGCCTCTAATCCTCACATTACTTTTCCAAACGTGCAGAAAGAATGCGAGATTTTCCTAACAGAGTCAAAGCACATGTCTGGCTTTTTACTTCTTTTTTTTTTTTTTTAAATAAATTTTTAAAAAAGAGGGGGGACACACAACATGACTGGGCCACGAGGAACCAGCCCATGGATTTATTTTTTCTCCTTAATGTGCAACTGGGCCTACTGAGCCCAAGGAGCCCCACGTGGAGATGCCAAGCGAGTCAGCGATGTGGGCCCTGCACGAGCGTCCGGGGGTCTCTCCTGCAGTTGCAGAACTGACAAAACCCAGGTATTTTTCAGAGTCGAATTAAAGGCACAAACTTTGTTGAGGCAGAGCCTGGAGTTGCATCCCAACCTCTGCAAACTCCCTCTGCTCCCGTTTTCCTCTTGCCTTTGAGCAAGTGTATGGTTTGGAGTTTCGTGTCCCCGCCGGCCTGGCGTTTCCTCACCAGCACCCCAAAATTTGGGAGAGGCTGGGGAAGGAGAGGGGACCGTGACAGGAGAAGGGGACGAAACTTTTGCAGCTCTTCGGGCTGCCTTGGGAAGCTGCCGCCCCTCTCCCTGCAATTCCTCGCCTTTTTCGCCACGGAAAGAGCCCGGAGAGTCTTTCTCACCGGGAGAAAAAAAATATTCCAATTAAATTAATAAGAATAATGTAGTCAAAATCTCCTGCAGGAGGAAATAATCTGGGGTTTGAGTCCGCCACAAAGCATTTCCTCGTTAAACCATTATATCCTGCTAATTGAAGGGGTGTAATTCAGCGTCCTGCAGCAGCGCGCGGGGAAAAGGGGGGGGGGGCCGGGGGCTCCGCGGCCGCGCAACGGGGGGCACCGCGGAGTGATACCCGCACCACCCCATTCCCCGCGCAGCCCCGTCCCGCCGCAAGCGGGGAGCGCAAAAGTTGCGCCGAGTCCCGCGGGGGCCCGATCCGCGGGCGGGAGGGTGGCGGGGGGGGACACGCGACACACGCGGGACAAGTTTGCGGGTGTTCGCGTTGGGGGACACGCTCGCGGGTCCCCAGCCGGGGCGGCCTCCGCGGGTGCGGAGGGCGCTGAGCGCGGGGGCGGCTGCACCGCGCCGCACCGCGGGAGCGAGCCCAGGTGCGGGGGACGGTCCCTCTCCCGCGCCCGGGGCGGCGGGGAGGGGGGGGGGGGCGCGGAGCCGGCGCGGCCGTTCCCGCGGAGCCCCGAGCGCGGTGTCGGGGGGTGCGGGCCGCGCCGTGCCCGGGGCGGGGAGCGGCGCAGCGGCTCCAGCGCTGCCCCGGGGCCGCGGTGCGGGGAGGTGCGGGGCGCTCCGGCGCGGGCGGCGGCATCGGCGGCATCGATCGCGGATGACCAAGCACGGCGGGGCCGTGCGGGGCGTCCCGCAGCACCGCGCCCGCGCGGCCCCCCCCGTTAATTAAAGCATTAATAAGTAGGCGCCATTAGCCATGTGCCGACACAAATGGCCGTGCGGGAAGGGGGTGGAGGGGGGGGGGGGGGATGCGAGCGAAAGGCAACAAAGTTAGTTTCGGCGAGCAGCGGTGGTGCCCCTTCCCCGGCGCGCACGGCCGCGCACCCCCGCAGCGCCGGCCCCACCGCGCCCCGGCGGCCGCTTACCTGGGTGAGACAGAGCGGAGAATACATGACTGCTGCGGGGGGCTGCGGTTTGGAGGTGTGCGTGTGCGGGGAGAGAGGGAGAGAGAGAGGGGGAGAGAGAGAGAGGGAGAGGGAGAGAGAGGAGGGGAAAAAAGAGAGAGAGAGAGGAGAGGAGGGGGAGCCCCGAGCCTGCTTCTTGCTTTCACATTTCCAACTCTGCCAAACTGCAGCCAGCGCGGAGCCGCTCCATGAGCTGAACTTTAACCCCGCCTCGACTTTCCCGCACTACGCGCTCGGCATGCCTGCCCCGCGCGCCGTTAAAGGCATAGCGCTCCGCTGCGCGCCCCGCCGCCGCCCCCGCTCCGCGCCCCTCCGCTCCGCTCCGCGCCCCTCCGCTCTGCGCCGCGCACCGCCCGCCCCGCGCCCCGCGCCGCCCGCCCGCGGGGGCGGGGAGGGGCGGGGAGGGGGCTGCGGCGCCACCGCCTCCCTCCGCCCCGCCGCCCCGCAGCGCGGCCAGCCGCGGAGCGCAGAGCAGAGCTCAAAGTTTTCTTCTTTTTATTTTTTTGGGGGTTGTGTATTTTTTAAAATCGTAATTATTATTTATTTATTTTGCTCTTCCCCGGGAGGCTGCGACTCCGCTCGGTCCTTGACCGTGGAGGGATGGGGCGGGGGGGGCCGCCGGGGGGAGCGGCGTTGCCTTCCACAACTTTCCCCATCCCCTTTGGCACTTGTCATTTTAAATCAAGCGCTTTAGAACCGAAGGTGCCTTATTTCGCTGAGAAAAAAAATACAATTTGCTTTTAAAAACAGCAACGCATAAATGCATCTGCAGATCGCACCCTCTGCACCCTTCTTACTTATACAAATAAAGTGAAGCGCTTAAAATCAAAAATACCCCCGCGCCTCCTGCCACTTCTGGAGCGCATTGTCTTGGCACCGGCAACGTTTGGGTTTGGGGTTTGGATGCTCTCCAGCCCGCTCCTGGGGACTCGGAGGGTGTCCCGGGTAGTGTGTGTGTGTGTCCCCCCTTTCCGCTTGGGAATAGCGTTTCCACTATTGCTGGAGGCTGTTTAGGTGACCCCCGTGTCAGTTATGGGCGGGTAGTTATCGGGGTTTTTTGGGGGACGGGGTTGGATGCAGACGACGACACACGCAGGGAAAAATCCCATCTATAAAGGGAATAAGGGGAAAAATCCCCCTCGCAGCTTGTTTAGGAGGTGGCGGAGGAGTGGGATGTGTTCCCCCCCCCCGTCCGTGCCGCACCGTTCCCAGCCTTTTGCGGTTTCCAGCATTATCTTTTAAGTAACTTTTGGCGCCCTTCGAGAGACTTTTGGCCGCGGGACGGCTGGTTGCGCCCTCTAGCCAGGGGCCACGGTCAAGTGCAGCCCCTCCGCAGCCGCGGACACCCCCCAAAACTAAAATAAGGGGAAAGCAAAACCACCTCCCCCCCGGCGGTATATTTGAGCGCTAAACGGGTGGCCGCGCAAGTTATCTTCATTTTTCCCAACTCAGCGTTTTGCTAAGTACACTTGTAAAAATAAATAATTTTTTAATGTAGGGTTAAAAAAAAAAGAAAAGGCGGGGTTTTTTTATTTTTCTCCCGCTCCCCCCTCCCTTTCTTTTTTTTTTTTGGGGGGGGGGAGAGTGGTGTGGTGTGATAAATCCGAAGATTTCCGAGTCTCTGTCCCCGCCAGCGGCCCCGTCCCCGCGGGGCGCCGCCAACTTCGGCGGAAAAGGCAAAAAAAAAAAGAGAAAAAATGAGGAAAAAAAAGGGGAGAAAAAATAAAAAGAGGAGGAAAAAATAAAAAAGGAAGGGGGGAAAAAAGGAGAAAAAAAGGAAAAAAAAAGGCGCGCCCCTCCCCCCCGGGGGGAGTTCAAACGTCGCAACACCCACCCCGGCGCTGATTGGGCGGGGCTCGGTGACGTCACGAGGCACCGCCCCACCTATTGGTTCCCGGCGCGGTCCGTCACACCCCGCGCCGGGGCGCGTTTCTTTGTGCGCGGCCGCGGCCGCTCCAGACGGCGCGCACGTACGGGCGGGGAGGAGCGGGGGAAGGGGGGGAATCTGTCAAGCTCAGCGGTTTTCTCAAATCCCTCGGAAAAAAAAAAAAAGGTGAAAGAAAAAAAAGCCAGGCAGCTGCGGCGGCGCAGCGCTGCGCGCCCGCGCTCCCTCCGCGCGCACAGAGCTGCGCAGACAATAGCGAGTTCCCTCTGCTGCGAAGGCGTGGGAATCGCGATAAAATGCAACAACAAAAAAAGAGGACTTTAAGCGGCGCCGCGTCCCACGGGCAGGGATAATAGCCATGACACGGATAACAGTGCAGGAGAAACTTTGCGGGCTCTGGTGGTTGGCGGCACTTTCTTAATTTTTTTTCCGCGATTTTTTGTATTTTTTTTTTTTACGGCTAAAATCAACTCGCGGCCGTTGGGAACCGGAAGGGAAAACCCGCCGCAGCCAACTGCCGCCGGCTCTTCGATGGGATGTATTGGGTTTGGGGTTTTTTCCCGTGGGTTTTGGGGGAATTTGGTGGCTGCGTGCCGGGGCAGGGGGGCGCGGGCGCTGCCGACGTCTGTCCCCGCTCTGCCGGGTAGGCTCCCAGCGCCCGGGACTTCGCAGAAGTTACGAGCGATTCGGCAGCTGCCCGCCCACCTCCCTCTTCCCCTCCTCCTCCTCCTCCTCCTCCTCCTCCTCCTCCTCCTCCTCCTCCTCCTCCTCCTCCTCCTCCTCCTCCTCCTCCTCCTCCTCCTCCTCCTCCTCCTCCTCCTCCTCCTCCTCCTCCTCCTCCTCCTCCTCCTCCTCCTCCTCCTCCTCCTCCTCCTCCTCCTCCTCCTCCCCCCGCCCCCGCTTATTTCCGCAATCGCCGCGATTCGCACAGCAGACCCGCACCGGGGGGCGGCGGGGCTCACGGACATCCCCCGCACACCCCCCCGAGGCCGGGCGGCCCCGCAGTGTGTCCCGCCCCCGCCGAGTCCCTTCCCAGCCGCGGGGGTCCTGCATGGGAGGGCTGCGGGGGGGATGCTGCGAGCACCCTTGCACGGGTAACCACCCCCCCCCCCATCCTTCATGGCTAACCACCCCTCCCGCATGGCTAACCCCCCTTGCATGGGTCATCTCCCTTGCACGGGTAACCGCTCCTTTGCACGGGTAACCCCCATCCCCATCCTTCACGGCTAACCACCCCTCCCGCATGGATAACCCCCCTTGCACGGGTCATCTCTCTTGCACGGGTGACTCCTCGCTTGCACAGGTACCTCCCCTGTGCGCACCCACCGCACGGGGAGCTCTTCCCGGCGCGGGGAACCCCCGTCCCTTGCACCAGCAAAGCTTCTTTATTACACGGGCAAAGTTACCTGGCACTGGCAAACCCCCCACGCTCCATTGCACGGACACCTTTGCACCCCCCGTGCTCTGCAGAAACCCACCCCCGTTTCGCTCCCCTCCACTCCGGGTGCGGGTGCGGGTGCGGTTCCCCCCGGACGGGCGAGCCCCCGG